>NW_006442484.1:10858367-10902834 GCF_000325575.1 Pteropus alecto
TATGTGCAGGTGTCATCTTGCTCCTACTACCTGATGAATTCCTTAACTGTGCTTTTATTCTACATAGCATCTAGCACAGTACCTGACATAGTAAGCATTCCAAAAACATTTTTATGAAAAGAAAGAGGGCCAAATGACCTCCATAAAAACAAGCAACTTACTCTGTAGCAGAGGTTGGCAAACTTTTTCATAAAGGGACAGATAGTAAGCATTTTGTCTTTGTAGGTCACACTGTCTCTTTTAACTACTTAACTCTGCCTTTGAAGCATGGAAACAGCTATAGACAGAAAGCAAATGAGTGACAGTGGTTCTGTGCTAATAAAACTTTATTTACAAAAACAGGCCATGGGCTAGATTTGGCCCACAGGCCACAGTAGTTTGCCAACTTGTGTATTTACTACTTCCCACACTGTAGTGCTTGCTTTGCATTTTTACTAGAAACAAAAGAGTAGATTTGGTGGAGAGAGAGTATCAATTTATCAATAAAACCTTCTCATTACTGGAAAAGCTCAAGAGAATACAGCCTCCTGAAAATAGGTCAGTTACTTTGTTTGCATATGTAAAGACTGTACTGTGGTTTACTTTATATATTTCTTTCTTTGCATGAAATCCTTTTCTAATCTCATCTTCTTCTCAATTTCCCCTTAAAGCTCTTGTCCTTCCAAACCTCTAAAAGATAATAAATAAAAATTTCCTATTAAAGATAATGGGCTTTCAGGAATCTCTCTGCAAAGAAGAAATGAGGGGGAAAAATCTTATTAAGACCTATCTCCATCATATAGATTGATCTGCAATTCACTAATTATAAATGGATTTTGCTTTATCAATAAACTCTATTTATTTTCTTACAATACCCCTTTAGGATATCAAAATTGAAATTAGTTCTGGGAAATTCCTAAAGCAAAGTAGAAAAGTGTATAGAAAATATCTTGGCTGAGAAGAAAATCATAGATGCAAAACACTATACAACTAAGTGGTAAAGTATAATATTTCAATAAGGGTCACCTATTTACTTCTGATTTAAAGTGTGTTTTAGTGTCCTCTACCAGGGAAACAGAAACTACTATTTGTATTTAAATAGAGGAAATTCAAGACAGAACATTGTTTACACAGATAATTAAGAAGATAACAAACTAAAGAAGAAAGAGGCTGCTTTAAGCATACAGTGCTGAGCTGCCCCTAAGGCTTAAGAGAGGGATAAAGTGCCCTGGTTTCTCCCTTCCTTGGGCCTTCCAGCCTCCTGACTATGCCTACCTCTGGGTTGAACACAGTCATAAAACAGCTGACAAGGAAGTCTGGGAAACGGCCTGATGGGTCAGCTTCTTGTGATCAAGGGCAGAGTAGAGAAAGAAGAAATGAATCTAAGGACAAACATGCATGGACCAGAACAAAGGTAAAAGGTGAGAGGATAAGAAATACATTGACATTGATGTGAACTCCATAAAACTTGGGAAACCACATGTACTTTGTTTATATATGCATTCTCCCTGGACCTGGACAAAGGGATCATTGAATAAATATTTGCTGACTAAATTAGTTAAAGAAGAATGCTGCTAGGGATTCTCATATCACATAGCCTAAGCTTCAAATTCTCCCTTTTCCATTTTCTTGATTTTCCTTCCTTTCTCTCTCCTTTCAGTGCAACTATGTGCAGCTGAGTCATAATTGCAATCGAACTACGGGCATTGGTGCTCTGGGGCACTTACTTCAATGAAGAGTAGAGTACTCAGTTTTCTGTCCCCAGTGTGTGTGTGTGTGTGTGTGTGTTTTAATAAATGTCTCTGTGGTAAGGATGAGAGAAG
The DNA here is from genome assembly GCF_000325575.1 of Pteropus alecto. NCBI lineage: Eukaryota > Metazoa > Chordata > Mammalia > Chiroptera > Pteropodidae > Pteropus > Pteropus alecto. The sequence goes on from NW_006442484.1 coordinate 10,860,170, forward strand.
AAATTGAGAGGTAGGGATAGTTAATGGTCACAGGAGAAATCTGTGGGTCCACTACTCTGGCCTTTGCTCTGCTTAATTGACATTCGACAACAGAATAGCACACCAAGCTAGACACTTAATTTCTGAATCCATCCTGGGCTGCTAACCTATGGTTCTGTTTTCAGCTACCCAAATGGCCAGTCATGCTCTCATGACTCATTTTTTTTCCAGAGGAGTTCTCAAGCAGAGCTATTGAATCCCAAACAGTGCAGTTATTTCTATTAAACCAGTAGCCCTCAAACTTTATAAATCATTTTCTCTTAACAATACAACATATTTGAGCTCACATTTCTAAAGTATGTAAAATTTAAATAACTGTTGTCTCAAAACACATCATCGACCTAAAGTGAAGATCACAACTAACAACAGCGGATATAAATTCATGATACAAATAGTTCCTGTCTAATAATTTAGAGTTTTGTAGCTAATTGCTTTTCAGATTTGAACAAATTACCATGATTTTATCTTATCTTTGGACCGATAAGATCTCATGCTAAGAGCAGAAGTGCCAGCTTTTATTTATTTTATATCACTCATTATTAGTAATATCTTCAAATAGTAGCAGCATTTCAAAGCTCTTGTTCTTTTGGTAAGGGTCATCTTAGTTACAAGTAGAAAATGTTCGTAACTCCTCTTTATAGGGCCCATATAAACAGCAATGAGTTTCGATAGAAGGAAAGCAAGTAGACTAATGAGGCATGACTATCTTTGCTTCATCAGTGTAGAACCCCTTCCACACTCAGCATGCCACTTGTACCATGATCCGTGCCTGCCTCTGTGACCAGAAGACCCAATGAGAGGCATGGTGTTAATTTATGTGCTCAGTATTAGAAAGCCTTTATTCCTCTCTTATTTCCTTAAATAAACAAAATTATAAATAGAAGTTACAAAATATTTTCACTTCTCCCCACTTGATAGACCACTGCTTTAAGCCAGAATCCTCCCCTTGCCAGAATATCAGGCATGGACTTATCATGCATCCAAAAACTCTGTTGGTCCATTACCTAGGGTTTTACTCATAGTGATTTTCTCCAAGAAGTTTGCAATGGGTTGAAAAGTGGACTCAAAAAGAGACAACTAAGTCCTAACCCTCATTACATGTATAAATTTGACCTGATTGGGAATTAGGGTCTTTGCAGATATAATTTGATTAAGGAACTCAAGATGATACCATTCTGGATTAAGAGTGGGTCCTAAATTCAATAATGCATGTCCTAATAAGAGACAGAAAAGGAGGCAACCCAAAGACCCAGAGGGGAAGGCCATGTGAAGATATGGAAGCAGAAAAAGGAGTAATGTATCTCCAAGCCAAGGAATGACAAGGGTTACCAATGGCTACTCGAGGTTGAAGAGAGGCATTTCCTCTTAGAATTTCCAGAAGGAAGCAATCCTGCCAACACCTTGATTTTGAAATTCTGGGCTTTGGAACTGTGAGAGAGTAAATTTCTGTCATGTTAAACCATGAAGTTTGTGGTAATTAGTTATCACAGCCTTAGGAACTAATACAAGGTCCTATTGCCTCTCTTCACAATTTAGCCCCTTCAAGAACACCCTCTGATACACACACTCCAGCAACACGAGCTGGCATATATCTAAGCCAAATTGTGAACTGTATCCAGACTTTTTGTCACATAACTCTAAGATCAAAGGATATGGCCAGGCATCTCTTTCAGTGACCTAGAAGTTTCACTGATAGTAAAGATGTTAGTATCTTGAGGAGGCTAGTCTGCACAAAGTTTAAAATATGACCTGTGGGGTCAGTGTGGACAGCTCACATTTCTAAAATATGTAAAATTTAAATAACTATTGTCTTAAGACACATTATAGATAGTCCTAAGGTGAGGATCACGACTAACAACAATGGACTCTCCTTCCTCTCTGCATGCAATACTCATGTGAAGACTTCAAATTGATATCGACATTTTTCTATCATGAGAGAAGCCAGCTTAAGAGTGATGCTGACACGTGGGACTAAGAAAATAACATAGAAATAGAGTTGGTGCCTTGAGCAAATCACACCTGAATCATGCATACCCTCAATCTTCTCAGTAACTAGAACATATGAACCTTTATCATTTAAATTTGCTTTAGTGAATATTTTATCATTTGCCACTGAAAATATCCTAGCTGGTATTCTCTCTTATCTTGTCCTCTCTGTTTCTTTTTCTTTTTAATTTATAAATTCAACAGTTATTAAGTTATTGTTGAATTGTAGGCCTTTATACTCCCTGCTGTTTTTTCCAAGTGTTTTATTTCTAACAAGTTTGCCAGAATGTTTTTAGTGTAAACATAAGATATATTGGTATTTTCTATTTCCTTTTGCCAAATGATAGACTATGATGATCAAAGAAAGTAAAATGAGAAGACAGATATGAGTTATAAATTGTTTATAGAAAAATTAAGACAGAACAAAGTTCTTACATATATATTCTATTTTTCCTCAAAAAGTTATGAAAAAATGGGATTTAGAATAACCACTCACTAAAACAATGAATTTAGCATATATGTATAGTGCACCCAATATAGCAAGGCGATTAAAAGTTACTGGGAGAAAAAAATTATGTCAAGTCAGGATTAAAATTTTTTCATTCTGCTGACAAAGTTATAATTCTCCATCTGGGTCCATGAAGGAATCTTGCTCAACTTGCCTTTTGATTTTCTGTCATTGTGTAATTTCTGTTTGACCATGGCCCCTTGTATTTGTATGTTCTGGCTGCCATAACAAAACACCACAAACTGGGTGGCTTAAATGACAGTAATTAATTTTCTCACACTTCTGGAGAATGGAAGTCCAAGACCAAGGTGCTGACAGGGCTGGTTTCTGGTGAAACCTTTTTTCCTTGGCTTGTAGATGACTTCCTTTCTGTCTTCACATGGCCTTTTCTCTTAGAGTATATATTCTAGGCATCACTTCTTCTTATAAGGACATCAGTCCTATTGGATTAGGTCTCTACCCTTGTGACTCGATCCAACCTTAATTATCTCCTTGAAGGCCCCATCTCCAAATATAGTCACATTGGGGGTTAGGGCTTCACTGGGAGGTGGGGGGTATAATTCAATATGTAACACCCCTCTTTTTTTTTTGTAAACTCCATCTCTGCATTTTGCAGGCATATTATATGCTTGAAACTCATCATACGTACCCACACACACTTCCCAAGAAGGGAAAAGAGAGATTTTAAAACCAATTTACAAAAGAATATTACTCCTTACTGAGGGACACCAATGGTAATATTCTCAAGGTTTAGTTGTAATGACCCTGCGAATAGTTGAAATTAGTCAACATTTTATTTTGAGATAGCTATTATTTCTTTGGGTTATATATTCAGGTTTAACTTGCCTCAGTCAATCAAACTTTCCAGCATATACATACACGCTGCTCATAGCAGATTAAACTAGTATCTGCAGTTATATCACACGGCATCCTTATCCCTGTCTCTCTACTTAAGACCTTGTTTCCCAAGGCCTGAATGATCATTTCAACTCTATCAGCCTGTTCAAATCCTCCCCTTATACTACAGTTCAGGCTAAGACCTACGTCCCCCCTTAACCCTTCTTATAATATTCCAGGCCACACCCTCATCCTTTTCATCTTTAACCCTCTATCATCAGCAGTACTTCTATCATCAGCACATCTATCTCTAGCATTTTTACAGCTCTAGTGCTTAATGTCATGTTTATCTGTTTTGTATTTATGGACATGAATTACTTTCTCAAATATATTATTCTGAGTATTACCCTATTCCTAATCCTCATCATATCATAAAAAGACTAAGCCTTGTCCTAGTGCCCTCATGGTCCCCAGCACTATGGTGGGGATCTAACTAAAATCTTGGAAAAGTTTGTGGTGTAGTTTTATTCTGAGACAGTGGCAGAGAAAAGGCCAAATCTCTTTTTTCTTTCTGATCTCTCACTTCCAGGTTCTTCCTCGCTATGTCTCTTGCCCAGACATTATGTAACTACTCTGATTTACAGCACAGACAGCACGTTTAAGTCAATTTTCCCTTTTGGCATTATAAATAATGAAGGCTACAAATTGAAATGCTCTTATTAACCTATCATCTGTGCAAGAAGCTCTTCTAATTTAAACATTTCTATTTTATGGAACCAGACAAATATGCTTTATTAAAAAATATTGTCTAGAGGACTTTGGATTTAGGTATATTTATTATACCTATAAAACCAGCCATCATTTCTATTTCCCATGGACATCACACTAAAATTTGTGTGAAATTTAACAATGAATGAAAATTGATTAAAATCACACATGCCGAATTATGTTTTTCCCAAGGATAGTTAACAATTTTCTGAATAAACTTGACCTTTTCACTTGCTTTAATTTTAATGTCAAGGCAAATGGAAATCATATTCAAACAAGTATACCAGTCCATTTGGGCAAGCCTAGAAACAAACTTCTGTCTGTGAAAATGAAAAGTAATTTACTCATTTTTTATTAAGATGTTGGGAGAAGTAAATATCCACTATGATTCTCTCCTGACACCATAAAGTATCTCACATCATTTTACTCTCCTGGAACACCTTTCCACATCATCTTAACCTACAAAAACCTTTCCTTACTTCAAAATGTGCATTTTCTGTCATGGTTTTCCTGACCATGCTCCCATAGTTGGAGTGATGGTGGACTCGTGCCATAAATTTTCACTGAATACCTACTGAGTACCATACCACAAATAGAGTCAAGTTCTGGGAACAAAAATACAATAATATATGGTTCGTACCTTCCCTCAAGTAACTTATAGTCTAGTAGGACTGATCCCCCCAAAAAGTGACAATCACATTACATCACAGTAAGGTCACTTACAGAATTTCAGAGGAGTAGATTTCACAAAGAAAGTTTTCACTATGTTTATAATTATTGATCCAATAAAAAATTAAATACCTCTATCCAGAGATATCTTTCTAGACTTGTACTGAATTGCTATTTAAATTTTTCATTGGTATTTAACTTTTAACATTATTTTCTTAGATGACCTCAAATAGCCATTCTAATTCTGATATTTTATAATACTATATTTTATTATCTCAGCAGTGCTATAGATTCCTACAAAGCAGAAACTTTTCATAATAGCCTGGCTTTTCAGACATACACACAAAATAATTCCTTAAATGTAGCCTGCACTCTGTTTTCCTGGGTTTTGATTGAAAAATGACTGCAATTTCTCAGGAGTAGAGTGTATTACTATCCAAGTGTGGCTCTAACAAATGCAGATTATGCTCTTTTGGAAAATTTAGTTATCTTTTTAAAATATGAATTTCCCCACATTTAAAATTCGTTTAATGGTTTCTGCATTGCAGGATTGTTATAAGTTAAACAATATTTTATGATAAAATATCTAACACACAGAGTACCTCAAAGCATGATCTTTAATTGATCTTCAAATACTTAATTGTAGAGAGAGAAACTTGAATTCAAATCCCATCTCTTCTACTTACAGATAGTGACAGTAGGCGAATTATATAGTTTCTATAAACCTAAACATTCTCATTAATAAAGTTAGAATTATAATAATAATAAAACTTACTTCCTGAGATTTTAGTCAAGATCAAAGAAAATAATATGTGTAGAGAACTTAGTACAGTGCCTGGCATATAGAAAGGATTCAATAAATGTCAACTTTTAAGATTTATATTTGTTATCTAGATTTAAAGGAATAATGTGTGACTTCCTAAGAACTTAAATGGAATCATATAATTTATCCAAAGATCTATCTTTACCAAACTGTCCTAAGTACCTAGGACTTAATCAAAGGTGAGGAAAGACTCTCTAAAGTTAACAACAATAATAATAATAGCGCACCATAACAAAGCTTCTACAATTCTCTATTGCCACTTTGCTAAAACTAAGTCTACCAATGGTTGTATGTTTACTGAAAAAAGGGTTTAACAAGCCAGAACAGCTAATCTAAAGATAAATAGTAAAGACACATCCTGTGTTTAAGTTGCTCATGGTCTCATAAAGGAGTGGGACATACAAACAAAGAGTACCAATGCGATGGGGTATGCATTTATTGTTATCATATGCTTAGGGTACAAAAGAGGTGGATCAACTCTGTTCTTAAACAGTGCAATAAAGAAAAGCTTCACTGGAGAGGTTGCAATTGAAGTCAGTCTTGAAGAGAGAGTTAGGGTTTACCAGGAAGAAGAAATAGAAGAGGAAATGACAGAGTGTGTAATGCCTGCGATGACAAAAGGGAAAGGTCAGAGTGGTTTTTGTGTCAATGATGTGAATGTAAGTTGGGGAAACAATAGAACTGAAGCAAGAACCAGCTTATCTAGGAATTTTACCTAAATTTCAATGATTCTTAACATTTTAGGATCATAGTTTCTTTCCATTTCAAGTGAATGTTATGTAATCTTTCTTCAGGAAAGGATACATATATGCATATTAAAAATACATGTCTATATAGTCTCAATACTGGAAAGATGAGAAGTAAAGTCTATAGCCAGAAAATAAATTATTCTTGCTCCATCAGACAAATAAAATAGTAATGAAATAGTAATGGTTGCGGTGACTGTTTCAGCAGTATCAACAGCTTTTGTTTTTTGTTTTCTATTTTCATGGAGACTTGCCCAATTTTCATTTGAACAGCTACTCCTCCTCTAGATAACATAAAATGCTTTGAGAGAAACTGACTCAATCTACGGGTAAGACATGTGGTTCCAGTTTAAGATAATGACCAAAATCCCACCCTTTGGTCACAGTTATTGATTCACGGTAGAGCATGAGAAACTTATTTGACCAAGTAATTTACTAAAAAGGTTTGCTAAATGCTTCTGGGAAATGAGCATCTTTGCTTTTCTGGGAGGGCTTCAAGAAGCAAATAGCACAATTTCTTTTTTTATCTATATGATTAAAAGCATAGCAGACCCAAAGGTTACTGCCAGTCATATTCTGTGACCATGATAGGGAGACAGGTTTTATAATTAAGCTGGTACCACGAGAGGCAGAATGAAAATGATGAGAAGAAATTTAGCACTTACTTATACTTTAGAGTCACAGAATCAATAAGCCTTGATGCCCACCTACCACTGGGCCTTCTTTATGGCAGCCATTAAGTCCCTTATGTAGTGAACAAATCTGAATTAGATTTTGATTGATTTTATCCAACAATATCTTGAAAAATACATTGCAGAAAATAGATATGTACTCTTCTCTTTGTTTATACAGAGTCCAGGACAGTGCTTCCTTTGCACTCTCTCCTTTATCCCTCTTTCTCGGTCCCTCTTCTCCTCCCACACTGCATGGCCTCAGCTCTGAGTTACTTAATTACATTCACCTTGATAGAATTGGGAGAGTATTAGGAGGCCTTCAGATCCTGTATTTACTCAGTTGTTTCATTCATTTGCCTTAATAAACAAATCTTCCTCTTGCTAATACTTTCTCTTAAAACACAATTCTAAGGTTTATAATGGTAACAGCCTCTGCCTAGCAAAGACTGCTAAGGTTTCCTTCATCATACTTACATATGAGCCAAGAGCTTGAAAGAAAGGTGACAATTTCCTAACGAGAATATGGAGGTGAGGAGGAAAAATTTTCATTTTATCATAATAGTGTTTGCAGTGTGATCAGAGATTCCCCAAAAGGCCTTTGAACTTGCAATGCTTCATAAGTACAGGCTAAGGATACTTACTTTATGTGTTGGGGAGCTACTGAAGAATTTTACGTAGAGATGTAATATGGTCATATTTGTGTTCTTCAAAGATCAATATGGAGCAACGTTGTTAATATATGGCAAGTGAAAGTTTCTTATATCTGCATTTTACTTTTATGCCTGGGAGTTATCATAACTTATCCTCTCTCTCCCTGTCTCTCTCTCTCTGTACATATTTAATATAATATATATGTATATGTATACACATATGTGTATATACATATACACATATTATACACACATATGCATATATTATATTACATACACATGTACATATACATATGTTATATTGTATTATTCTTATATGATGTTTTAGATTTATCACACTTTAATGATTTGTAGTTTTATATCTTCCTCCTTAAAGCAGCCTATATACCCCAAAAATCAGATAACTGTAGGTTTAAGGTAAATGATAAGGTGTAACTTATCCATTTATTTTAAAATAAAAACTCTTTGTCTACAAAAAACATGACGTCTGGAATATAACACCTAAGATTATTGAATGTATCGTGAGAGCATTTAAAGATGGGAATTGACTATTCCTTCCCAATGGAACTTATATTTTAAGGTAGTATGACATTTATTTCATAAACACGATAAGATAGTAATCAAGAAATTTAGCATAAGAGGGACAATTATATTGGAAGCCATTCCTGACTTACTTATGCAAACATCATTCAGAACATAATATGACTCTCTTACCTTCATTCATTTGAATACACCGAACTCATAATTCCAAACGCATGCTGAGAACATGAAAAGAGCTAAATAGGCAGTTACACTTGGTCTCTGGAATTCATTCAGACCACAGGTCACTTTTAATGTCTATGTCCTCAACTCTCTAAACTTTCACTCCCTTTCCTAGGTCTCTTGACTGATTGAGTCTTGTTCTTTTGACTTTGATCTAATTAATTCTTCTTCTAGAGGAGTTGCTATTTATTTTCTGATTTTATGTGTTGTGAGCATAGCAAAAAGTACCTGATCCCTTGGTCTTCCTATATTTATCTTTATTGGTACATAATAAACTACTCTGAAAGTTAGCTTCTGAAAATAATAAAAAATTATCTCACACAGTTTCTGAGGTCAAGAAACCAGCACAGTCTTAGCTGGGTGTTTATGTCTCAAGGTCTTTCATGAGGCTGCAGCCAAGATGTTGGATGGGGCTACAGTCATAAGAAGGCTTGACTGGGACTGGAGGATCCACTTCCAAGATGGGGTCACTCACATAGCTCTTGGCACAAAGCCTCAGTTTTTTTTTCCATATGGGCTTCTTTTTTTTTATGATATGGTAGTCAGCTTCTCTCAGAGAGAGTGATGGGAGGGAGAGAGAGAGAAAGAAGAAAGCTGAATTCTCTCTTAAACCTAATTTTAGAAGTAATACACCATCAGTCTTGCCATATTCTTTTGGCCCCACGGACTAAATTCAATACAATGTGGAAGGGGAATATATGGAGATATGATCACTGGAAGATGGATATCATTAAGGGCCTCCTGGGAGTTTGGCCACCACACACTCTTGGTGTGTTCAGACTTCTACCACACAGGTCCACTGTCTCTTACTTAACTCCCATTACCTTTTGATGAGAGGGGAAATGAGTATCTTTGAAAAATGGTTTTTCTGAAATAATTTCAAAATATACATAAAGAATATTGTTTATGTTTTATAAACGCCATAGTGGAATTGGGTAAAAAATTGCTATCTTCATAAGAGGCAAAATATTGAACTTTTAATTGTGCTATAGCAATGGATTAAAACAGACATTATGAAGGTATCTAAATTATAGTATAAATAATACATCTAAAATGTTTTCAAAAATGTAAGATGATCTGTTCCTAAATTCTGGAATAATGACTAATTTTCTTCTGTAGTTTGGTATTTTCCAACTTTACTACATTTTTTGGTAATAAAATTAAATAAATATAAATAATAAATAAATAAATAAATAAATAAAAGAATGAGTGATTAAGAGGCTTTGTTTGACTTATAAATATACTATCATTAGTGCTATCTTATAAGAAAAGCTATTGTAGTAGTATCCAGAATCCTTAACTATAAAATACATGAGAAAGGAAAGGAAGAATAAGTTATAATATCTTTAAAACTAACAAAGGCTTAATGCTAAAAGATAAAAAATGATATTTTTTTAAAAAATCAGCTTTCTGGAAGAGGAAAAGTATATGTTAGAACCCCAAAAGTGCACTAATAGGGAGGTAGCAGTTTGACATTTTTCTAAGCTAGATACTCAAGAAGACTAAGGCTTTGTGAAACCATTAATGAAGTCTCGATATGTTACCTAAGATCACCATGTTATATCAAACCCAAAAGCAATAATGATACAATCTTCAAAGAAAAGAAAGAAAGCTTAAGTGTAGACTGAGAACTCATATTCAGGTGACGATGAGAGGCTTGACTGAGTTTAGAACTTTAAATATTCAGAACTTTTGCACAGAGTAAAGTCTACCTTTGATAAAGGCCTACCATTGTCCATTTGCTTATTTTCATTTCTCGAAAAAAAAAAAAAAAAAATCCAGCCTTGCTAGAGAAAGGTTTGATGGCTTCCTGGGCACCATCATGACTGGTAAAGTTTAATGATAACTATGAGTGTTTTAATCTGATCATTAGGCTTATGGTGATTAAGTTAATGATGCTTTAAGAGCAGGATCACAAGGCTTGACTCATTCTGCAGAACAATAACTGGGTATTAGAAGTGTATTACACCTATCTTCATGTTAAAAAAAATGCCCCTCTTTTTAATTCCAATTTGAAACCCAGATATCTCCACATAGGATATGACTCTCTGTAAGAGGACATTTATTTTATAAACATTTGAAATATAAAAGATTATAAAATATACAATACATGAAATCAACTATATAAATAGTAAAACAAGTCACAGTGAAATTATAAATATTTATATAATGTTGATAATATATAAACCAAACCTAAAACTATAAGAAGTATATTTTGAAGAGTCCTCAACTGCCTTTTCTGTAAGGGCTGGAATGTGACTTCCAGTTAATAGGAAGCAAAGAAGTATGTGTAGGTTGAAGTTACTGCAGTGAAGTTCCACTTCTGCTAGTCTCTTTGTAATCTCCTCCTTGTTTAGTTAAAGATTTGCAATTTGATCTCTTTTACCTATATGTTACCATAAACTTACTTAGCTTTATTTCTACTAACTGACCTTGGTATTTTCCTTTTCTAATGCATTAGATTCTCTTTCTGATCAATGTCTGCAACTCAATACCACTCAGTTCAGTAGTTACTGATGTTAACCTACCAGGACTGAATATTGTAGGCTTACTAAGGTGATTTTTGAAAGACTCTCTGGCGGCTTTTCTACACGTCAATTATAATCCGGAGGTTCTTTCCACCCTAAGGCAGCTTGAACATACTTACCTGAAAGAGACATCAACAAAAAGCCTGATCCATTATCTCAAAAGGTTGGGAGGATGGGCAAGCTATCTTTACTGTGCTCTACTCGGTACTCTTTGCTTTGTCAATAGCTTCCATTATTAAAAGAGAGAGTGAATGCAGTTTTCTGAGTGCCAATAGTATAGCTTATACCTTGATCTCTGCTTAACTTTCATAGACTCACTTGATTCTTAAAACTCTACAGCTACTATGGAAAACAATATGAAGTTTCCTCAAAAAACTAAGAATTGATTTGCCATATGATCCAGCAATATCTCTACTGGGTATTTACCCTATAAACTTGAAAACCTATATCCAAAAAGATACTGGTCTGCACACCGATGTCCGTAGCATGTCATGGTGGCCAGGACATGGAAGCAACCGAAGTGTCCCATAACAGACAGTTGGATAAAGAAGCTGCAGTACATATAATGGAATATTATTCCATTGGAAGAGATAAAATACTGCCATTGGAAGAGATAAAATACTGCCATTTGTGACAACATGGATGGACCTCGACATAATCGTGCTAAGTGAAATAAGCCAGACAGAAAAAGTTGAAAACCACATGATATCACTATATGTGGGATATAAACCTAAAAGCAACAAACAAGACAAACAAACAGAGATTCATGGACATGGACAATAGACTAGTTGTAAGGGGAAACGGGGAGGAAGGAGGTAGATTGGGTTAAAGGGGTCAAATATGTGGTGACAGAAAGAAATCTAACTATGGTCAGTGAACACAAAATGCAATATGTATATGCCTTACTGTTGAATTGTACACCTGAAACTTACTGGATTTTGTTAACCAATGTCACCATAATAAAAATTAATTAAAAAAAAAACTCTGTAAGCTATTAGTATGATCATGTATTTTTTAATTGAAAAAATTAATGCTCATAAGTTAATAATAAACTAAAAATGCCATAATCCAAACCCAGGCTTGCCAGCCTCCAAAGCCCATTCTTACTCCATAATGCCATGCAGCTTTTTCAAGCCAAATGGCTTTTGCCTTTCCCCTGATGACTTTTTTTTATTTGCCTCTTTAACTTGCCTTATCGTGCATGCCCACACATGTACACACACTACTTAAGTTAACTATTATTTTTTTCAGTACCTGTTATTTGGTTCTTTGCCAACTAGCCAGAAACAAACTTTGAATTTTTCATATTGCATCTAGTTTGCTAAATGATAAGAGACATTTAGTAATAAAATAATGCCCCAAAGGACATTTTCACATTTATATGCTGTTTCTCTTTTAAAATTTCCATCCTTAAAAGCACCAAACAACCATAGGCTCTGGATATAATAGCTTCGGTTGCAAATAAAGAACCGTCTTTATGGCTAGAAGGTTGAAAAAGGACTATTACATCAGTCTCTTAGCTACTTTCCTACAGAACATTGTAGTACGTTCAAACAAATGAAGGTAGCAGTTGATAAACCAGTCTTTTAACCTTATGTAAGATTTTCCATACCTGGAATTCAGATCATTTGGGAGGCAAGTATTAACTTACTTTTTATTTTTTCCTAATTTTTCTTATGGACAAATTTACACACAGAGGAGATAATGAACTTGGCAGAGGGTCAGGAGCAAGACATTGATGGAAAATGAGCACGTATTGTAGGATGCTGAATTCAGTGCTTCTAGCTTGCATTTCTCATAATGGAAGCACAGCCAACCAGTTACACTTATATTTTATGGTTCACTGAACACCCACAATAACAAATTTTAAATACTCATCAAATGTCATAAAATGTCATTTAATATTGTTCTTGGTCTGTAAAGAGAAAATGAAAACTGATAAAGTTCATGTATATTTTGTGCTGGTTCAATACCCTAAATAACATACTATAAGTCTTTCAACAAATATACAGTTGATTGTAGTAATATGATAATATTAAATAAGAGCATGCTACATTTTTTAAGACAAAGCAGTCATACCAAAGAGCTTCTTTTAATGATGCTTTAAACAATGTCTTTGACTGCATTACAGCATAAGTTCGGTTGGTAATAAAAAGTGCCTTTAAAAGGAGTACTCTACGTTTTTATAGGACTCCAATTCTTCTGTACAATTATGGAATTTGAAATATAATTCTCCCCAGGACCATAAAGGATTTAGAACAGAGAAATGTTGTTAAGAATAAGGTAAGATTAAAAAGAATTGCTTCAAAGATCCTTTTTATTTTGCTATTTTTTGGTGTCATGTTATATTCCAAGTCATCACTTTGTTATGGGAAAAATAAAAATAAAAATCTACTCTAGACAATTGAGTATTTCTAAAATGTTAATTCAGCAATATTTTTTTTCTCTTAATAATCACATATGAATTTACTATGGTTATTTGTCTATGAACTATACACAGAATTTTCAGAGGAATGGATGATCAGTCAACATACAACTATTTAGGTACCTTGAGTCATGTAAATAATGTACAAACTCATCCAAAGAACTGAGATGTGTTAATTCAATCTTGACTCCTATCTCTATTTCATATCTAATTAATCACAAAGTCTCATAGGTTTTACCTCCTATTAATAATCTCTCAAATCTTCCCATTCTACTACATCACAGAACCATTATTAAGAATTATTAAAGTTTCTAACAAGTTTGTCCACTTTAATGTATACTGAACAGTATTTTGGAAATAAAATTGTGATTATTTCACTCTTCCACTTTAATTTACTTCAGAATATTTATATTTAACTTATGATAAAGTCCAAGTCTATAAGAATAGATTATGCAGTATACTCCAAGAGCTGATTCTTCTTACCTTTCTTTTATTCCCTCCTTCCCCAAATATTTCATCCAAATTAAACATCATGTAGTTTCTCAAGCCAGAAAGACCATTCTAATTCCCTCTCCCCAAGTCTTTTTTATATGTTTCCTCTTCCTAGAACACATTTTCCCTCACCTTTTGTCTACCTACTCCACTAGTCTGTTGAGAATTAGTCCAGTAATCATATCCTCCATTATGCCTTTCTTATCCTCTCCTCTCTTATGGATTAGATCCCTCTTCTATGTAAACTCTTAGCTTAGGTACCTATGTCTGTTACTGTATTTATATAGTTCTGCTATCTTCCATGAGACATCTGTTAGATCTTTGAAGACAAGGATCATGTTCTACTTATCTTTTAGATCTTTGACCTACACAGAACTTGTCACATGGTTTTTGATTCAACAAAATTTTGTAGGATAAACTCAAAATGGAGGAAGCATATATTAATTCCATCCTAATTTACAAATTTGTCATGTGTTTATCCTTCACTGCAAACTATACCCAATGGGATAGTTGGTATCTGATTTCATAGTGCTGACTTCTAACATTTTTAAACTGAATGTTATGTTTTAATTATTAATTATATGTTTATATAATAATACTATGATTCATCAACTGTAAAATTAACTATAAGACAGCATAAATGGTAAGGTATATCTCCTCTACAGATATATTAAAATGTGTGTGTGTGTATGAGGGAATTGATGTCTTATAATAAATGAAATAAAATCCATTGAGGTTTTTTTGTGCTTGACTATGGGCTATGTTTTATATTAATAATTCTCTTAATCCTCATAATGGTCCTTTGAGAAAGGTATTTTTATTATTCTCATTTTAAAAATTAATAAACTGAGTTCAAAGAAAGTTAGGTAATTTTCCCAAGGTTACTTAGATTGTTAAGTGGCAATGCTGAGATTTCAGTCTTTATCTTACTCCAAAGTTCATGTTCTACTGTCTGAAATGTTTCTGATATTCCTTTATTTGGGCTAAGCTCTGAAAGAAAAAACAAAGAAAGTAATATTATTCACCTTTATTTTAGAATACACTTTCCTTGGCTTCATCTTACACAAGTACATACACAGAGAAACACAAACACACTCAGAATTTCTAAATTATGTAGTAGATATATTTTTAAAAATGTTATCCATTAAGCATTAAAATCATTTCTGCATGTAGATTATAAAATGCCTCTTGAATAAAATGGAGACACCTAAGGAATTGAAAAAAACAAGGCTGAGTTGAGGAATGAGTATTACTCTGGAATGTTAATGACATTTTAGGAAGAGGCATGCTAGCTTCATTGAATGGAAGGCAGATGCCTCCCACCTAAATGTCATCCAATCTCAGATATGTTCTATAAATATTTTACATTTTAAGATGTCAATGGAAAGTAAGCCTATCCAAATACTGAAGTATAAATAATGCAAATAATTTCTAAATTTTAACATGCTGCAAGACAATTGAACCAATAAAATACTGAAATCAACACCATGGATTTTGAAACTAATTTAACACTTTCTGCTTGTTACAAAAAGATTCCAATATGATCCATAACCTCCAACAGTAGAAAAGACCATATTTAGATAAATTTTGTTTTTTTAATTGCTCACTTTTTTCCACTCCTCTATAAACTCATATATACATGCTTGTACATATACATACACACATTTTCCAATTCAATTATTGTAATGTCTTAGTATCAGTGTGTAGAAAACTAAAGTAAATTTTGCCTAATTTGCTTCTCTTTTATCATTTCCCAGATGCTCAATGTCACTATGCTATACCTGGTCCACCAGGACTTCTGTCTTTCCATCACCACCACACAACTGATTCATCAGAGTCCATTCTCTCACAGTACTGTTAGAGATAATTAGATCATATAAATCAAATATAAGATGATAATATTTTAATGAAATATTCCTTTTAGTTACTGAGTTTTTGTTTGTTTGTTTGTTTGTTTGTTTGTTTGTTTACCAAGGGTAAAGCTGGCCACAGTCAAAATAATAAAAAAATAAAACAAACTTCATCTTAGAAACTTCTGAAGTCCTAGACATGACATTTTATTCCTTATCAATGAAACTTCCTTTTCCTTCCCATTGGACACCTAATAGCTTCCTTAATCTCCTTAGAACTTTTTGGAAATCGTATTTCATATACATACATATTTTAGCAAACCAACCAAGATAAGACATCAGTTGAGTTTATCTCTTCAGGTCTTTCAGCAAAGATACTCTGAGTTTAATTTACCAGAATATTTTCTTGATAACCCAGCACCACCACCCAGGTTTTTGAGGTGACTAAGAATACATAAGAATATATGTCCTGCTATAATTCTATTTCTTTACATTTATTGAAAATGGGGACTATTAATACAGAGTTCTTTATTAAATTCAGCCCAGACATAACCTCCTCCAGAAAGCCTTACCTAGTTCTTCTTCTCTGACCCATTGAATATGGTTCCCATTTCTGTCAGGGGTCTTTTCTTCTTATTTTCACTTGTCAGTTCACCTGGCCTATGAAATGCTCTCGTGAAAAGACTAGAGCTTGTTTACTTCTGTATGCTCAGAACACAAAAGCAACTCATCATAGTTCTAACTTTTACTCCCAGTTTCCATACTTACCTAGTCATTTAGCCTAGTGATTCTTAAGTAGAAGGGAAAGCACTGTTTCCTAGGACCAAGCATCAAAAACCTCCGGGAGGTTTTCCCGACAAAGTACAGGCTTGCTGTTTTTGTTATGTTTTCTGCAAGAGAGTAAGGCCTTCTTCACCTCTTTTGGGTGAATCATTGCTGCACAGGGCAGCAAAACTAAATATGTTCTAATCTTCGAGTGTATCTAGGTAGGAAAAAATAAAAGATAATCATTGCTCTGACTCTGCAAAATTCCATATAGGTCTTTAAATGCATGTGCCTCTGTGACTTTCCACAAGCTGGACCCCACCATTTTCTCCATTCAACTATTTCCTGTTAGCTTTCACATCCTAGATCAAAAATCATGACTTCTATGAATACTTCTAAGATCTTCTTTTGCTTATTTACATAGACTTGTTAGGATTCTTCTAGTAGTCCATGTGTACAGCCAACACAGCCAAATGTTATCTGTGTTTGCTATATTTGTCCAGTCAATTCTTTGTTCTACCCACTAACTTGTAATTTTCTTGAGTTCAAAAATAGTCTGTTTATTATTTCTATTACAAAGCCCTATGATAGCAACAAGAATATAATGTATATATAATAAATGATTCCTGATTGATGAATAACAAAGTTAGTGAATTAATATTCAGTCTTGAGCTGAGTGCTATAGAAATAAAATAAAATTGCGTATGTTTCTCCCTTTGAATTTCTTTGAGGTGATATGACTCATAGGTACAGAGAACGGCACAAGATAGTGTATGATAAAATGTAAATTTATAATTTTTGGATTTTCAAGTGGAGAAAACATCTATTTAGGGCAGAATTGGAAGAAAATTTTTCATTATAGAAAACTTGTTTCAACTGAACTTTGAAGTTGTGACAGACTGGAATAAATAGACGAGAAGAAAGGACATACTGTAAAGATGGGAGACTGCATGTTCCCAGGTTGTATAAATGGCTAAGTATATGTGCTACAGAGGCCATGAAAAGGAAATGGCAGAAATTTGGCAAAGGGAGGCAGCCAGAGAAATGGGGAGGCTTGACCTCTCATTATCACTTCCGGCATATGCCTTATCTAAAATGCCCAGTTCTCAGGGATTCCTGATTGACCCAAGGAACTTGTTATTTCAGTATTAACTTAAGATTCTCAGCAGAGGCTAGGTTGAATTTTTTAAGATAAATCTTAGAGAAATGGGCAAAACATGCAGACTATTATCAAAGATAGAATTTGTAAAGTTGAGGTTTATATTTAAAGATTAAAACCGATTAAGAATTCTGTCTATGTTTATAAAACAAAAACAAAAACAAGAGAGATATATCCAAATAAAACACCCAAATCAAGTGGCCAATTTTATTTTATTTTATTTTATTTATTATTATTTTTATTTATTTATTTATTTGTTAGGCGAGGCAACCCTTGGTTGACCTCACAGATTGCAAGGACCTTGTCAGTTTATGATCCCTTATTTTTTTTTATTTTTTATGCCTACAGCACCTGATCTTCCTAGGTAGCCTCCCATCCAAGTACTAACCAGGACCGACCCTGCTTAGCTTCTGAGATCAGACGAGATCGGGCTTGTTCAGGGTAGCGTGGCCATAGACCAATTTTATTTTTAAGTAATTGAATTGCCAAATAAATTCAACATATTTCAAAGATATACCTGTTGATATTTAACTTCTAAGACAATTTCTAGTCCCTCTGACCATACCAGAAAAGGGCCACTAAAAGAGTATGGTTCAGTGGTAATCCTTCCTAAACTTTTCCTCAAGTATGACCCAAAATAATAATGTTCAGGAGGAGAACTATAAAGGGCATGTGGGGAAGCCAGAAAGAATGACCAAGAATTCAAGCAGTGGAAGCACTCGAGCCAACCAATGACTACTTCTTACTGTCCCTGTCCACTAGTATACAATATTTTCTTTAACCAGGGACAGATATGTGGAGATTCATTCCTCTGTCCCCTTTTCTGTATGGTAATTTCAATTGATATTTTCCTATTTCTTCACCATCGTTATGTAGTAGGTGTCTGAAGACTGGTTAAATATATAGATTTTACTCATACATTGCAAGATAATGATTGTCAAATCCATATATTACTAAAATGATGCACATCATAGAGAGAGACTTTAAACTTAGGAATGGTTGCAGTAGTTGAACATTATTTTGAATTGTCTACTACTTGAAAGAGATTGCATGTGTGATACTTGAATTATATTAGATAGAAACTCTTAGAATTGTTTTTGAGAGGGCATTTGTACATTAGGCAGACAAGTACTTGACTGCAGTAGCTACATTTTTTCCCCTGCTTGGGCCATCTATCACACATGTGAGCATGTGAGTCAGATGAGCTATTTAAAGCCCTCATAATATCAACAATAAGAATGAGTCTAATGTTAGACACATGACCCAAGTTGAGCCAATCAGAGAGATTACCCTAGTTTTTCTGATGGAGTTAACAAGGCAAATGCTATAGCTTGGAGTCATGGAAACTAATAATCGAAAGCAATTTAGAAAGAAACAGAGATAAGAAATAAAGAGAGAGGAATGGTAAGTCCTAGCATTATGATATCCTGATTTTAATTTCATTGTATCTATGGATCTATTCTTGTTTTTGCATTCTTTAATTTGTTGGGTACCATAGAGTTTACTAACAAATTACTATTTCTTATTTTGATTGGTTGGTGTTTAGCTGTTACTACTTAAAGTCCAAGCAATAGAGAATTTTGCATATGCGTCTTAATTCTCACAATTTGTCAAATTAGCTATTACTATTTTTATCTGTAAAACAGTTAAGGAAATTAATACTCAGCAAATTTAGGTAATTTTCCGAAGTCACTTGGCTCAGAAGTTTTAGAACTGAGATGAGAAGTGAGGTCTGAGACTGGGCTCAGGATGCATGTCTTTTTTCCTGCACTTTATTGTCTTCTGAAGATGACTAGGAGTTGATGAGGTAGAGAAGGAGGGAAGGATGCATTTATTCTAGGTGGGTAGAGACATATGTTCATGTTTTATTCTAGGAATTGTAAATACCACTCAAGTAAGAAGATAGAATGCTCTGGTAGGGGTGGCTGCAAAAGTCAATGATGGAGACAATATTAAAGAACACAGCAAGAGAGGAATAAGCTACATTTATTCTATAGAAAAATAAATAAGTTTGGCAGCAGCGAGGATAATGCATTGGAAGAAAGCAGCAGTATAAGCAAAAAGACCAGATAGGAGATTTCTATGGTCATGTGGACAAAGGATGATGGAGTCTAAACTAAGGTGAAGATTGATGGCAAGGACAGAGCCATAGTCTGTAAACTATTCAGTCAGAATCACTGGGTATAAGAAGTATAAGAAGAAGGAACACATCAGAAAATAATTCTTTATATCTCTTTGATCAAGTATGTAGATAAATGATAACATTCACTGAACATGGGAATATAGATATAATGGCTAGAGTTGTGTGAAGAAAGGACAGTTTAAATTTGTATATTTGATTATAGGCTATCAAATGGGAAATCCTAGAAAGCAGATAGCTAGTCTGGAGTTTAAGAGAATTGTTTTACCGTCCTGACAGAAAACTAGGAGCCATTAGTTACAGCCTGGAAAGAAAAGTTCCTTTTGGGTTGAAAGTGGGCCTTAGGTCTACGCTGCCCTATAGCTAAATATTTTTTTAATTATTGGCAAAAAAGGACAGTAGAAGTCTAAGGTAGCAGAGACCAGGTGTTGATTCTTGAGTCAGCAGCCAAATAAGTAAAGCAGTCCCAGCCCAGGGAATGGCTTAACATCCAAGTTTTGCTTTTATCTTATGAATTATGGGAGTAGGGAAATGAACAGAGAAGTAGGCAGAGTGAGGAGGTAGAAGGGTGAAGTGCAGAAGGAACCTGGTAAATAATATATTTTAGAACTAAATAAAGGATGAGGGATCCAATAAAAAGTTTGAGAAAGGGTAACCAGAGATTTAGAAGAAGGCAAACTAGGGATATGAAAAGAGGAAATAATTATTTGTGTCAGAACTGCAGAGGATTCACATAAGAACAAAAATAAAATATGTCCTTTTGATTCAGTCAGTGGGAAATTCTTGTTGACCTTGGTAGAAACATATTTAGTGAGGAGATATTCACTAGTTAAGAATTCAATCACAATCAACCACAGAAAATCCATGTGTTTCTGTGGGCTTCTTTAGGTAGAATTTGTTAACTTTTATAAACACAATGTTAAGAATGCTGAAAACATAACAGAAATTAGAAAAATTATACCTATCCACATGAATCAAATATGCCAGCACAGGTATCTTATAACAGAAGAGAGTGTAGGTTCTTTTTGCATTTACTTCTTAAAAATGATTATTGTTTCCACCCACCAACCTTTTGCCTTTGAAGAATAGGTAAACGAGTATCGGAAGCAAACCAGACTTCTCTGGCAAAATGTGGTGAATGAGAGAGCAGAAGCACAGGGCCAGCTGTTGGCATCTGAGCAAGACCAAAAGCTTGCTGGATGTTTGATATCCCCTAATACAGTCAAGTTTCTTACCCAATTGAAAACTTTTAACAAAGTACTAAAGAAGACAGGCACCCTGGTGTTTCAGTATTGTGAAATCAGCCCTGAGGGAAAGAAAGAAGATACTTTCATGTGCTAACCTCATCTTGTTTTCTCCTTTTGTCTTGCCTTTGCCTCTGCCTGTTTTATTTCTCTCTGTACTACAGGATCCACTTCTTTCTAACCTTTGAACACCATATGAACATGTCACATTGAGAGCTACAGTGAACTGGAGGTAGAGTGAAATCAACTCCTTTAACTTTCATTTCTCATAAAGTGGTCAGAAGGGGGAAAAGAAGTTCCTCAGAGCTATCTCTCTATGTAACTGTCAGGAAGGCTCACTTGGTTTCCAGCTCTCACAGGGCCTGACTCTGGGTTACCTGAAAAATAAAACCCATTAAAACCAACCTAAGCTGAAAATAGCCTAGCAAAAATCTTCCTTACCTGAAATGCTATAAATGGCTTACACAGTATGGAGACAAGAATAAGAATTCTTCCTGCTCAGGGTAGCCAGAAGTCATCTAGCATAACTGGAACCCTTAGGCCTATTATCACAGGCTACGAGTAGTTTTGGCCCTTTACTCCATGGTACTATACAAATATGAGCTTTGTATTTGTGTAATGTTGTAGAAATAGTAGTGCTAATCACCTCTCATTTAGGCAGTGAGTTTGAACATATTATGAGGAGACTTTGGAAAGTAATATTGTCTGTGAGATCCAGGAGAGTAAATGTTGAAAGATGGGATGTCACCACTAGAATGGGCCCATGTTCTGGGCTTTCTGCAGGTCAGGGTAGCAGGCTCAGGGAATCCAAGACAGAAGAGCTGCATTGCTATCAAGGAGCAGAAGCCAGTTAGTTAACCAGAACTTAAGCCAGCGCTTCTCTCCTGCTCACCGGACCCATTACATCCTTAATTGTAATGCAAGAAAAACAAAAACAATTTTTAAAAGGGACACATCTAGGTAGTGAAGAGTTCATCTCTGGAACATGGTGGACCTGGATGAGGATTCTAATTCCATCACTTACTTGTTTGATAACTCCATAAACACAGGGATCACTTCTGTTTTTGCCCACCCTTATGTTCCCCGTGTTTAGCACAATATCTGGCACATAAGAGGAAAAATCAACTTGTTGAATAAACAAAACAAAAGAAATACGAAGTAAATAAGATAGGAAAAATTATTTTACATTGAGTCAGTTGCTTAACAGCTCATCATCTCATTTTTTTCATCTAAAAATTGGGAAAAAATATTGTACATCAGCAAAGAGAGTCTGAGTGGATTCAAGGTGAAAGGATATCTATAATTATGCTTATCAGCATGTTTAGTCCATAAGACACACTCAATAAATGTTAGCCATTTCAGTGATTAACAAACCTTTATAAGTACAGGATCCTTTAGCTTAAAATGGAAAAAAAAATCATTAAAGGGCTAGGATATTAGTCATACATAATCTAGAGAGTGAAGATGATCTCTTCACTCTCTAGGTTGAACACAGGTAAGACATAGTATCTGCATGCCCTTTGCACTTTATGAAGATATATATACATCTCCATCTCCTAAGAAGATGGTATCATAAGGAAGGCTAAAATGACCCAACTCAAACATCTACATAGGCTTTTTACTTTAAAAAGTTGGGGAGGAGGGAAAGATACCTAGTTTTAAAGAACTATTTGAAAGCCTAATAATCATCATCCTAATAATAATAACCTGATAATTGCAATTTAGAATTGGGCTTGTGTAAAGTACAAAAACATAATATTTTATGATTAAATCATTGATAGTGACTATTGCACATAGGAAGTATTTAATAGAAACAATGGAAAGATCAAAGTGAACTAGAAAATTATGAAACTGCACAATATCAGGGTTGACTGAGTCTCTAAAATCATGTTTCTAAACTTTAGCTGGCACCTGAATCCTGGGAAGATATATGCCAGTCTGAAGTCTTGAAGAATAACCTGGATTTGGGTTGATGGAATAATAGTTCTGAAGGGGTCTTACTCTTCAGAGATAGAGACAAAAGGATAGAGAGATGGAGAGAGACAGAGAGACAGAGAGAACCAATCAAAGAGTCTTGTTGACTGTTCTAAGAAATATCAATTATATTCTCCTGGAAAAGAGTACAGTAGGGCCTAATTACGTGAACCTTAGTTTTCAGCATTTCCACTGAAGAAATGGGACGGTACAGTTGATAATGCTCTAAGTCATCTCTTCTAAGTTTTGCCATTATCCAAAAACCAGCTCAGGCACTTAAATTTCCCAGGCTGTCCATAGTTAGAAATAATGTAATCTTCCCTAAGCACTATAGTGCTATTTATCTCTTATCATTTCAACAAAATGCCACAGCTCTGTCTCACAACATAGATTATAACAGGAACATAAAATACAGCAAATTAATTGTTTCTCATGATAACAATGTTAGATGACAAAGAAATAAAAACAGGCTGTCCTCTTCCCAAAGCAATTTTAAACTCTAACACTGAGTCATGCTCAGACTACTCTGATCACTATAGGCTTCATAAAATGTATTATTTCAAAGTAATTTTTTGTTAATGTACAGATATTCCCTCCTGTTGTATAACAGAGTCAGCTCACACAGAGCCTCCACTTATCACTGGAGGCAATTCTTGTAAACGGCCTTTCAGAAATCCGGAATACAGTTATAGCAATAAGCATCTCTGAACTAGATCTTACTGGTGGATCTAATGAAAAGTTTTGTTCCTCATATAAACTTATGATTCTATCTAATCCCCATGAAATAGATGATAAATGTTTATTTTAAGAGTAGGAAGTATCAAGAGGAGAAGACTTTACCACATCCATAAGAAAAAGCAAATGGAATATGAAAATGATTATAGTATATCAGAGTTCCTATGACACCCAAGACTCTTGGTGTGAAAGAATCAAAATGAATCTGGAGAACCTTTAGTCATGCAGGACTTATTTATACTTTAGACTATAATGGACTTTGCACTACCAGGTAGTCTGATGACGTTTCTTAAAATATGGCATTGGAACAATTCAAAGAAAGCAGCATGTTTGACTGATATAATTAAACATTAGGAAAAGACTTCTGACAAAAAGTAAAATTTAAACTGGGACTTAAAAAATGGGTAGGAATGGAATAATTTGTGCGTGATTAGGATGGGAATTTTGGGGAAAAAATGGCTTAATTACAACTAATTATTATGATCTAAGTATAGAATACTGAATATATAATATGGACAATATAAAAAGAGATTGAGTCCTAGAATCAGAAAACATGGAATGATTTCTCCATATAAGAAGACACTTCTATATAGTAGTCAAAATTTATCTCCTCTCTAAGTTCCAAGAAGTAATTTATGATGCATTTTCTAAATTCTTCCTGTTGTCTTAATTGTCACTGGAAGTAGGACTGACAGCTTACTCTGCTTCACTCCCACACACTCAGAAATAATACACACACACACACACACACACACACACACAATGCAGTAATACTTTCTTTACTGCAATACTACCTAATAATCTATAATCAGTAGTTATACTACCTATGATATTTTACAGGAGTCTTGTGCCAAATGTGACCAATCACCTGTTTTTAAATAAAATTTTATTGGAGTAAGACTATGCTAATTTTTTTTCATATTGTCTGTGGAGGCTTTCATGCTATATAATGGCAGAATTGAGCAGTAGTTGTGGTCAAGACCATGAGACTCACAAAATCTAAAATATTTATTATCTGGTTCTTTACAGATAAAGTTTACTGATTCCCGACCTATAGTATAAGTGTTATAATGCATCGGGAATTTCTGGTCACTTATAGCTGTCAAAATTGAGTGTTTCTTAATCAAAATGATGCAAACATATTTCTGTAAATAACTTAGAGTTAATTATAATCTAATTTTGGCAATAAGTTGCAGTAAATATCCTTTAATACCCAATGGTGTACAATGTTTGGCCATAGAAATGTCTATCATATTTATTAATATTTCAGTGTGCTCTTTAGGCTATATACACGTATTTTTTTAAATCTTCATGCCACTTAGTAAACTGTCATCTACAATTTACTGATAAGTAAACAGAGGCCCAAAATGTTTATAAAAATTGCCTAGCAACACACAACTAGTATATGGGACAGCTACGATTTGATTTCGGATTCTTTTTCTTTCGAAATCCAGGATCTTTCTAGTACAGAATAAAAACTTTTCTAAAATTATAACTTTTTAGCTCTCTGGGAAGCTAACTAGATAAAACATGCAGGCACCTCACATTCTGGATTGGCTTTATAGCCCAAGAGTCCTCTAACATTTAGTTCTAAATAAATACTATCATATAAACAAGAGAGGCCTAAAGAATACCAGTTAGTGCCATTACAATAACAGCAGGGCCTCTTAGAAAACAATTATTTTACTATCATACTAGGTGGAAAAGGAATAATTCCACAGACCATTTATATTTCTCCTTGGAAGTGCTCCCTGCATTAGAAGCCAAGATACAATTGCACATTACAACAAAAGATCTCATCTCCGCCTCCCTGCATTTCAATCCCTGCTCCAAGCAAATAAAATTTAGAAATCTCATTTGAGGTGTTCACAAATAAAATGCTTGAAACAACTGCCCTGCATTAGAGTTTCACAAACCACTGGGGTGTAATCAGATCTTGTTTGAAAACCACATTCAAGCTCTGTGTACAATATCACTGTGACCACTACTCCTCAGAAAACCTGTACTCTAAAGCAAAATGAAGGTCTCAAATTGTTTGAGAACACAAATGGATTCCTAAAAAATAAAAAAATAAATAAAAAAATAAAAAAAAGACCTGCTAAGAATAGACTTCTTTTAAAGAGGTATATCCATGTGCCTGATCCAAATAAAAATATAAGGAATTGCCCTTAAAATGACTACTTTTATTCTGTAGTTAATTTCCCTAGAAATTATAAATTTGAGAGCAAGAGTAGAGAAGAAAAGAGAATTACCACTTTACTACTGTGTAGCCCAAATTAGAAAAAAGTTTGTTAATAATATTCAATCATATTTTTTCTTGGGCACTTAATAGTTATTAATTCCACCAATATTTACTGAGCTTATTGTGTGCTTATCATTCATTGAGTTATACTTGGAGTTTCAAATATTGAGAAGAAAAATATGCTGCCCTCAAGGGCTTATATATAGTAAAGATTTTATAAATAATAATTACAATGTAGTAGCAGAAATGAAATAAAGGTAATAAGAAGAGAAAAGACAGAAGGGAAGGAAAGGGAAAGGAAGGGAAAGGAAGGAAAGGGAAGGGAAAAGGACCATTTACCAGCACACATGCTGGAGGGGAGACTTTGGTAACCTAACTCATTTTATTGGTGAAGTAAGGGAAGCCAAGATTAGTAAAGTTGCAAATTATTCCATAGTTGGAATGTGTACCTGCTATGGGACTATAGGGTTAGAGTGAAAGCAATTTTCAGAGAGAAAACAAAACAAAACAACAATAACGACTGAAAAGAAACAACCACTCACATGGAAAACTGACCTAATCCAAAAGTAGCAAGACACAGGCTTAAGATATATTTATAGTTTTATCATAACCAAAACTTAGTTATCAATGAAATATGTCTATATTTTTAATCTCATGGCTACTAGTTGGAATTGAAAGATATTTCCTAACACATAATTAAACCATTTGTTTATTTCCCACTCTCAAGCATAAGTATTTAGAAAGTAAAATGATGACTGTAGCAAAAACCTAATCAGTATAACCTGATTCATTTATCAAGCTATGGTTTATTAGAAATGTTAAAATACGAGATATAAAATACTCCATATCTTTCATTTTAGGAGCTTTCACTTTATAAATCACGTAAAAATATTGGTGGTTGGGTGTGCCTTTTGCAAAATGTTACTTTATCTTCCTCACATAAATAACCACTTTCATGAATCTCAATCAGGTTAGAGTAATTGTGGTGATCATCAGATTAAACATGCTTTCCTTTGTTCTAAAATAAAAACAGATCTATTTTAGCACAATATATTACAAATTCATCTAATGCATTCCAAATTGTTATCTGCAGTTGATAAAGGGACATTATATTCCTTTAACTATATTGATTCACTAAGAAGACAAACATTGCTGCCAGTGTTTAGCAGTTGTTAACTGCAGGAAAACTTTTAACCCTTGATTTTCAATTTCTTCATCTGTAAATGTAGAAGATAATAATTTAGTGGTATGTGAGGACTGAGTAAAATAATCTATGCATGATGTAACTAGCACAACACCCAGCACAAATAGGAAATCAGTAACCGATATTCTTCTATTAGAAAGGATGCTATAAAATCTATTTCATCCCTCAAATAACTGATCATCTGTTTTCTTTATTTTTTTTTTATTAAACAATAAAGATGGGAGTATAATGTCATTTTTCTATAAGAAGTCCTAATCCAATAAATATGAAAGGACTTGAGTACAGAGGGAAGTACTACCCAAATGATGCAATAACAATTATATATTTTGCTTTTTTATTCCACAATGATGTTAGTAATTAGCAATCTTGAATAGACAGCCATCTTCAATGTGCAAGATGTGGCCTGCAATGAATTTCAAACATTCATCTTTGATCATTACTATAAAAAAAAAGTTAAAAGGTCAAGCTGAAGAAGGTGGTAGAGAACAGATGAGCTGGAGCAAGATAACATTGTTTATTGTTCAGTAGCTAAGATTATAGACTCTGATCTGAACACAAACTCTGGTCTGCCATTTCAAACTGTGTGACCTTGGGCAAAGTACTTTTTCTCTCTGAGCCTCAGTTAAGTGGATACAATAAACAAGGTCATGTGTTTGATATTTGATATTCAGTGCTCTGTTCATGAAAGGTCCTTAATAAATAGTAGTTAAATATATTTTTCAAATGTATTTAATTATGGGGTGATTATAAAGGGTTAATTTCAAGCAAATGATCCATTCTATGAGAAATACACACACACACACACACACACACACACACACTAGCCTGGACCCTTCTTACTCAAATTTTGGTCCCAAGTTTAGCAGCATTAGAAAACCTGGAAGCTTGCTGAGAATGCTGAATCTTAGTCCCCATTCCAATCATATGAATCAGAATCTTAACAGAAATTTTAGTAAGATCTTCAGATAATTTGAATGCACAACCAAGTTGTAGAAGCACTGATGTAGAGATTCACTTAATTGTAATTGTTCCATGCATTATGGCTACAACAGTATGTGTAAATATACATACATATACATATACATATACATATACGTACACATACACAGATACATATATATATACACATATACATATATGTACACACACATATGAATAAAACACAGTATGCCAATGCACCGATATTTGATTAGTTGAACCGAAATCCTTTATAACCAACAATGATTACTATAAAACTGGTAAAGTTGTTACATTAAGTAGTTTTAGTTGTTATCTACAGAAGTAACCACTCATTGTCTTGTGGCGATCTGAAAATAAGTGTTTGATGATATTAATTGGAAAATGAAAAGTAAAATTTGAAATGAAATACTTTAGTATTGCCATTCCACAGGGTAAGATTAGTCTGTCTCTTTATATACTACTTATCTGAGCAGATCAACATTGTCTAAAAATATTTTCCAAGACAACTTATATTACAATCATATAGGGACTAATTGTAAGTGCAATTTCTCAGGCATCAAATTCCCAAATGTAGTTAATCAGAATTTTTAGGAATTGGGGGTACAAAAGATGGGAAATACATACTCATATTTGTTTTTATTTTAAAAGGACACTTAGAAAAATACTGATGACAGGGTCCCACTCTCAGAAATTCTAATTTAATTCATCTGAGTGTTTCTTAGGCATTGGCATTTTTAAAAAGTTCTTCAGGCAATTCTTATGCAAAGTCAAAGCTGAGAACTGTTGTTTCCAATAGAGCTAAGATTCATGATTAGTATTAAAAATATCTTCATCAAGTCGTTTACTTCTGATCTTTGAAATATAAACTTTGACACTAGGTTGGGAAAACAGATCAAGCATAATGACCAGAACACACGTGAGGCCCTTTATATCCACACATTCATTAGCCACAATCCTAAAGTTATGATAGCGGTTAGGGCTCAAAATACAAAAATATTCACTAATTAACTGATGATTTGTCAAATCAATTCTCATTCAAACATTCGCCCTCCTTACTACTGACATCGCTCCCTATTTTGACATTAAAAAATATTTATCAGACGTTTAAAATAGAAGTGAACGGGATAGAATGATGGAGCTTTACATTTCTGCAAGTGATCCAGGATTTCATAAAAGTGATGTTGAAGAATCACATGCAAAGCCATTGACAAATGACTTTCTGACAGAGGTATACCAGTTAGCAAGAAGAGAATTTCAGGAAATTGATGTAGGGTATCAAAAGAAGAGAGTTCAAAGGAGAATAGCTTGTATATCAAAAGAAATAAAAGAGGCTCTTGAGAAAACTGCTGATGTACTGAAAGATCCTATTAAAAGGATGCTTTTATGAAAAAGATGCAAAAGTCATTCTTAGAGTGAGGGGTTATGTTAATTTTGAACTTAGAAAAATACACTGAAAAAATGGAATTTATTTTTGCCAGTTTCTAATACTGATACATAGTTGCAACTATAACCTAAGGTTTATAGAATATAAGGTTAAGTAAATTATTTTCATAATTTTTAGTTCCATCTTTTCTAAGAGGATGTAATGCTGCATTTTACTAGAACAACTATCCTCCAACAATAGAAATATTTCTATATATTTTCCTCTCTTCCATAGTACCTATAACAACAAGAGATTTCAAAAGTGCATCTAGTTCAGAATCATGGCCAGTACAAAGCTACTTAAAAATGTATTATGTGCCAGAATAGGACCTTCCTTAATTACCACCACCCTGCAGGACTCATTTATTTAGGAAAATAACAAAGTTGGAAAGCTACACAGCACAGATGTATTTTGTAACATTAATTTTTTTAAAAAAGAGGTTTTTTTTGTAATAATCTTAAATATTTTTTACTTTGTCTCCAAAATTTAACTTCTGGTAAAATAAAATAATCTAAAATATGTTGCTTCATTCATTGAAGCATTGCTAATTCTGGTAAAAATAAGAAATCAACGAAAATGCACAATATTCCAAATGTTTAAGTGAGTAAAGTAAACACATTCGGTTAATGGAATATTATGAATCTGTAAAAAATAATGTTATGATGAGTTTTCAAACATAAAAATATGCTTATGTTTTAATGATAGGTAAAATAAAGAGTATATATTATTTATTCAGTATATAAGTTTAATTACATTGTAAAAACATATATGTAACAAAAACTGCAACAATGTGACCAAAACATTAATGTAGGATAGGATTATAAAAGGTATTTTTCCTCCATTTAAATTTTTCTTCTTTACTTTTCAAATTTTTGAGTATATTACATGAAAAGCTTCAATTATTAGAAAAATAAAATAAAAGGCTTTCAAATTTAAGTTCATACTAAAGTCAAGACACCTTCTGTTCTCAATCTTGCAAGTCAAACTGATTCAAGATCCCTTGTTTCCTGATATGTCACAGTAGAAAATAATTGCAATTCAAGAAATTCAGATTCAAGAAATCATACGTTCTAGTATTGATATGCAATAAATTCATTATTGAACTTGCTTTTAATGAGGATTTTAGCTTATTATAACTAAATGAGTGTATTTTCACAGAATGAGGCAACTTTATATTTATGAAAATCAATGTTTTTAGTATGACGCTAGAAAAGATAACAAAAAGAGAAATCAAATCACCAGTCACCAAATCTTCCCTGTTAGATAAGTGCTGAGTAGCAAATGCATGGCCTCAGGTTTTTCCTAGCAAAGTCAGCTACCATTACTTTTCAGTCCGAATCAACAATATGAATTAGAAACTATTTGCCCATCCTAGACACTCTATGAATCTATGGAAGGGGCATATATTTAAAATAACAATATATTGTGCAAGTTAGCATGGGAGTAGAGAGGATGTGTTGACAGACACAAGAATTTACAAAGTGTAATATGTCAAGCAAATTAAGTGGCATACTGAGAAAAAGGAGATTTAACATCTATCTTCTTACCCTTTGTAACTACCTGATACAATACTTAAATCACAGTACTAAGCCAGTAGCAGATGGCTAATAATTCACTGTATAACAGCAGATAATGCAATGGAAAGATGTCTTTGGAGGTTGGAGGACCCTGGAATACAGGAAAGGGCTGACGCCATTCTCCTTGACATCTCTGTTAGAAATAGCCCAGTACTGAGATTAAATGTAATCAAAACAGAATCTGCATGTGGAAGGAAGGTCTCAATATTTTTGTTAGAGTTTGAACTGGTAGATATTTCACAGGGCATTTAACAAGAAGCACTAATAAATTATTGGTTGAAAGCTACTATAAATTTCACAAAGTAACATATGCAGTTCCAAGAATCAACCAATCTCCCATGAATCCCCATGATAATTTTTGTGTTAGAAGAAAGAGTACAGAAAGTGTAACAAAAAAAGGTCAATTGGGAAAAATATGGGTTCCCACTAGTTTACAAATTGAGTCTTCCAGAAAGCAATCAGCATGACATCCTCCTCATTTCCTTGCCTCATATTTCATCTGTTATCTCCTGGAGCTGGGACTGAGCTTGTGATTTTAAATTTTACAAATGGAACATAATTGTAAAGCATTGACATAAATATATAATTACTGAGTATCAATGCAAACAATTCACTCATGCAAAGAATAGTTACCTAATTTATCTATCAGACTTTTTTTTTTTTGTAGAGAGAGTGAGAGGGAGTGGGAGAGAGGAAGTAGGAGAAAGAGACAGAAAATTTGTTTTGCAGAAAGAAAATATAATTATATCATTTCTATAAATCATGTTTTTCTTCCAAGTTCTTTTCTCATCTGTTTTTTTTATTTTATTTTTTTGACTATTACCCACAATCCCAATAAGTATAAGAAAGCATAAGGGATATGATTTCTATAAATGATATTAAAACAATAAGGTATCTATTTGGAAAATAAAAATAAGCTTGAATGTTTTTAACTTACTACACACAAAAAATACATAAAAATAGAGTGACATTTGCAAGGTCAAATAAGATGTCCTCCTCCTCTTGTATACTCTAAGAGCAACAATAATTTGGCATCCATCCACAGACAAAAGTGCTTTCATGGAAGGTTTGGGATCCAGCTAAGAGAATAGGAAACACCAATGTAGTCCAAGATCAAAAAGAGCAATATTGAGAAGGCAGACTTGCACCCAGTTGGCTTAGTTGCTGATTATGGTCCCAGCTATATACCTAGAAACAACTCTGTACCCCTGAGGACTCAGCTACAGCACTGTTTGGTTTGGTTCTTTTACAAGCACCATAAACCAAGAAACTGGGAAAAGTCTTACCTACCCATGTACATACTGAGTAATAGGCATTCAAAACTTAATCCCAGCTATAGGATTTAGTGGCCTATGAACCAGTGTCAGCTCCTATTGACCAAATTCCAGTCAAATTATAGATTCTGAAAGAATCTTTTAGCCTGTCCCATCTGTAGTCTGTGAATAGCCATTTGGCACAAGGACCTGGCAGGAGACACTCCTGGCCGCAACCCTGGAGATCTTGAAAAGCCCCTGTATTCAGCTCTAGTTCTCTGACAGCCAAATTCTGCCAACCCATGGACCCAGCAGGAGACAATCCCTTCTGCAACCCCAAAGATCTTGAAGGGCCTTCTGGTCAGTTCAAGCCCTTCCCAGCCACGGTTTGTGAGCAGTCCTGCTGTCACAGGCGCCCTAGGGAGAACACTCATGTCTGCAGTTCAAAAGATCCAGAAAGGGCTCTATACTCAGCTACAACCCCTCCAGCCATAATCAGGGAGCAGTCCAGCTTACCCAGAAACCTGGTGGGTGACACACTCATCTTTGCCTCCATAGTCAGGTCTAGAGACCTAAATTTTAACTGTGGAAACTGAAATATCTCTGGGTCTCTGTTCCAGTCTCTCTTATACATGCCCCAGGGCCACTACTGCCTACCCAGGGACTCATCCAGTGACTAGGCAGGAACCCTCCCAGGGATCTACCAGAAGCCACATCCCTCCACATACCTAGTAATAGGCGCACTGATTGAGTACCCAATGGTGGACTCTGAAATGGACCCTCGTCCTAGTGCCACCCCATTGAACAAGCTACTGGAGGCAGTTCCAATGATCCAGGTACCAGATGGAATCCACACCTGCCTAAGTCCCAGTAGCAAGCACATCAACTGTGGACCCCACTGCAGACCCAGCAACAGCCTCGAATCTGGCTCCAACCTAGCATGACTGAAAATTTTGGGATAATTCCATCAGCCCCGGGAAACAAGAGGAGATGATCTTTACCTGCTAACACCAGTCTGTAAAGACTGGAAAAGGTGTTTGCTCATTTAAATGCATATGCACTTATGCAAGTCTACATGGATCACAAAGAAATAGGCAGGAAACTAACAAAGCTCCAGTAACTGATCCCAAGTAAGTGGATCTATAACTCATGTGGCAAAGAATGCAAAATAAGCATCTTATAGAAACTAAATGAAATGCAAGAGAACACAGACAACAAAACCAGAAAAACAAAGCATGAACAAAATAAGTTTAAATAAATAGAAACCACGAAAAAGAACCAAACAGGAATCCTGGAGCTGAAGAATAAGAGAATTGAAAAATTCAATAGAGAGCTTCAACAACGGCTTTGATTATTTCATATTAGCCAGTTAGGGGGAAAAAAAAAAGAAGAGAGAGAGAGGGAGAGAGAGAGAGAGAGTGAGGGAGAAGGAGAGAGAGAGAGAGAGAGAGAGAGAGAGAGAGAGCGCGCTAACTAGAAATAAACTCGAAAGAAAAGAAAGAAAGAAAGAAAGAAAGAAAGAAAGAAAGAAAGAAAGAAAGAAAGAAAGAAAGAAAGAAAGAAAGAAAGAAAGAAAGAAAGAAAGAAAGAAAAAGAAAAAAAAGAAATTCTACATGAATTATGGGACACCATCAAACAAATGAACTTTTGTATCATGGGAGTCCCAGTAGGAGACTAGAGAAGGAAAGAAAATAAGAACTGAAAACTTCTCAACTCATGAAAGAGGGATGTACATCCAGGTACAGGAAATTCAAAGAACCTAAATAAGATAAATTGAAATAAGATTACTTCAAGACACATTATAATTAAAATGTTAAAAGGCAAACAGAAAGAAAGAATTTTTAAAGCAGCAAGAGAAAAATGACTCATCACATACAAGGGAACCCCCATAAGGCTATAAGCAGATGTCTCTGCTGAAAGCATGTAGGCCAGGTGGGAATGAAATGATATAATTCAAAGGGCTAAAAGAAAATACTGCCAACTAAGAATATTATACCTGGTAAACTTTCCTTCAGAAATGAAGGAGAGATGAAGACC
Organism: Pteropus alecto; assembly: GCF_000325575.1. Taxonomy (NCBI): domain Eukaryota; kingdom Metazoa; phylum Chordata; class Mammalia; order Chiroptera; family Pteropodidae; genus Pteropus; species Pteropus alecto. Next base: position 10,894,640 of record NW_006442484.1, read on the forward strand.
TTCCAAGACAAACAAGAATTAAGAGAACTCATTATCACTAGACCTGCTTAACAAGAAATAATAAAGAAGAGTTTTTCTAGTTGAAATAAAAGGACGCTAAGTAACATGAAAAGATAAGAATATAAAACTCAACAGTGAAAGTAAATATACAGTCAATTTCAGAATACACTAATATTGTAATAGTGGTAGATAAATCACTTTTATCTCTAGCATGAATGTTAAAAAATATTAATGCTTAAAATAACTATAGCTACAATAATTTTCTCATGAATGCACAATATACAAAGATGTAAAGTATGAAATCAATAGTGAAAATTGTGGGAGAATAAATAAGTGCAGAGTTTTTTAATGTGATCGAAGGTAACTTCTTATCAGCTTAAAATAGACTTATGTTTTATGTAAGCCTCATGATCACCCCAAAGAGAAAAACCTATGGTAGATTAAATTTTCATAGGATTAAAACTATGTAAGAAAGTTTTAATACTTTAATTTTAGGGGAAGAAAGTGGTTGGTTAATATTTTAACAGGACCCTCTGAGAAGAAGGCATTTGAGCTAAAATCTAAATAATGCAAAAGAGGCAGTCAGGCAAAGGTCTGAGAGAAGTGTTTTAGGCAGGAGGAAAACAAACACAAAAGCTTAAGGTTGAACTAAGCTTAACATCTTAAAAGAAAGAAGATAAGAAGGTCCATCTAACTGGACTGTATAGGATCTAAGTGGTGGTCAAGGAAAAGATTATAAAGCACTTTGAAGAGTTCAAATATTATTCTATTTCAATAGGAAGCCAAAGCAGGGTTACAAGAAGGTTGTAAAATAATCTGATTTAGTCTCGAAGAAAAGCAGAGGAGAAAATATAGGATAATAGAAGACTATTTCGTCTCGGTAAGATATGATGGTAGTCAGAATGACTATGGTAGTGGTAAAGTTGTGAGAATCAGTTGGATGCAGGGTAAGTTTTGGAAACAGAACCAATAGGACTTGCTTCTGCATCTGATGTGAAAAGCAAAACAAAATAATTGAGAAAAAAATGTAATTAAGTAGAGTAGTGGAAGGGTAGAAAGATAAGCAGAATGTCTAAATGTGGAATTTTAGAATTATGTATCTGTTGTATGAGACTAAAAGTTGATGAGGGTGATTGGTCTTCATGAAAATAAAGGTCATTGAAGTTTAGGAGGTCACATTGGTGGTTTCTGCGAAGAAGTATGTTGACCCTGAGAAAGAAGGAGAGCTCGGAATGGCTAACTGGGCTCAACTTAAAAAGAAAAGAAAAGGAAACAGACTAATAGCCATTTCTACACATGGACTTCTCACACAAACTACTTCAAGGAGAAGCCTTCACTGAACTGCTTCCTCCGAGACTTTCTTCATCCAATCGGAACTATGCAGCTATTTCCCCATCAGCATCTTCACTGACCAATCAGAGTGACTTCATTCTGACCAATCAGAACAGTGCTTTTTGGATCAATCAAACTGCACGGACTTGGAGTCCTCACATGCATGAGGACAGACCAATTAGGGACCAGGAGCGGGAACTTCTATCTATATAAGTCAGCACCCCTCTGGCTAGAGAGTACACTTTCCATTTTCCCTTAAGACTAAAGCTTGCATTTCTTCAGCTGAAGTTGAAACGCTGAAAATGAAACACCAAAGATGTCTGGCAGGAACAGAGCAGAACAGACCAGGGCAGGGCAGAGTGGACCGTACTATAGCAGAATGGAGCAGAGCTGTCTAGCCAGAGAGGGACCTCATCCTAAGGCTGCCTCACTGCCTTACAGCTTCATAATTGAGCTGTAAGACTATTAAGTGTTCCACAGCCATGCTGTTTTCACAGCCATGCTGTATCACAATCAAGCTCTTTGCACTCAATAGTTTCCTTCTTCACCACACCCCTAGCTGGAGATTTCTGTTGGCATTGAATTAGTGCCAATGACCATTGGTTGACAGGTATCACACAGAATAATAGTTAGGTTTGGCATGAATAAGACGACATAATCTAAGAGCTAATATATTTAGTGAATTGAGAGGTGCCTGGGAGCTTGATAGATAACAGTGAAGAGAAGAGCATTAAGGAAGGTTAATAGGTGATAACAGCATCAGATGAGCAAAACTTTTTAGATAAAATTGGAAATTTAATGAATTGTGTATAGAAATGGGAGAAGTGTTTTATTTGAATTCTCACACAGAGATATAAAGGGTTGGGAAATGAGAAATCTTATTGCGAGAAAGCACCCAGAAAGTAAATCAGGCCAGAGGGATAATCACATTGTCAGGTTGAGAATATAATGACATTTGTTTACATTGAATCCATTTGTGTACGTTTTTGCCACAACACATAGTGCCAAGCAGTAACAAAATTTAGAGTGAAAACAACAGGATGTGAGTTTGGTGGGGAACTTTGGAGCAAGTGAGAATGTGAACACACAAACGGAAGGATGACCCTAGAGATTTATATTCTTGCAAAGTGGCTGATGGTAACAGGGATGTTAAGAATAGTAAGTTTATTTGATTATGCTTTTTCCCAGAAAATTTAAATTCAGTTCTTAATGAGATGATAGTGTTTGTGCAAGAATGACAGAGGTTGTGAAAGTTCTCGAGAGTTTGGTTTCACTGCAACTATCCAAAAAACAGAAGCATACATAGAGAAAATTAAACTTAACTTGGGAGTGAAGAGCAGTGATTGGATGGGAAGGTTGTCCTTGAGAGATGAATTCTGAGACACAATGGATAGTATGGGGCAGCCACAGCCAGTAGAGGAGGGTTGTTTGGAATATGAATAAGGAAATAGAATATAAAGACAGTGAGAAAGAGACTATCGAAGGGTAGCAAATTTGTTATTGTAGAGGGAAAAATCTAAGGAGGGAATGAAAGATCAAATTCACTCTAAGAAAGAGAGGATTTGGCAAGGCAATTCAGAAAATAAAAATGAGATATATAGACAAAGAAATGACTGGGAAAACAAAGGGTTCCAAATCACATTCAAATAGCAGAACATGCTACCTCATCAAGATTCTAATAGTTTAGTGTCATTAACTATTCCATTTACAGGAGGGTCATAAATGCCTTATAAAAGTTCCAAAGGGCCAATACCTGGAATAACCTCTCCTAGCTCTGTTCCAGAGAAAGATGGAAGGTGCTTGGTTTGGCGGTTGATCCATGCTGCATCCCTTACTCTTACTCTGTCATAAAGAATGAGTCGAGTGGCATTCATGGTCAACATAAGACAAAAAGAGAAGAAATCTCAGGCTATATTATACAGAAATAAATGAGACCCCCATCATGTAAATGATCTGGGGTGAGATGCAGGCCTTAGTAATTTTCAAGTGTTCATGGTTTTTAAAATTCTAATATACAGTCAGAGTTAAGAATCACTGATATAAATTAAGAGAGAAATATTTCCAATACTTCCTTACAGTACCAAGAGAGAAATATTTCCAATACTTCCATAACAGTACCATCATGGAAACTTAGAAGCTATGACTGAAGGAGAAAATTACAAATATTTCCCACTTATAAATATCTATGCAAAAATTCCAAGCAAAATATTAACAAACCAATTTTAGTAGCATATTAAAAGAACAGTAGAATGTAACCAATAGGGATACATCCTAAATTTTATTAGAAATGTGATTATTACTCCTTAAAAAGAATAGATGAAAAGTGTATGGAAAGTTGTAATATTATTTAATTTTTTTTTTAAATAATGTAAAAAACTGATTGATTCTGCACTTTGAGAATACACATCACATCTCCTTGGTCTACACATATCCTGCTTACTGGTAAAATCCTAAAAGCCTTGCAATCAGTCAACTTTAAAATACAGATATATGCTTTTTCTGATATTATTCTGAAATTGCTTGCCAGTGCCAATTAGACTAGAGAAAGATAGAAGGTATTTAATGTGTAATACATGGAAAACAATAGCAAAAATGGAAAACGCAGGAGAGACTAGTAAAAACAGTATCGGAACTATTAAAGAATTTTAAAATAGTGACAAAGTTAAAAACAAATATACAAAATACCTTACCTGTATACTACACAACTAATAACAGTTTAGAAAATGCACTTTAAATATATCTCATTCATAATAGTAAAAGTGAAAAAAAATCTTAAAAATAACTTTACTAAAAATATGTAAGACTCATATGAATAAAGTTACAAAACTGCCAAAGCAAGAATAAAGTTGAAATACATGAAGAAAGCTATTGTTCTTGAACACAAAGATTCAATTTTGTATGACAGTTATCCCTAAACCAATCAATAAATTTAGTGTATACTCAATGAAAATTTTAACGTATGTGTATGTATATGGGTCTGCCTCTCTCTTTATCTCTGAGTTTAAGTTTGAAATGTGTCAATATTTTAAAATTTATCTAACAAAGAAAAATTTAAAAAGAACCAGCCAGGTAAATTTCATACACACACACACATACACAAACAAATGATGAAAGAGGATCGGTACTAAATAACATTAAAACATATAATAAAACAACCAAAATTACAACAGGATGATGTAGGTGCAGGACTAGAATAAATCACTGAAAAATAATTTTTAAAAATCTAAATATATCCAGGAAACATTGACAATTAGAGTATGAGAAAGCAGTATTTCAAACAGACAAGAGAAAGATGGATTATTCATTAAATGTCACTGGGATAACTTCCAGTCATTAGGTAATAAACAAGCCAGTGCTCACTCATTTCTCCGAAATAATTTCTAGACAGATCAAAGATTTAAACATAAATATATAAATTATATATGTATATAAATATAAATATATATAAATTATATGTAAGTAATTGGAAAATTAGGTATACATATATAATTGGAAAAGTGGTTTCTTTTGCTGTGCAGAGCTTTTTAATTTGACATAGTCCCATTCATTTGTTTTTGCTTTTACTTCCCTTGTCTTTGAGGTCAGATTTATGAAATCCTCTAAATCCAAGATCCATGAATTTAGTACCTATGTTTTTGTCTGTAAAATTTATTGTTTAAGGTCATATATTTAAGTCTGATTCATTCTGAGTTAATTTTGGTGTATGATTACAGATAGCAGTCTAGTTTTATTCTTTTGCATGTGGCTTTCCAATTTCCCAGCACTATTTATTGAAGAGGCTCTCCTATCTCTATTGTATGTTTTTGGCTCATTTGTCAAAAATTATCTGTCCATATATACAGGGACATTGCTGCATTGTTTATGAAAGCCAAAAGTGAGAGATTTTGAGTACTTTGACTCATTCATACAATGAAACATTACATTTAAAAAAAAATAAAATAAACCTCTATGAATTCAATGGAAAAATGTCAATGGCATGTCTGTTAGCTTGAAATGCATTCTGCAGAACAGGACCCACAGTGTGATCTGATTTATGTTCTAAGTAATATTTACATGTGTTCTCCTTGATATATAGCCACTTTAAGCTTCAGCATGGTTAACATCTTTTTTTTTTCTATAAAAGGCATGTATTGCTTTTTTTAAAATTAGCTAGCTATATAAAGAGGTAAAAATGTGTTTTTTAACATGGTCCCCATGTTAAGAAATGAACTACCATTGTCAAATTATTATATATACTAATACACATTATCCATTTAAATTGTAATAAAGCAGTTCGTAAGGCATCTCTAGGGACTCCAATGCCTTATGTCAAATTGTGAGAACATTAATTTTTGTTTTGTAAGTCACCGACTATGGTGATAAACTGGAAGACTGGACAGGATGTAAATGGACATGTTGAAAAAGTTTTATTGAATGAAATTCTGATATCTTTTCTACTCTATCTTAACCTCTTTTATTTTTGTTTCCTTCTTTATCCTTTCAAATATTTACTGCATGCTTACTATAAAGGTGGAGCCATATGAAAGAACTGAAACCTATTTTTGATCTGTAAAACTATCAATTTCCTCTAATTTGATCTCATACATTTTAGGCAATCATGATATTTAATCTGCGCTATATTTTTATGTGGTGAATGTCATTAACATCAATTTTTACACACACACACACACACACACATCATGGAGCAAGTTATTTAAATTTCAAAGTATTATTTATTGACTTTATTAAAATACAGAATTTATTTCACATCTATATTTCTGGATCCCCACAATTTCCATTTGCCTGACTGCCACTACTACTATGATCTATCATTACATTTCACACATACTTAAAACCAAGCAAAGGGTGGAGTTCCATCTTTAAAAACTAAACAGACCTTTCAGACAACACATTTTGGCAATGGAAACTGGACAACATTTATCACACACAGTAGGAAAGTTCTCATTCTGTATTTTATAAAGAATAGCCATATACCAACTGTTACAGAATGAAATAAGACAAAACATCTTAACAAACTATTTAAAACATTTTCTTTAAAAGACTTCCTCCATTGCCAGAGAGCTTGAATAGCATCCTGGTCAGTCATCCAGAGTAATTCTTCACATAATTGATGAACTTGGCTTCCACTTTAGAAAGAGAGCTATCTTTTTTTATATATTTGCTTGGATTTTTGCTTTAATGTCTTCTACAGAACTGGATTCCTGCAGTGTCTTAGGGGTTTTTTCCATTTTTTGTTTGTTTTTTATGTTGTTGTTTGTTTGTTTTTAAGGATTCTTGATCTTTCGATCTTAGTATTAATAATTTTGTGTTCTGGTTTGATTTTTGTACATTTTGGCTGGAGTATTGATATAGATTTCTTTACTGTAGCTTTTTCTTCAGCTTCCTCATCATCAAAATCATCATCATCTTCATGATCATGATCTTTATCAGCAGCAAGTTTTACTTTTTTCTGTGGAATGTTTCTACCACTTCCAGGAGCAGATCACTTTCCAGATATATTTAGGAGTTTCATTTCCCCCTCTGTCTTCATCTTCTGACTCTGCCTCTTCCTCCACAGCTACAAAGTGTTGTTAACTAATATGCACAAGCCCTGAAACACACTTAACTCTAAGACCACAGGTGGTATTATTATTTCAAAGCCCCCAAGGGGAACCACTGGCTGTAGAGATATTTTTAAAGTTGCCAGTGTTACCTTAACTAGACTACCTTCATAATTCATTGTCTCTGCTTCAACTATGCACAATTCATCCTTTGCGTTAGCTCATAAAAGGCTGTTCTTAAAGATAATTGAGGCTCATTTTCAACATTATCTACTTTAAAGTGATAATTTTTGTTAACCTTTAGTTCATAATAATTCTGGAGGCTGGAAGTCCATGATCAAGGTGCCAGTATGCTCAGGCGAGGGCTCCCTTCCAGGTTGCAGACTTCTTGTTGTATCTTCATATGGTGGAAGGGGTTTAAACCTCAAAGAATGTAAATAGCTTTCAAAAGAGTACACAACTAGATAGTGCTGGAGTCCAAACTAAAACTAGAAGCCTGTTTGACACTAAATTACAAATATTTTATCTTTTTTCATGCTGGGTATTTATTTCATAAGAGGGTTGCATTTCTTTTTATTATCGCAGAATATCACGTCACATTTTTACCATCCACTCATTCTTTGTTCATTCACCATTTATCAAATGTTTTCTGGTGGTACACTAGTAAATGTTTAATAACCTATTCTCTGAGGGAAAAGCCCTTTCCAATTCCTAATTTTATGGCATAAATACTCCCACCATGCCTGATTGTAAGCTACCAAGTTGACACAAAACAGCCTGTAGAGTTCCTGAAAATCTGAAAATCAGTTCTCACAGACCAGCATGAGTCACACACAGCACACTGTGGACTGCTTTTCATATACCAGCAATTTGTTAGGCATTAGAGAAAAATAGAAATAATGATATTTCTGCTTTTGAATAATCCAGAGTCTAGTAAAGGAAAATAATAACCAACAACATAAATTATCATAACTTTTGGGAAAATTGAATAATTTTAATATCTATTATCTTCTTTAATTTCTCATCTTTTAGATGACTATTTGTAATATTGTTCTCAATTGAAGATTACTTTAATCCCCCTCAAAACCATAATGTAAGTAATTAAAATTTGTCCAACAGGTTAGCCATAAAAAAATTGTAAATCAAAATTACTTTAAAACCTTTTATTCTTCAAATTTCCTATGTACAAAAATTCTTTAATGTTAGCTCATCTTGTATATTCTCTCTAATGTGACTTTTACTAGCTCTATAAAATTAAAACAGAATTAAATGGTAGTAACTACCTGTGTTGCATGTGATAATTACTATAATCATGCCATCATC
>NW_006442484.1:10902888-10923213 GCF_000325575.1 Pteropus alecto
TATTTACTTCAGATGACAAATTACTTACAACAACAATTCAGACAGGTATTACAATGATAGGTAATAAGGTAAACACAATTTTCCCTTGAAATAGAAACACAACTGGTTCTATATGTTGGCATGTATAGATTTTACACTTAAAAACACGCATTAAATTTTGTAGACATTAAGGACTCTGATTAAGAAAAGCCTAATGTTGACAATGGAGATGTCTTAGCCATATTTTCTCTATGAAACACACAATGTTCTTTATAATATTAAAAAAATGGCCATCGTTATAGGAGAAAGCCAGTTTCACCTACCAAAGTTGCTGATTTAAAGGCAGCCTTAATAACAAATTACTAAACAATTTTAAATATGAAATGAATTGTTTTCTTGCGTAGATAGTAAGTAGAAAAGAGGAAAGTATTTTATAAAATATTTTTGTGAAAATTGCTATAAACCCAAATTGTTATAAACCCAATACTGAATCTGATGATCTATAATGCGAGAGAGACAAAGTTTCTGCAGATAAGTGTAACTCCTTTTTTGACATAACCCTATCTTTCCCACCCATAACACCAAAGAGCAACATATTTATTATCAGACTTCTAGAAACTTATATGTAATTAAATTTAAACCAATTACTATACACATACATGTGTACATTACTAGTTTTTAAAAATTATACAAATGCTATTTGCATATATATTTTCTTGAATATATTGCTGTAATTAGAATAGTTTTGATACTGTTTTTATCTCAAGGTATAGTTACTAGAATTCTAACTGTCATACTGGGATCTATGAAATTTTTTTATATTATAAATCAATCTGAATTTAAAAATGGCAATTATTAAAAATGGTTCATAAGACATTTATGGCCAGAAAGTAAATGTAAGTTTGATGCTTTTTCAACAGAAATGTCTTGAGCTAATTACTGTTTTAAATAAGACTAAGTGGATGTTTAGATACAAGGAATGTTTAAAATATGACCTTGTCCTGAACAGAGTCTAGGATAGAAACATAAACAAGTATAAGAGAATGTATAAGAGAATGTAATGACCAATTTGTTACATGTACAAAGTGAATGATGAAAACATAGGGGAGGGAGTAGGTAATAAAAGGCATGACTATTGAAACTTGAAATACAATAAGAATAATCCTACCATGTAAGTGCAGAAGGATTATTCAACAGAGAAAGAAAAAGCTGGCAAAGTTTCTCCCTACTATTAAAAGTTCTGATTTTCAGTTTGTGGACACAGACAGGTCTATAATTGAGCATCTCTCCAATGATTCATATTCTTACAATCCTTATTCAATCCACTTCACGTGGGTTGAATTTTTTGGTATAATCTACTCAGTTTTAAGACAAAATTTTTTTCCTTTTAGTGAACTGTCAACTTATTTACTTTCACACATATGCATAAAGCCATGTTCCATAGAAAAAACACATTAATTCTGCCCACACCAACCATTGGTGTTAAGAATCATGAGCAACCATCAGATTTTAGCTTAGTCTGCTTTTTATGTTTGCTGAATTTGGATTTAATTAATTGAATTTTGAAGTTTTTTTTTTTATCATATTGTTATTCTCATGATATCCAACAACTTCAAAAGCAATAAGAATATTTTAAGAATATATATGAAGAGTGTAATTTTTATAGAAATGATAGTTGAGAAAATTAAATTTTAAAGTGGTAAAAATGACAAACATTTTACATATACATAGCAAATAAATCATTTGTGAGTATCAGTAATTCAGAAGGTCTGGTGGTGATTCATATATAGGCTAACCATATGTCCCAGTTTGCTTGGGACAGTCTCAATTTACATCTGTTATCCTACTGTCTTTCTGGTTTGTTGTTTGTCACAGAATTTTTATTTTTTAAAAATGCTATTTTTAATAGTTGTATTTAAACAACATGGTATGAGTTTGAGAGCTCTCTACTTTGTACTATGAATTTCTGCCATGATCTCTCTTAGTATATGTGAAACATATGTTCATGGAACAGAATTCTCCCTTTCACTGGTAGTTAAATTTAAAGACAAACAATATCTTACTTTTTTCTCCAACCCTTTTCAAATGCAATGTAACTAACTTAGCTCTTTTAACAGAGAACACACAGAAGTCTTGCTGATAAACTAAAGAACATTGAGAAACCCTTCAGGTCTCTTTCAAAGATAGGTGAAGGATTAGTGCCACTCCCTCTGCTGACCCATTTGGTATACCATCCAACCATCCACTTTCCTCATGGCCATGGCCAAGTCCATGATCTTGAGAGGGCCAAACCACAAAATATTAGTCAGCAAGACAGTGGAAAATGTAGAAAATATTGGAAGGGTATATGTGAAATTTAAGTGGGCAATAGAGGCCAAGAAGCCCTGCCTTATCAAGCGATAGAGTAGTCTGATGTCTGTTGCTACAATGGTTGTTGCATTGTTTTATGGTGTAAAATTGCAACTCATATTATTTTTATTTTCCAATAAACTATTTAGGAACAGTAATTTTAAAAAGTACATGTTTAATAAAAAAAATTAGTGATTGGATTTCTGCTTCTCAAGATTTAGGAGTGTAATGTTCACAAAATATATGTTGTTGTTCACCATCCACCTTGGGAACTATAGCAATATCACTGGTAATAGTAAATCTGAAGAACACAAGTCTACTTAACAAAACATCTCCATGGGTTTCAAGTATTATAGTTAATTTAAGATGATTATACATGAAAACCAGAATTTAATACATGCAGCAACAGAAGATGTGTTCGTATAGTATTCTGTGAAACTCGATTTTGTTTTTAGATTGAATTACTATCCTTTTAAGTTAATCCTGCTCACTTTTAATTTCAAGTTTTCATGTGCAAGGATAAAATGTAGAGTAATAGCTATTAATTTATTGGTTTGAATAGCAGAAGAACTTTGCAAACAGCTAAATGAGTCCAGTTTTATATTGTTGTCATTAGACTCATTAAAGTTAATTCCTAAAATAGTTCCTTATTTTTTTCCTTCAATTCATGGAATCAAAATAGAGCTTTAAAAGTTTATTGTGTCTGTATAAGTTATGCTCTCCCAGAGAAACAGAATCAAATGGATATGTGTATGTAGTGTGTGTATATATGTGTGTGTGTGTGTGTGTGTGTGTGTGTGTGTGTGTGTGTGTGTGTGTGTGTGTATAGAGAGAGAGAGAGATAGAAAGAGAGAGAGACTTATTTAAAGAAATTAGCTTCCATGATTATGTAGTCTTGGTAAGTCAAAACCTGCAGGGGAAGATGGCAGGCTGGGGACCAAAGAAGAACTGCAGTTCTAGTACAAAGGCAATCTGTTGGTGGCATTTCGTCTTTCTTGGAAGAAGCTAGAATTTGTTCTATTAAGACCTTCAGCTGACTGAATAAGACCCATTCACATTATGGAGGATAATCTGCTTTACTAAAAGTCCACTGATTTAAATGTTAATCTCATAAAAAAAAAATCAAAAACTTTCACAGAAACATCTGGAATAATGTTTCATACTGTAGCCCAGACAATTTAATACTAAAATCATCACAATGTCTAAGGTAAACCATTTTCTAATCTTGTGAATGTTATTATTTTCTATTAAAATAATGAACATTGAAGATAATACTATAAATACAAATTTTGCTAAAGAAAACATATTGTTACTAAATTAGTAATTCTATTACAGGATGTTACTTGTAATTGGTCATAGTAAATACATCATTCATATTTGTGCTTAAATTACATGCGATATTTTACCAAGTGATGAGAAAGCCATGGCTGTTAAAAACTCAACTACACAATTCATTTTAAAGAACTTGAATACAAAAGTTTACATTAAACTTGGACGTAGTTATTTGGCCTTGCTTCTTGGAGTCTAATCTTCAATCAGCTTTTAAAAATGTTTGCTGTTTAAAAGTTACTTTGTAAATCATCCAAAATGTCTTATGATAATACCAATTTCTAATTTGGGAAAGGAGACACATTGTTTTTCTCTGTACTTTGCTTTCAGTTTGGAATTATTTGGAGACATTGGGTAAAATCATCCAACAAATAAAAAAATAGCATTTTGATGCTTTTAATGAATTTCAGTTATTTAAAACAAAGCTTGAAAACAGGAAATATTGAAGTTTATACATATAAAAATGAGAAAGGAACTGCATAAAGTAAACATAAAGAGCATAGAAAATATGATTTAATTTTAAAATGCTTCAATTGTACCTTGAAATGTGGAAAAAATATTTGATAGAGTGAATCTACTTTTTTGCAGAAACTATTTTTAAATTGCTAAATTTATGGTCTCTACCAGAGTAAAATAAAAAATTACAACTCCAATGATTTGAAATATCGATATTTAGGAAAAAAAAATTATTAATACAGAAAATTTGTCTTATAAATATCTTTGCTGAAAAGGTTGGAAGAGAGGCAAAACAAAAACCAAACCTAATGAAAAATATTGGGTTGAAATATTTTTATATTTTAAAGTGAAAAAATTGTATTATTTTCTATTTAATAGAATTTTCACTGAGCTTAGGAAGGAATTTAACATATATAAAAATAGTATTTCTCAATTAAAAATATTATGATCTACAGGAGTCATTTGAAGGTGTCAATAATTTCAAATTTATTAACCATAAAATACAACTTTGAAGATTACATATTTTTAAGATTTGATATTTTAAAAAATTTTTAAATAAGGCCACATTGCAAATGAATATAATTTTTTTCAGAAATAAATATACCATAAATATGGTGTAAAACTGATAAGATATAAATGTGATTAAAATATGAAAATATGTATCAAGAATAATTAAATTGCTTATGCTATAGTTTTACTCCAGACCATCCATATAATCAATATAATGTAGATTTTGCTTTAATAAAATGGATATGCTACTTTTATTTTTTTTAATTTTATTTCTTATTAATAGTTTTTTAATAAAATTATTATATAAAGACAAAGACAATCTAATATATTAAACAGTAAATAAATATTCTAAAAATCACACAATTTAAATATCTTAATACCCTTTTAATTTTTTCAAATGACTCTACTTAATTACTAAATGATGTGACCACACGTTACATGACAAACTTTACCTCTAAACTAAAAATCATTAGTGATAGATTATGCTGTGACAAAATACATTTTTTTAAGTGTTCAAATTTTTGGCTCCAGGATTGTTAACAATATCCAATGCCTTATTATCTTGCCACTAGTTCAAGAAAAGGTAAGAAATTAATTTCAGAATAAGCACAAGGACAGAATTATTGCTTAAACTTGAGTTGCAAACCATATATATTTTCTATTGGTATTCTTGTTAATAATTCCTAAATTTTTATGAGAGATACTATCAGATACTTCAAAGGCTTTGTCTTCCTTTACTCTAGTAACCCCATAGAGTAGGTACTACTTTCATCCCTTTTATAGATAAAGAAAACAAGGCATAGAGAAGTTTGGCAACAAGTCCAAGGTCACAAAAGTGAGAACTTGTGATTCAGCATGGATTCTATCTACAGTTCCTTGGAAATAACATTACAGAAGAGTGGTGAGCACTGAATGGTTAGAGATCCTTTACTAAAGATAAACTTATCAATATTAAAAGGATATAAGTGGCAAATACAAGGTAAATCATTAAGTAGGAGAAGAGTGTGTCTAGCTATATAAAACATGGTAAGATCAGCTGGCTTAAGCCTCACTTCATCACTTTGAAGGACTCTTAAATGCATCTGCCTTTTAACAAGCAGATGTGTCTCTAAGTGCAGTATCTCTATAATATGTGGCTCATTTTTCAGACATTATTTCACATGAGATGGAAAAGATTTTTGAGGTGGTTTTTCCTCTGCTATCTGTTGTCATCTGAACTAAAGAGTTAATGCAATTTCTATATGAGGAAAAGGAAACTCATGACAAAAATTCTCTAAGATTGTTAACTTGCCACTGGACCATCTTTTAGGCAAAAAACCTCCCTCAAACCTCACAAAGTCTCTGACGTAAGGACACAAAAGATAATCAGTGTATAGTTACTGAATATTTATAAAACTCTCAACATTATTTGATAAGAATTTTTGTCCAAGTTCCAGCATGTACAACATCCTCTGGCAAATCCCTCAGAATGCTTCAGATTTGTACTATCCCACTTCTACAAGGCACTCTGGTTAAACTTGATTGTATTCTTATTAGCACTCACACAATTTAGTTCTTTGTAAAAATTCACATTTCTGTTTGCACTTTTCTTTTCTGAAGTCTTATCTCCTCTCTAGCAGTATTTACTCAATATCCCCTGAGCTCTCTTTGAGCAATGATAGTATACAGAGTGGGATTTGCCAAACATGAATATTCCATAAAGGATCACAGGGATTCTCTAGCTCGCTGACTCCATCGTCTTTGAAGGCAAATTTCAACATTAACAGAGTTCTGTTCCTCCTTTTCAGAACTAAATGATAATAATAACCCCATATTATGAGAGTAAATTATATTCAGTTGAGAATTATCATTCATATAGATACAGAGCATACTTTACTCATCTTCTTCTTGCTCTAAATTCTTTTGGCATGTTGGAAGAAGGGGCCTATCTTTCAGGTTATAACAACTAGAAAGATATCAATGAGATAAAAAGAAAATTAACTCATGGATGGTCATTTAATGTAAAAATAAGACCATGACCATAGTTTGGGCTGTGACATACTTGGATATAAGAATCAGATTTTATACACCTTTTTATCCCAATGTATAACAGAATATCTGGTACATAATATTTGTTTAATAAACATTTGTTAAAGGAATGAAGTATGGATGGTCAAACTGGACCAAATCTAGCCATCCCTTATTTTGCATGGCCCATGAAGACACACATGTTCATGCACTTACATGATGTCTATGGCTACTTTCATACTACAAAGGGAGAGTATGTGGCCTCTTAGTTTGCAGAACCAAAACAAATTGCCATCTAGGCCATTGTTGAAAATGTTTCCTAAATTCTGCATAAGAGAATGCTTAAAAATGGAAAAAGAAAAAAACAAAAAACAAAAAACTAGTCATCTTTTCCATGAGCATAATTTTATGTACTTAACAATTAAAGCATATATAAGTTTAGTATTTTACTTTTTATTTACTGTATTATATGACTTTTTCTGTGATGAACTTCAGTCTTCATTCTTTTTTAACAGCTGCAACTGTATTCTGTTGTGTATATATGTTGTATGACTGGCCCTTCCTGACCCAGTTTTCACGTTTGGGAGATAAGACTCATGTAGATAAATTGTAAGGTGCTTCTGACTCTGGCCCTTTCTGGTTCTGTCTCCCTCCCATGGTCTTTCACATACATGTGACTTTAGAGATTGCACATATGCTCTCTTATTTTATTCTAACATATATGAGGACAGTTAACAGAGCACATTCTAAACTTTCCTCTTACAGTTAAAATGCAAAACTCAGAGTCTTTCCTCAACACCCATAATATGGCCCCTACTGGTAGGTCTAGGTTTTCACTCATGTTTACATTCTTAAAAGAATTCTGCTAAAAGGAGATATTATCACATTTTATTCCCTTAGGTATTTTTTTCCTTGATGCTAAATTATGTCAACTTCAGAAATAAAATATAATGGAAAATGAAAATGTGTTTGATTTTTCCTACTTTTCACATTTTTAATCGGCTCACTGAAATGTTTATATAAGTAGAACCATTATTTTATATTCATGTATTCATTCATCTACTCATAAAAAATCTAAATATCTAATATAGAGCTAGGCCCTAGGGATAGAAACACCAGTGAGATAGATACTAGACCTTGATGAACAGCTCAGTGATGAGTAAAATTCTAAATACCAAAGATAACAAATAAGTTTCATTAACTAGATTCTTATCTGATCAGTGCATCAGTGCAGCAAGATATCTAATTATGTTTAAGTTTAGTGACATATAGAGTCTCAGATGGCCAGAAACATGAGTTTATGCTATTTATTTAGCTCCCCAAAACAAAAGTAGCTCCCCTAGACTTTATATTTCCCAAAATTTCAAAATACATTACTGTATGAATACACTACTGTAATGGCTCTGAGGGCAGTTGGGCCATATCACTCCCCCAATGCACCAGTCTGCCTGTTTCTCTTCCACTGGAGCAAGCATATTTTCTTAGGATCACCCAGTATCACAAGGCTTTTGTTTCTAGGACTTGCAGCTCACAATAACAGTGTCAGTGTCCCTATTATTTAGACAACTTCCAAACTAATTCTTCTAATCAGGTTAAAACTTTCTGTAAGTTCTGTCTTACAAAAGTTTAGTCTTGTCATTCCGAAAGATAGCTGCCCTTCTTTCTTTGTCAGATATGAAGAGTCATGAGTCACTTCCGCCTTTGCTCAGAAGCAAGAAAGCAACAATAGGCACAGCAACATCACATCTGGAAAGAAGCTCAAGTTGTATCTTGCTGCGGTCACAGGCAGCTTCACAAAGCAAAGAAATGATAAAGAGGAAAAAAGGTGCACAAAAAGAACAAGCTTATTTCCCTTTTGGCTGAGATAATGTGCAAGTGAGGAGATAGGTAAGGGTGTGCTGGGGCTACCCTTGGACATACTATTTGGCAGATGGTTCATGAATGACAGACTCATTGTCCTATCTCAAACAGAACAATGACTTTTCTAAATTTGGGCTGGTTTCTCTGGTTAATAGGGTCCATTCACAAGGCTAGGTCCAAGAGAGTAAAGTTCTGTAGCAACATTCAGGTACTTTTCAACATACATTTTTCCTTGACCATTATGTCATGATACAAAATACTTAAGGAATTATAGGAGATCGATACTATTTCAGGGAACTCTAGAGTCCCCTCTGCAGTACCCATTTGGTCCCTTGTCTGTCCTATGTTACTGTTCCATTCCATTTTCTGATTGTCTCTGTGGCTACAAATGCTGCCAATAAGATGACATTTCCTACTCAGCTATACTCTTGAGTCACTCAAAGTCCTTATGACCCTTCTACTAGTTTTATATTTATCCACATGATTCTTCAGTGAGAGGGAAGAAAAGAAGTTTATAATTTAACTTCCATGTGCTGCCTGAGCTTCACAGAGCAGCTCTGAATCAGCTAGCTATGAATGCAAAAATATAGAGACTCAAAATTCAATTTAATATGCTCTTGGTTGGCCAATCACAATGAAAATCTCAAACTTGCTACTCAAAATTTAAAATATTCAAACTGCAAGATTCAACTGTAAAATTTTATATAATTGCTCCCTGAGATGTTTGTAGATGATGCACACTTATGCTCCTTCCCCAAAATTACTTCTCTAGTTACCCATCTTTAAACTCTCATTAATAATAACAGCTATGATTTATTAAGTGCTTATTATGTTAAGAGTACTGTTCCAAGTGCTTTACATATATTAACTCAGTCCTCAGAGGAAGGTCCTTTTATCATTCCCATTCTATTTTTTATGGCACGCAATCTACAGAGAGATTAAGTAAATTGCTCAAGGTCACACAGCTAGTAAGTGGCAGAGCTGAGTAAATCCAGGTAGTGTGGCTCTGGAGAGCCTAAGTTCTTAACGATTAAGCTCTTTTGTTAACCCCTGGGCTCATTATGCAGCAGCAATCTTCATTACTGTGTCATCATTTTGTTGAGGAGATGTTTTCATGGTGTGCTGGAATACACCTAGCAAAAATCTTGCAAATGTGCACACTCACAGAGTACCATGTAGACACTATTGAGTGTCTGAATACTAAGGAGTCTACAGTGGGTTACAAGAAGCCCTTGTATCTCTCTCATACTTTTGTTTGTTGTATCAGGTAAAGATTGATTTGTACTATATTTGAGGCAGCAGAATAAAATATACACATAAAGGAAACAGGGAGTGCTGTTATATAGCTAATGAATGTGGGTAAGGTACGACATAAGAAGATAACCAAAATTGAGAAATGCTATGTGTTGACTTGGACTGTCTGATTCCTTCCAGGGACATTGCCGTCCTTCAGTCTTGTCATACAAATTATGTGATAATTCCTTCCTCAATACTATTATATTACAAAATTCAGGTTCTTTTTCATTGATGCTTTCATGACATTAACGTAGGCACCCCAATCTGTGGAGTAATTGTCACATATAGTATGTACATATATTATGCTATCTCAAGCAAAATCCAATTTGTTGTGGAAAATTTATGCTCCATTTACCTTGATTCTGCCACCAAAATTCCATTCAGTATGGCATGTGATCTGAAGAGAAAGCAAAACCAAGCATCCCCAAGTTATTCCCAGACTCCCCAGTTGTTAATCATATTCCAATGCAAATCTACTGGAGAATTTTAAAATGCCAAGTCAAGCACGATTGGGCATCAAAGATTATAAACCTTTGGGGAGAATCTATATAAATATGGAAGAGTGGAAACCATTCATATTATTTTAGCATTCCAGAACACTCATCTAACTTAAAAAAAGTTTTTTGTTGTTTTTTGAAAGGAAAGATGAATGGGCATGTATCACTTTGGGCAGAATTCTGCAGAAACTATAATCTACGATTATTGCACTTTTCTGAAACTCTGTACTTTATTTTAAAGGTCGTGGCTGTATAATTCTGACTTTAGCAAGTAGGAATATTTTTCAAAAATGTAGCCTAACTTTATTGTTCATCTTTAAAAATTCATTTTACATTTGATGGGCTAGAAATTTGAAATTCAAATTACTTCCTTTCCCTTTATTCTTAGCAAAATCATTTAAGAGCTGTAGTTCATTTATAACAAAATACAAATAAAATACACTTCATAATTCAACAAGAACTAATTAAAATTATTTGAAAGCCTGTACTTTTAGGTGAGTAAACTATAAATTCCAGTTGCATAACTCAGAATCTTTATAAGTTTTTTAGGGAAATTAGTCATCTACTGTGTCATTGAATCAGAAAGCTAAAAGGAACATTAAAGTTCACTTCCTGCAAACTTTCATATAACTGATGAAGTCTGGAGAGTTTCTTCAGCAAGGATAAAGTCACTTTCTAATAAGCTGCAAAGTTGGGGATCAAGTTAAGGTCTGTTGTTTCCAAGTCCATTGCACTTTCTACGCTTGGCTAATCCATACTGGATACTGAGTAAATCCTTCTAACATCTCTTCACCAACATCAAGCCAGACTACATTTTCTCAAGCCCCAGATCAGGTATTGCAGGTGACACTGAGTCTCCTGTGTGGTCACTGATTTTCAATAAGACATAATATTTCCATGGATATCCTTTTCCAGAAGATCTAAGCAGAAGGCAATGAGAGAGCCTCTTTTTTTTTTTTTCTTTTTTAGAAAATTCCATTATAAGTTTCTCCAGCTGATACGTTTAGGCTCTATAAGCAGGGCAATGAGAGAGCCTCTTTTTTTTTTTTTCTTTTTTAGAAAATTCCATTATAATTTTCTCCAGCTGATACGTTTAGGCTCTCACTATTAAGCACATTTGACATAAAATCTCCTAACATAAATGTCCATTTATTAATATAGTGGTCAGGCAGGAAACATGATATAGAACACCCATTTCTTTCCCCATTTCTTTGCTCCAATCTCAGTTTCCTAGAGCTGCTCTAGCAAAGAAGCCCAAACTGAGTGGCTTAAAACAACAAATATTTATTCCCTCACAGTTCTGGGAGATAGAATTCTGAAGTCAAGGTATCAATAGGCCATACTCTCTGAGGGCTCCGAGGGAAAATCTGTTCCATGCTTCTTTTCTAACTATTGTTGGTTTCTGGAAATATTTGGTGTTATTTGGCTTGCAGCCACACTACTCTGATTTTTCTCTCTGTTTTCGCATGGCCTTCCTTCCTCTGCATATGTGTGTGCTTATGTGTTTCCAAATTGCCCTCTCCTTATAAGGATACCAGTAATTGGATTCAGGGCCCACCCTAATTTAATGTAACCTCATTTTTACTTAATTACATCTGAAAAATTTCTATTTCTAAATAAGGTTACATTCAGAAGTACTGTAGGTTAGGACTTCAATGTATCTTTTGGGAGGCACAATTTGACCCAGTGCAGCTCCTAAAGAGATTATTTTTAATAAAGAGAAAGCTGCTGCAAGAAATAAGAGACACACTATTGGATAATTTTTTCCTGCACTAATCATAAATTTTGGCCAGCTCACACACAAAAAAAATAAAAATAGTAAAGCTGGATACAATACCAAACCTGGCTTGATACAAGGATTTTTTAAAAGTCAGAAATGAGGCACCATCCCTAATGTGTCAGGCCATGTATGCCCAGGGCAGAGATAGGGCAATAGTCTCTGGCAAGTGGGTCCTTTCATCACCCTTATTACAATTCACTGGAACATTTACCTTTGAATTTTTGTTTTAAAGTTTTATTTTCTAGGGAATTATAAACTATCCATAATCTCTTCTCATACCTACTTACCCAACTGGGATTCTGAGACCCTCCTGCTACACACACTCTTTGGGCAGAGACAGTTCAAAATGGCTGACACTAATCAGTATCTGCTCAAATTAGAGACGATATAATAATTCCATTCAGTATCAGGCACCAACACAGGTTACAGACAGCACAAACTATAGGATAGATACATCAGGTTAATGATGTTCAATCTATCCCCTTATATTTGTTATGAGAGTCGGCTTATGTTTTTCAGTTTGGTGTCATATACGTGTGTGTGTGTATTATATGATAGATTATAAATTCTTTAAAGAAATAAATTGAATCCTGATTTATCTTAATAAACTTTATAGCAGTTAGTATAATGTCTTGCACATAATAGAGGCTTTAAGAATATCTGCAGAGTAAAAAAATGTATGGATTTTTAAAGCCAGACTGGTTATACATAAATAAGATTGTGCTTAAATTTCATAAAATAAACTTAACCAATTTTTTACACAAAGTAATACATCTGATCAAGTCATTGCTTAATGAGTTGGTCTCATATATCAAGTACAAAGAAATCTGATAAAATTTAGAAACATGTTATTTGGCAAAAATAACATGTTAGATAATAATTATACTATGCCTTCTCACAATGTGTTATTCTTAAACTATGTGTAGAGAACAAAATTATTTCTACTTTGTGATTTTTAAATTATGGAGAAAAGAAAAAACACTGAAAATAATTAGTATATAGATCTGACAAGCTGAATTTATTTAAGCAAGTATATAAAATTTAAATAATAACTAATGATTAATATGTCAATATTTTAAGTTATCAAGCTAAGTCATTACTAGTTAGAAAAAAGTACACTGAAAGGTTGTCATTAAAACATAATACAGAAAAAAAATTCTTATTTTGGGTCCTTCAATGTGAAATTTAAAGCTGACAAAGATCCAATTCTTTTTAAATGTCTGTTAGAGACCACAAGAAGAAAGAACATAAAAATAAAATTAGAATTGGTTATACTACAAATTTTTAAGTAAACTTTTCATTATAATATATCTTTTGGATCTTAAAATGTATAGGTCTGGGCATTTGAAGAATTATCAGGAAATTGAAACTACACATTTATCTTCCAGGTTTGGAACATGGCAGAGACATCTAGGACCAAGTTTATGGGCTCTTCACATCCCTGACAGGCTCAAGTTTATGATATTTCCATATGCAAAGTCCTGTTTCCCAAGCTTTACCACAAAGAATTTGAGGCAAAAATGGTGCTTATAGAGACGATAGTTTCTGTATTTCTTTTTAAGGTTTTTTTTTTTCCTCTTAATTTAGTTTGACCACTTAGGTTGAATGACTCTTTGTTCTCAAATTATTAATATTAACTTTTGAGGGTATTTTTTCTCTATTCAAAGTTATAATAGGATTAAGTTGTACTGATATGGCTTGTGTGCATCTCTTCTCTGTTATAATTGTCTACTTTCTCATTTGCCCATTCCTCACCATTTTTCTACATATGATATACCCTACATCTTCCCAATACACACACATTCTACAATTTTATACAATAATTATGTCTCATTTGCTATATATTCATATCACCAAGCATATTACTATATAACAGGTGTTCAATAATTATTGCACAAATAGTGAAATTGTGATCGAAGAGGTGATTTACTGCTTTATCTCTTGCCTGTTACATTTGGGTGCCTCTCTCTCTCCCTTTGAAAGCTTTGGGAACAATAGAGTGCAGATATTGACTGTGAGATGGTTTACTTCCATGGCACAAGTGATTAGTTTATCTGGACTTTATTTTTTCTTTCCTTCCTCACTTTTCTCTTTCTTATCTTCCGCGAATCATTTGTTTCTCTGCTCTAAAAATATATAACCCCTTTCTTTCCATTCCATTCATCTTGTTTCAAAAAAGAACTTGGATAAATCCATTGCCTATCTAAATTTTAACAAATGTATCTCAAAGATCAGGAAGAAAATAGAGATTTCTGAGATCCCAGACCAAACCCGAGCTATCAGGTGATTTGGTCAAAGTTTTTAAAATTGAAAAATTTTGACTAGTTCAGTGAATTCAAATGTGAGAATGTTTTCTTAAAATTATTCATGTTCAGAAGAATTTCAAAAACACACAAATACCATTGAATCACAACATATATAATCATTCTTTCAAAGGTAGCATGCCATCCATAACAAAGCTCTTTTGTGAAGTCCACATAACCTACAAGATTGTATCTTTAAACTTAATAATTGGTGCCACAGAATTTGACTGGAAGTCATATGTTTTTGACCAGCAACTTTTAACAAGCTTCTCTCCTTGACAGAATTTTGTCCTGCTCTCAGCAGCGTCAGAAATATTGAAATTACTCATTAAAAATAATGAGATGCTTTTGTAATGAGTCCTGATCTATAATTTCTGACTGTGAAACATCTTCTTTACAAAAGAAAAAAATAATTCGATCCTATGGAGTTCCTCATCTTAAAATGTAAAAGGTAACCACTAAACCATACTTGATTATGTAAACTAAATACTTTAAGAAGAAAAAAAACAGATTGATTAAAACATAAGTTACATTTGATAATAAAATGAACCTGAAGGAAAAAGACAAATAGAAAACAAACAAGAGGACATTGTCACTATTTTGCTTCCATGAGCCATCATAACTTTTTTTCCTAGAAAAACTTTTCCTGACAGAAAAAGGAGCACTACTCGGTGAAGTGTTAATTTTATTTCTCAACCCATCAGACACTTGCACTCTTCAAACTTCTAAATGCACTTTTCTTGCCTTAACACTCTCTACCCTGCTGTGAAAATAGAACATAATTTTTTACTGAAGCCATGCAAAAGTTTAGTAAGCAATTTCTTTAAACATCACACACTTCCCCCCCAAGGGTTAGTGTAGTATAAGCAGTAACTAACTTTTCTAATATTTCTAACTATACCAGTTACTTAAATCACTCAGCACCTTGTTCTTTGAATCCTGACCACTAGACCACCAGAGAACAGCACCTTTTTCTTTGAATCCTCTATTCCCAGTCATCTACAGCTAGTAATATCACTTTGTTAGTAATAACAGTCACAATAATAGCCTCTGAGTAAGTGTTATTAGGTCCCGGTCATTATGCCATGTGCTTATCATATATTGTCTTACTCTGTCTTTCCAAAATCCCTATGCGGTAGGTATTATACTTGTTCCAATTTTGCTTATGGGGCACTAGAGATTCAGGAATATTAAGTAACTTATCTAAAATTTAACACAAAATTAGTGGTTACAGTATGGCCAGAAGGTGGGGGAGTTGAGAAAAAGGAACCAAAATTAACATTAATTTTAGAAGTCCACATTCATTTCTTAGAAAATGGAACTCATACTACTATCCCTTCTCTTTAATTCATGATACTTTAACTCATGAACTTGTCCAAGGTCTTAGCCAGTCACTCTAGTCCAAATGCTCCTTCCTCTTCTAACTACATCTGGCTGTACTGTGATTGGCCAGGTAGGCTACAGAGTGGGCCTCAGACAACATCCTCAGTTGAGAGAGGCAGACATAACCCAGTTCCTGGCAAGGCAGGAAGGCAGAGCCAATGCTGCCAGATTGTCTAAATCTTTAAAAGAGAAAATTTTATATTCTTATGTGAAATAGACTGCTTTTTGAATATTGGTTAAATTTTTCAAAAACACATGTATAAGTGAGGTCTGGCACAGAGGATGTCAGTTGACATCCTGTACTTTAAATTCTGCCACAACTCGTGAGGACTGCAGGATTTCTCGATTGTCCTTCCATGGTTTGGGCAGCTAGCTTCCATGGGATAAATTTTCCTCCAGTTTTCCTTGCTTTACAAAATTTGACTCTGCTCTTGGCTTTTTCTCCAGTTTTATATTATTACAAATCATTCTCAATAGCCTGTAGCTTCCCCTTCTTTTCAACACTTAGCATTGAATATTCAAGACAACAATATGAGTCAAATGTTATATAATTGAGTGAATCATTTAAACTCAGGTAGCTCATTTGCAGTCTAGCTAGGCTGCTTACCTGCTTGAGAACCCAAGTAGCAGCAGAAAGATCTAGATTCTCATAACAAGCACAGTTCATCTGTAAGCAGAGAAGTGGCAGTTCATTGTCTAAATGGCAGTGAGTTAATAAAGGCAGGAAGATATAAGGTAGATCTGAATAATTTTTATTTTTTATTAATTCTCAAATAATATTTAAGAGAGAAAAATAAATGATTCCACAGTAAGATTGAACATGGGGGAGAAGTGCTATGATAACACTAATAACGTCAACCAGACTATTGGAAATAGACCTGGAGGGCTGTGGATTCCTCCAAGAAGTTCAGTACCTTTCTAGCTACCTATTTTGTGAGAGAAAAAGTAATAATATTCACTACCCAGAGGCGCTGATATACAGAGAATCCCACAGAAAATGTTCTTTTAAATCACATTTTTTACTGCACAAAAGTCTGTTTTAACCTGAAGACTTTGGCTGCAGCCCTACGCGCAAACACACCACTCCTCACCACCCACCCACAGAGAATCTCCTTAACTTCAGGCCCCAACAAGCCGTACTTGGATTCAAGGTGAGGGTAGAAGTAAGGAAAGGCTCTGCCTAGTGAAGGGTTGTTAACAGCCACTGTTGGCAGAAGTGCACTTTGGAAGATGTAGCCTACACATGGAAACAAAGTTTAAACAAAATGATCTTTAGGAGGTTCTGGGACTTGTTTTTCTTTTCTCCTCTTCCCTCTACAACCCTCGCTCCAGGTTATTGGGTAGTGTATTATTTTTCTAGAGCTACCATAACAAATTACCACAGACTGGGTGACTTAAGAAAACAAAAAAAATCAGATGATTGTAACCCTGGAGAGCAGAAATCTGAAAATCACGGAGTCTGTAGGGCCGGCTTGCTCCAGAAGCTCTACGGGAGATTCTACTCCTTACCTTTCCCCTTCACCCCCTCACACACATCTGGGGGCTCAAGGCATTTGTCAACTTGTGAGTACATCACTCTAATCTCTGACACATCTTCACCTGGCCTTCTCTGTGTCTTCTCCTCTTCTTTTATAAGGCATTGCAATTAGGACCTACCTAGATAACCTAGGAGATGATCTCATCTCAAAATCCTTAAATTAATTACATCTGCAAAGACCATTTTTCCAATTAAGATCATATTCACAGTTTCCAAGATGTGGAAATATCGTTTGGGAGGTCAATATTGAAATCACTATAAGCATACGCACACACACACACATACACACTCACATTCTTCTAAGAGAAAGAGAAGATTGGTGAAGTAGAGCTTGCCTCCTTGTGCTCACATATTTCTTCTAGGTGAGACGTCTGAATACAGTGGATTTAGGCTGAGTCTGGAGACTATACTTCCCCTCCCCAGGAGCTCTAAAGTATGTGAGAAAATGGGTCTTGCTTAGAATCGCGAAAGAATTAAATTTCTTTCAGATGCTTACTTTGGAGAAATGCATCAGGGAAGAGCATACTTGAGGCAAAATGTACTTGGCATTTATAGAGCATAAAATCTGAAAGGCACCATCAATTAGACATCCACTATAACACATCTTCACATAGGTGTTTTGCAAATAAAAGTCAACCCGACTAAGAAAGCTGAAATATTTGCAGGGAGTGTGGTTAAATGATTAGAAGAATCTGATGCACCTGCTGCTTAGACAATTTTTACTCATCAAGTTGGTCTCCGAACACGTTCTATAGGACTAATTTAATATCCACTACTGGGAATAAAGTGAAATCCTTTTTTTTTTTTTTGCAATGGAAATTACCTTCTCTAAGGCAACTAAGAAAACAGAGAAAGCTCACGGGCTTTAATAAAATTTCTCTGGGGCTCTGTTAGGATGTGCTTCTAAAAGTTGCATTTGCCTTTTTGCTCGCATGCCTGTCTCCTCAATCAGGTAGAAATTTACATACTTAGTCTGGGCCAGTCTCATTAAGACTGGATGCTTTCTCCAAAAATTCACTTAAAATCTAAACCTATGGCTTTCAAGTAATTTTCTGTGGAAGAAAATTTCCCAGCATGCTCTTCTTTCCTACTTTTAAATTTCTAAAGTATTATTGGATGTGAGTTCTCCAGCCCCGATTCACTTTCCTTGTCTCGTCTCCATCTGCCTTTCTCATCCCTTGCTTGCCCTAACCCTACTTCTTCACGATGTCTAAACTCTTTGCTAATCAGTGTTGTTCATGGATGTAGGAGCTTGTTAGATTAACAGTACCTCAGGCACCTAGGAGCTTGTTAGACCAATAGTACCTCAGGCACCATCCCAGACTTTAACACAAACACTTTAACTATGAGCACAGTAAACTGCAAAACATGCTACCTAACTCACACTTGCTTGTTAAGTTATAGCCATTGCTTTGGCCTAGCTTCCTGCCCTCCTGGTAAGCCTGCTCTCTTCTTCAAGACTCCACTTCTTCATCTGCTACTTGTGTAGAACAGTGGATTTCAATCCTAGCTGCATATTGAAATCTCCTGAGAAATTCTAGTTGGTCATCTTTTTTCTTTTCATTGGAAAAGCCCCATTCTCTGAGATCTTAATTCAATTTATCTTGGACGAAGCCTGGGCATAGTATTTTTTAAAAAATTCTCCCCAGGAAATTCTAATGTGTAACCACATTTGAAATCACCATCATAGAACAGTGAAACCACCACCATAGAACAGTGACTCAGTGGTTCCTGAGTCAGCAGTATCAGCATCACCAGAACTTGTTAGAAATGCAAATTCTTCGCCTCCGTTCCAGACATTCTGAACTAGAAATTCTGGGAGTGGGCCCAACAAACCATGTTTTAACAAACCTTCTAAGTGATTTTGATGGAGGCTAAAGTGTGAGAAACAATGTCTTTGAGTATCTCTTTCCACTCACTCAAAGTTCCGTGGAAGACACACAAACGAAGTATGGTTCTTACCTGGAGCAAGAAAAATTTACTTGAAGGAAACACCTTGAGCATAGAGACAGACCCAAACATGATACATATGTTCAGATCCCTGTAATTCTACTCTGAATGTGACTAAGTTCAAGAAAAGTGTATGTGAGTGAGTAGAAAACAAACAAACAACACAACAGAACAAAACAAAATAAAAACTATTAATCCTGAGTGGAAGGATTTCTGTAGAAAGAGGACATTTATAAAGGTAACAAGCATAAACAATAGGAAGGAAGAGGGCATTTAGGCAACTAGGATGGCTTATTAAATGATAGAACAAAAATAAATAGATGGTAGTCAAACTATAGAGAACCTTTAATGTCACTCTAAGTCATCAGGTATTTCTAAAAAATACCAAAAAAATATTTAATGTATGAGTTGCAGTTAGCTAAAGAAAGGGAAGGCAGAGGACAGAGATATTTCTGGGCACTGAAAAGAGTATGTTCATAGGCTCTGAAACAAGAAAAATCATGGTATCTTCAGTAGAATCCCAAATCAGAGATCCTTGAAGTAGTCATTTAGGATGCAGGCTCTGAGTGCTCATCTGTAAGAGTGATGTGAAGTTGATTTTACAGAGGACAGATTGATGGGACCTGTGACCTTGAAATTCCAATTTAATTCTTAGAGAATCCCTTCCTGATTATACTTGATAGAATTTTCCCAAGTATTAAAGCCTCCTTTATTCTTCATCCATTGTTCTAATTCTTTTCTTTTAATGTAAACTAATAGGATACTCTGAATAACTAAAATTTTGAAAGTAGGAAAATTTTATGATACAACACAACCCTGAGGGTTGCCACAGTAATGCAGTGTTGAGAAACAAATATATTGTAGGTGTGTGGTATTCCTCATTTGTAACTATAGCTTCCTTCTTGGAGAACTACCATTTAGAATCATATAATGGGCTTATTCCCAGTGCCATAAACATTTTATATATATATTTTGGTAGATAGGGTATGTTGCCAGGACTGTAGGGTAGGAAAAAATTGGGGTCCTATTATTTCAAAAGAGAGAAAGGGCTGTGAAGCATTAAAAACTATTAAATACATACTACATTTT
>NW_006442484.1:10923319-10954876 GCF_000325575.1 Pteropus alecto
TATAAAATGTAGTATGCATTTAATAGTTTTTAATGCTTCACAGCCCTTTCTCTCTTTTGAAATAATAGGACCCCAATTTTTTCCTACCCTACAGTCCTGGCAACATACCCTATCTACCAAAATCCTCTTGCTGGATCTCATACTATGCGCTTTCACAGTCACTCTAAGATTAGAGCATGTAACTCAGATCTGGCCAATCAGAATGTCATATTTCCCTGATCGCAGAGATTGAATGGTCCCAGATGGCCCAAAACACTAGATTGTGGAACTCAATGAACTTATTCTAAATTTTCAGGAAAAAAAAAAAAGTTTAACATGGCCAAGAACATTTTTTTTAAAAGTAGTATAATGAGGTAGAACTTTTCCTTCTAAATATCATAATAACCTATAAATCTATAGCAATTTAAACTGCATAATATTAGTTTAAAAACAGTCAAATAGACCAGTGGAGTAGTATAGAGGATCCGGAAACAGAATCAAACATAGAGAATTAATATTTGTAAGGATATCATTTAAAAATCAGTAAGAGAAACAAAACTGGTAAGAAAAAAAAAATATTTCATAAATAATGTTGGGAAAATTAGTTATCCAGTTGAATACCTATTATATAACTATCCAAAAGTGAATTTTAGATTAAAATGCTAAATTGAAAATCTTCTAAAATAATTCCTTTCAAATTATTGCTGCATATTATAACCATATGGTGATATTAAAAAAAAATGTCCATTACATTACCAATTAAATGAGAATCTGTAAGGGTGGAACCCAAGCATTAGTATTTTTGAAGCCTTCCTGGTTCCAATGTGTAGCAAAGTTTGAGAACCATTATGGATAGTTGAGAAATGTGCTCCTGAGCTTTCTAGCAGTCAAAGCAAAGAATAGGTTAATAATAAGTAACAAAGTTTTCATTAAAAATAATAAAAATCAAATATTCAGTAGATTGCTGGTCTTGGAAAATATAAAGAGATGACACTATTCAAAAATTTCAGGGACAGCCACTATGGAAACCCGTTTGGAGTTTCCTCAAAAAGTTAAAACTAGAAAAATTGCATGACCCAGCAATTCCATTTCTGTGTATTTATCCAAAGAAACCAAAACACTAATTTGAAAAGATAAATGCACCCTTATGTTCACTGCAGTGCTATGTACAATAGATAAGATATGAAAGCAACCTAAGTGTTCATCGTTAGATTGAATAAAGAAGAGGTGGTACGTACACACAAACACACACACACACACACACACACATGCACGCACGCACGCATGCACGCACACACAATGGAATATTACTCAGCTTTGAAAAAGAATGAAATTTTACCATTTGAGTCAACATGGATGGACCTAGAGGGTGTTATGCTAAATGAAATATGTCAGACAGAGAAATGCAAATACTATATGACCTCACTTATATATGGAATCTAAAGAACAAAATAAACAAACAAAACAGAAACAGACTCATAGATACAGAGAACAAATTAATGATTGCCAGATGGAAGGGAGGTTGGGAGGCTGGGTGGAAAAGTTGAAGGGATTAAGAAGTAGAAACTGGTAGTTACAAAATAGTCAAAGGGATGTAGAATATAGCGTAGAGAATATTGTCAGTAATATTGTAATAACTATATATGGTGCCAGGTGGCTACTAGACTTATCAAAGAGATCACTTAGTAAATTATATAAATGTCTAATTACTATACTGTACACCTGAAATAATATAAAATAATATTGAATGTTAACTCTAATTGAAAAATTAAAATTAAAAAAAACTTTATAAATTAACAGTGCATTAACTTGTTAACAGTGGCTGTATAACACAAATGCCTTTGCTAATTGTGCTTTTCCACCTTTAAAACTTCACAGAAGGATCCTAATTGTTTAACTATAGAGGAGTCAGAAAAAAAGGTTGTAGAAAACTTAGCAGATTTATCCCCTATAAATAGCCAGGGTAGTTATCTATTTGGATGGACAGTGGCTTTACCATCATCAAAAATAGTTCACTTCATGTTATGTATGTGATCTTCTCTATTCACCAGTTCTTCATATCATTTAACACTTGATATGCCTGACAATAGAGCTCTAATGCAGATATTTTGGACTTGAAATATCTTGACCATTTCATCTACCTAGCCCTAAATAACATTTAATCACCCTGAACTTAGATACAACTCCTGAATCTTCCTATTATAAGCTCTATACTATCACTATCAAATAATTAGAATTGGCACATAAGTTGAAATATAGGAATTTTCCTTTTCATTGTGACTACGAAGAGGAAGCCATACTTGGAGGGGTAACCCAGTGGAAAGGGATACCAGGAATATAGGCTGAACCCCTGAAACAGGGAAAAGATGCTGGGATGAAGATGGTACACCAGGAATTAATAATCTAGATCTAAAATGAATAAAATAATCTAGATCTAATAGTCTAGATCTAAAAAATCTAGATCCAGAAAGAAGAAACCAGGTGTCAAGAACTGTGAAGAGTCTGAGATTTACAAATTTGGGCTTTACAAGTTAGCCTGTTAGTATCATAGATGCTCAAAGACGATATGAAACTCATGGATCAGAAACAAAAGGCTTTATTACTGAGAGCACAGGAGGCAGACTGAGCTTCATGCTCTTATCAATTGCCTTTGATCCTGAAGTCCCACGGGAATGGTGGGTGGGCTGAGGTGGGCTCAGGAGGATATTGTCCACACAATATGTTTGCTCCACAGTTGAGGAAACCTAAGATTAGAAAACACCTAATCTGTAAAGGGGACTGCAAGCATTTTGCCCTGACGGAGGCATTATCATTATTATATTGCCTTCTGCCCTGAAGGAAGGTAATACTCCATCTTCCAAGAATGTTTTCTATTCAAACATGCTGAGACGAAAAATTAATCACAGGAAATAAAATTAGCAGCCCACATTATAATCCCAGTTTTTCAAGACAGATGACTTATGGATTGGATTTCTAGTAGAGAAACACTATAAATCTAGGACATAATGGGAATTTCCTCTGCCCTTATTAAGCTAACGTCCATACCCTACAATCAGCGTCAGATCTCTGAGGGTAAAACCACAGTTAAGGCATTACTCAAGATGCTACACTTTTATCTGCTGCTTGGGAAATGTAATGGATTTCCTTCCAAAATATACATCTATTATCCTTTTCATTATGGATTTCATTATAGGTGTACAACTCACTAAGAACATAGCCAAAGGATATCATTATTATCTGATACCTTATAACTCCAATTAAATTAGTCACTTTAAGAATGTTGAAGCCAATGGGGAAATTCTCCGACACTAAATATCTCTGGCATTTTCAGCAGTCTTGGTTAGTTCAGCTTTGCACAGAGAACAGCTGGAGAGGTAAGAGTACAAAGCAGTGCTGATTGCAAATCAAAGAACCTAAAGAAAATCTAAATTAAACACTTTCAATTTCTGCTCACCCCAAGGGACAGCCATTGGGAAATGTCCCCCTGAGATAGAGAAAGTGATAGCAAGGGAAAGTAGAAAGATGGACACCTGCAGCCATCCCATAAGCTTCCCTTGAAATCTCTTCTTATTCACAGCAGCACTTGCTGATTTGGAAATATGTTCAGCTTCCTTTCCTCAGGATGCTATTGAATATATTCTAAGGCAATGACCACAGTTAATTGAAAGGTGACGCCATGCCAAGCAACACAGTATAGCAGAAAGTGACCTGAGTTTGGCGTACAGTGTGTGAACTAGAACTAACTGGCTGTGGGACCTCAGGCGAGGCCCTCTTCTGCTTTGAATTTCAGTTTCCTCCTCAATGAAATGAGGAGATATTCACTAGGGCTATGGTATTTCAAATATCTTTCTGGTAAGGGGCAGAATTCCTAGGACAATCTTAAAGACAACTTAATGGAGGGAAGGAGAATGGGTTGAAGAGAAAGACCAAGAAACCAGATCTTACATTTTCCATCAACTAATTCAGATGTAAATTTTACATATCTTATATTCCTATATGATTTACTTTTAGGTAAGGATTCTCTGCCAAAATGAATTTAATAAACACTGGAATATAGTCCCTTCTACTACTAACACTCTATTATTTTTTTCAAAAATTTTTTCCAGTGGAAAACCAACAATAATCACACAACACACACACACACACACACACACACACACACACACACACACACACACACACACACTGAGGGTCACGTCTTCAGGGAATCAGAGTTTAATTTCATATAATAAAGAAAAATTCCCTTGAGGACCCATCAAGATTCATTCAAGATTCAGATATAGAATCCTGAAAGGGAGTCCATTCAAAGCATGCTGGGAAATAACATATATAGGCTTTAATTAGAAATGAATAGTTTAGTGCTCTCTCCTTCTTGTTCATTTATCTCTCTTGGAAGGAAACTTAGAAATAGATAATATAAAGATACAGCCATGGGTAGGTCAGATCCATTCTATTAATTTGTTCTTGGGTAGCTCTTCTGAGTTATAAGTGCTGGGAGATCGCTAACTGAGATAGATGAGAATGTGCAGAAAAAAAAAATGTCCCATGACTCGTACATCTACAGTCTGCCTTTAGAAACTTTATCGCTAAGGCAAAGCAGGTGAAATGCTTCTCCCCATTTATATACTCTTGCCATTTTGACCTGCTCATCTATTCTAGAATCTCATTGTAGTTAAATATTTTACCATTCAAATTGTCTCATGAGTATGCAAAAGGAAGGGAGGATGGGAAACACATCCAGTATGAGTAGAGGGTACTGTGCCACTGAGGGGTGGCTTGACACTTCATTGCCTAGACATGGCTCTGAATGAATGTAAAAGCAGTGTTTTTAATCTTTCTTTTTAATTCTTTCTCCCATTTTTTCTGAGAAGGCCTGGCTTTGGAATTAAGATGATATTCTGATTTGTTCCACAGATGCCATAAAATCCAGACTTAGGGCTCTGGAAAGGAAAGAATTTCCATATTAAGAGATCCGCCTGGTGAACTTTAGTCTAGTGTGAAGACCAGTGTGTAAACAGGAAGGGTCGCCTAGGTTCTGTTGGGCACATATAAAGGGTAGAGCCTTCTGTTCCTCATGTCATATATTGGTGAAGACGTAGAACTCAGACACAAAAGGTTATAAGAATGTGTCCAGATGTCAAAGACCAAATCAACCTGGAAACATCCCAATTGGTTTTTATAGAGAGAAAAAATTGAGCCAGAATATGCTATGCATCCTATAAGAGAGATATTACATTTTGTCAGTTCTTATGCCATAATCAGTGTGGAACTCACTAATAGAGTAAAATCCCCCCAAAAATAGATTTCCATGATAAATTCCTGAAAAATCTACGTCTTGTCACCTCATATTATCTTCAATTGTCTTGGTGTGTGAATTAGACCAATTCATTTTTCTTAGGGCCTAACTCAGGACACTTAATTTAGCTGTGAAAATAATAATTGGATAGCAAATAAAAGTATACCATATATGGAAAAATGACTAGAGTTGAGATTTTTAAAAGGGCTTTTAACCAAGAGCACTTTGAACTAATTCATTTGGAAAGAAAGAATAATGTATTCTGGCACATTCAAAACCAGGTTAGTAGACTTGTTAGATAAAGTGTGTGTCCTGGACATCTCTTTCATATCACGCATCTTAAAATACTTGCTAAATGTCTTAATTTGGCAAGGTAGGGTTTGTCTCTCATTTTAACTACTTTACTCCAAGAGTTTGTCCAGCATATATTAGGCCTTAGTTTGCACTTGTAATGAGTGGGTTTCACCAAGAGAAGAATAGAAGGTGAGAGGGGAGCTTTGTGCCTTTATATGCCTATATGTAGAGAATGAGTAAAATAGCAATTAAAACAGTTGCCCTGCTTTTCTATCCATTAAATCAAGATCTGAAATTATAAAAGTCAGTACCATGTCCTCTACCTGAAGAGCTACCACTGTCACCCCACATAAGGCAGGGCACTAAATTTGAGTTGCTTATCAAATAACTATTGCCAATGAATATTGACTGAATAAATGAAGTCAGGTGATTTTTTGAGCCCGGTATTCTTCAAGTCAAATCAAAGCCTTTCCTAAAGGCTGAAACTGTTAACCTGGCTTCACATTGAAATCACTCTCACACCTTTTAGGAAATACTGATTTCTGAGCCATGCATCCAGAGACATAATGGCCAAGAGACAGTGATTCAGCAACTTAAGTTTATCAGAAATGATAATTACTCATTGGCCCCATTTTAAGAAACTTGAGATTCCAAGTAATGAGCTGTAAGAAGCAGGAGAGGAGCTCTTCTATAGGGAGATATTTAGAAATATACACAACTGGTGGGAAATCATATATATGTATATATGATTAAAAACTATGTTCAAGCATGATTATGTTGTAAGTATTCTAGGAAAAAATCTGCATCTGATGTAAATAGATATAGTAAGTTTAGAATTGACTGAGTAAGTTTAGAATTGACTTTGGTTAGTAAGATATAAGCAAGATAGTGAGAAGGGCAAAGAGCATAAATCTTTCAAAAAAGAGAAATAAACCAGAACCCAGATGGAATTTAACCAAGAACAGAGGGCATGCCAATTACTCAACAGTACAGAAACTAATACTGGCTGTCCTGATTACAGTGACCCCTCCTCAAATTAATAAAATTATCTGATGAAAGTCACAGGCAAATGAAGGAAATAGTAGTTAGGGAAGAAATAGTGTATGGTCTGGTGAACTTCACCTAGTGGAGGGCTTGTGATCGAGCTTTGGAAGGCTTCAGCAGAAGATAAAGTACAGGTGCACATGGAATAAACCTTGATCATAAATAAAAAAGCTTATCAGCATCTTACACACTCAAGGAAGCCTTAGGAATGGCAGCAATCTGCCCTGTCTTCCACTATCAGAATTAATACCAGGGTGAATAAACTAAGTGTAAAACTGTATTGTGCAATTAGTTCTACCAGGTGACATTGCCTTATGGGAGAGAGGATAAGGGCTTTTGTCAACTGGAGACTGTGTCACCTTGCATCCTAGAGTGCCCTCATGTTCCTGGGTACCATCAAGGAGCTTGGAAAACCCTCCATTAAAGTGACTAGAAAGTGAAGACTGTCAGAACAGCAGCATGGCTGGTATACTGTGGTAGCACAAGAAAGAAAGAGCGGGATTCTCCTTCCAGGAGTTTCACATGTCCTAGAAGCCTGTGAAGTGATGTTTGAAAGATTGATATGGTTAGACAGAAAGTTTTTTGAGTTTATTCTAGAGCTGTTGTCTTCACAGACTCATTGCTTATGCAAGAACAGGTGTACAATCTCATGTGAGTCTACCAGTGACCAGTGGGCACTGGCAGCCCTGGAAGTGAGATAGAAATAAAGGGAAATATGAAATTATGGTTAGCTCATTGTGGTTGTTTCCATGGATGATTTAAGCAAGTATTCTGCTTGAACTCATGAGATCTGGGTTCTCTTTTCAGCTTCACACATATAAACACTGGTATCTACAACACTAAAACACTAAACACTAGTTTCGATTTGTGTTGAGCTAATGTTTGGTTAAGAAACACACTAAAATTGAGGGAAGCTTTTCCCAGGCTAGGTGGAGTTCCTGAAGGTGAGGTTTTCACTTCCTCACTGTGCTCCTGTGGTGATTTGTTCCTGCTGCTCTCATGACAGTCATTTATTTCACTGTGGTTACCATAGCTGTTGACATTCCTACAGCCCAAGGGTATAAGCAGTATCTTTTTCGTCTGTCTGCACAGTGCCTGCCGAGAGCAATGTTGGCACCTAGTAGCTGCTTAATGATTTTAAAAGGATGTATCTGAAAATATAATTCTACTTAGTTCTTGGTTTAATTGTGCTTTGTTTAATTCAATTCAGTCTGGAGAAGAGAACTTGGGCTTTGAAGTCAACCGTACGGATTCAAATCTCAGCTCTTTTAAAATCTTTAGTTGAGGAACTTGAGTAAATCACCTAAATTCTTTGATCCTGAGTTTCCTTTCTTGTATAATGGGAAAGATACTAGCTACATTATCTTCCTTTCACAAATGCATAATCATAAAAAAAAAAAAAAAAAGCGTCTTTCAGGTTAAGGAGCTATGTGAACTAAGAACTCAAAGAGCATTATTTTTTATCTTAATTCATAAACATAATTATTTCTTATGTATTCAAATTTTGCCCTCAGTGGAGATAATAGCAGAACTCTCAACTGCAAAAAAATGTTTCCCTTCTGACTACAGGCCTATGTCTGAGGTTATCACCAAGGCAAAAGCTTAAAATTACCTCAAAAGAGTAGCTACATTTAGTAATCATAAAAATGATTACTAATACAATAATATAATAAAATAATATATTAATATGTTATATAATACATAATATGCATTTTATATTAATATTATTAATATAAATAAATACTAAATAATAATGCATTGAGCAATTTCTTTTTTTTTAAATAAAAAAACAGAACCTGCTTCATTATTATAAAGCTAAGAAAACATATTCACATTATTTTCCACACCTGGTGAGTAATTAGTTTGGTTTTGTGCTTTTGAGCCACCACCATTTAATTATGACCTTTAAGCAGTACCAAGAAAGACAAAATATAATTTTGTCGATTTTAATTTTGATTTTTTTAATCTATTCCTCTTTTAATCACTTGCTTCATTGAACATTTACATGGTTAATTTCACTGAATTATTCTAACTCCTGAGTTGTGGGCTTTTATTGGGACTTTATAAAGTTCCTCATTAGAGAACATGAATCAGTTTAAAATAGACTTTAGCTATGGCCAGGAATCCTTATAAAACAGCTAAATGGCTTTAAATTCAAGTTAAAAAGCAAGACATTAAGATCATTTTAAAATTTAAAATACTATTTTTTTAAAATACTTTTAAGTAGTGCCCACTTTGGCAGCATCTGCCAGGTCATTTCATCTGCTATTAGCATAAATGTGATCCTTTGTAGGTGGCCTCCCTGCACAGTGCTACTCATGACTTCTCTCCTGAGAAATCTCATAAGAAAAGGCTCTTCATTGCCCCTTACAGCTGGGAAGAACACTACTGATCATGAATATGAAAGCAGTGCCAAGAACAAAGTAACCTATCAGAGTTAAAAAGAAAGGTCTGAGTTGAAAAGTGATTTAAAAATAAAAAGAATATGGCACGTTGATAACAACATAATATGAAAAGAATTTAAAAAGTACATTTAGACAGACTTATACTACAAATGAAATCTTGAGAAAATTACTGACCTTCTCTGAGCCACCGTTTTGTTATTGTTAAATAACAACTGTCTTTTAGGATTGTTGTGAAAATTAAATGAACTGATCTATGTGAAATGTAGCAGGTGCTTACAATATGTTTAACCTCTTCTGACTTTCTCCTCTTCAAGATGGATGGAAAATTAAAATCAAAGAATGATAGAGGTTTGGAAAGTGCCCGACAGATCCCGCTAGTTGACATTCCTATGATGCTCAACTCTTCTAAAGTATTATTAGGTCAGAGGGCTACCTCAGTACCTCCCTCCCCTTGACTCCATGACCAAGTTGGTTTAATACTTTGTCAGTTTCCCCCTTTCCTGTGGCACACCAAAAAGGGAAGTTAAGGTGAGGAAAAAAGATATCTGGTCCATGAGCCAAGGAACTCACAAAGATAGCTCTTTCACTTAGTCTTTACATGGTTGACTGGTGGGAATACATACCTTCCAGGCTGGGGCTATCATAGGTGTCCACGATAAATTGGAGCAAGAGGTTCTCTGAAGGTGAAGGGAGAGGGAAGGTAGAGAAAAGAAGGACAAGGCAATTGGCTATCATAATCCAATGGCCATTAGGGCTTTCATGAGGCTGGGTTGCTGAATTAAGGTATGGCTGTGTATGTCCTCTTTAGTTCTCTTTACTTACACTATGGAAGAAATAGAGGTACCACTGCATGTACTAGGGCCGATGTAAGTTATTTCTGAGTCATAGAAAGTAGTAAATTTGAGGTCAAAAATCACATCATCTTGGCTTCTAATAAAATGGGAAAGGAAGATAAGCTGATAGAATGATAAAAGATGTGATACTGAGATTTCACCAGAGAGTGCCAAATAGAGTGCGACCTTCTCTGATCAGCCATAGACTCTACTCAGCTTTCCATAGTCCCTGCTTCAGTAAGTGAGTCCACTGTCCACCTGAACCACTGTCAGACATTATTTCCAGTTCTCCATCTGTCCATAGAAAATCTTGAATTAGAGAATCATTTGCCTGTTGCTTTTCCAAAATCCATATAAGGTCATAAAGTGTTAATGACAGAATCCAAGTCTCAATCTATATAATCCAATGTTCTAATAACTCCACTATAGTTGTTCCATTTTCCTCTGCCATTTGTTCTCATTCTTTCCATAATTCCTTTAGAAACAGTGAAGGACAGGACGGTCCAAAAAACTTTGGGATCTTAGGACGAATTACGGTATCTTAAGCAATGATTTCATTCTAGGTACCATCTGATTTCAATAGAAATCCATTTGAAATTGAATTTTTTTCTAAGGATAAATATTTGGTGTTCACAATTATTTTGTAAGTAAGAAAACAATCAGTGATAGGGTAATAACTTAAAAACAGAAAATAAATTTGCCCACTATCTTTAGAAGAACCCAAAACAGAATAAAGGCCTTAAATCTGAAATAGTCTTTGTAAATTAACCAATTACTTGCTTATTTTATGAAATAAAATCCTAAATGCAGATTTTATGAACTCTTGGGTGCTGATCTTCCCTTTGGCAAGCTGTTCTGCACTATGCTTGACCAGCTCCTGAGTGGATTGGAGGACAGTAGTGAAGGGATCAGATCAGATGATCTTTTGAAAGCCTTTAAGGGTATAAGAAGCTTGTCCTAAATAAAACTTCCTTTTCACCCAGTAATTGTCACCTATGTGACAAAAATTACTTAAGAAAATGTGATTATCAATAGTATGCAATTCTTTAGCCTTTCAAAGTCAGATATTTTAAATAAAAACTTCTTGCTTTTCAACAATCTTGAAACACAAGAAATTAACATTTTACCCATCTTAACAAACATTCTTTCCAAACTAGTCAAAGAAAAAACATATTCTTTAAATGATAAATAATGAAAAGCAAGGACTTAAGCACAGCACAATACATACATTAATTTGCTAATGCTTCTTCCCACATGCTTATCTCCAGTCTTCTCTCCAAGTATGTGGCAATGGCAAAAGTTCCAGCACTGTATGATTTGAACTTCCCAAATTATTCTATTCACCCTCACTTTCCTCATGCTCTAAATATTTAAGGTGAAGTTTTCTTTCTGGACTGTTTTTGACCCAAATATTATATCAAAGACCAACAAAAGAGTACATTGTATATATTTTGGGCCGGGAAAATTTTTTGTCTTCCTACTAAAGGTTATATTAAACCTCAAGTTCATAAGGAACATTGAAGTAATCTGTGTTTCTATTTTCTCTAGGCATTGTATAGTTAAAATATCATTTTGAAAATGGGAATGAAAGACTCAAGGAGGTACAGGTTTTAATGCCTGCAGAAGACTTCGTTTCTGCTTTGAGTTAGTGAATGTGTTGCTGCAGATTTGAGGTTCTGAAGTAAAGGTTATGAGACTTGGCAGTTGGAAGAAAATGCAGGGAGCCATAGGCGACTGTGACATAGCTCTTTATTCCAGCGAGGGCACAGCCCCCCTCACAGGGCTGCAGTGTTATCCAGCAAGGGTACAGCCAACCTTGCATGGTGGAGGTGTCTTTTATACACAGGTTAAACAATAGTGGCACACTGCCAGATAATGGAAGCCCACACATGACTACCAGGCACCTGGTTACCTAAGGGGAGAAGCCCTGAGTTTCTTCTGCTCCAGAAGTTAACTACAGGCATGGGAGGGAGCCTGACTACGGCTATCTTCCTATCTCTGCACAGTGAGTCAACCTTAAGAAGTCAGCAGGACCATTTGATACACTGTCACACAAAACTCCAACTGTATTGTTCTGGCCTGGGCATCTGGGATACTGGAAAATAAAATAATTGTTAATAGAAATGTCCTTTTCTCAAGACAGCTCTTTGAAACAAAGATGATGGACTTATATATTGATAACACCTGTGTTAATTTTAAAGTATGTGGCTTCAAGGATCTCCCACTCCCCTGAGCTGAGGCTAATACATTCAATCAGGCTTTATCTAAGCATTCATCCACAAGAGTATTCACTTGTTCTA
Source organism: Pteropus alecto (assembly GCF_000325575.1). NCBI lineage: Eukaryota > Metazoa > Chordata > Mammalia > Chiroptera > Pteropodidae > Pteropus > Pteropus alecto. The sequence continues at coordinate 10,935,471 of NW_006442484.1, forward strand.
AATTTCTAAAAAAAGAAAATCAGTCTATTGCATTCATCCACCCCACCCTACCCCCCAATAATGCCAAAAACATTTTATTTAGATGTTCTCTGTTGTATTTGTTTATTTGTTTGGTGGTGGTTGATTTGTAGAGGTTAGACTGAAGAGAAAGACAGGATCTGAGGCAGGCAAGAACTGAATTCCTAGACTACCCATGTTGTCTCACTACATGGGTGGAATCATAGAAGTCCTCCTTTCTTGGTAATGGTCATCTCTGCCCTGATTCAAGGCCACTGAGGCAGACATAAATCTTACTATAGTGTTCTCAAAGTATGATCCACAGACCCTGGGGATTTCTAAGACACTTTCAGGTGGTCCTCAAGGTTAAAACTGTTTCCATAATAATTCTAAGACATTATTTAGCCTTTTCATTATGTTGCCATTTGTGCTAATGATGCAAAGGTAATCATGGGTAAAACTGCTGGTGTCTTAGCATAATTCAAGGCAATGGCACCAAACTGTATAAGCAGTCATATTTTTCAAAACCACTCACTATCAGGGGGAAAAATGTCAATTGCGTTTAAGAATTTCTTTGTCCAAGCTATAAAAATTATTAATTTTATTTATAGCCTTTGATAACACATCTTTTTAATATCTACTGTGATGTGGAAAGTTGTATAAAACAATTCTATTGCATATGGAAGCATAGCGGTTTTTTTTTTTTTAAAGCATTTGTGCAATTGTTTGAGTTGTGAGATTAACTGGCTCCATTTGTTCATTTAACATAAGTCTTACTTGAAAGGATTATCAAAAACTATAGTTATTCAGACTTGGGTATTTAGCAGACACTTTCTCAAAAATGAACTAGTGAATCTGTCACTTCAAAGAAAACAGCTGACAACTTGTAAGTAAAAACCGAAATTCTGGAAAATGTGTATCTGCCACCAGACATTGACAGCTTCTTAGTACTTAACAGACTTTTCTGATGAGAACAGTGTGACATTAAGAAATGCAATTTTCTTACATTTTATAAGGAAATCTGTCAACATTTGGAATTTCTACATAACTCAGTGAACTAGTATTTTTCAAATGACCAATGCATGATGTTACAAAGTCATGCATGAATACAAAGCCCATTCAAAGTGTAACAGAGTGCAAAAAGTTTCTTGATATGGTTTGAGATATCACATTGCAACTGTTCTTTAAGAAACTTCCATTTATAGAATTTGGATATTTTATCAAAGAATAATAGCCACATATTACCTAAAAAAGTTACCAAAATACCCCTCTCTCTTCCACCTACATATCTAAAGGAGGTCGCATTGCCTTCGTATTCTTCAACCAAGGCAATATATCACAACACATTTAATGAAGAGAAAGGTAACAGAAACAATGTGTTCTATGAAGCCAGACTTTAAAGAGGTTTGCAAAAATGTAAACTAATGTCACTTTTTTCAGTATATGTGGAGAAATATGTTGTTTTATTTTAAAATCCCATTTATGTTAATATGTAATTGTTTATATTGTTGCTATTTTAATTGAATTAATGAAGATATTTAATTTTTTTCAATATTAATTCCTCATGTGATAAGTATCAGCAGACATAAACCCAAATTGGTGAAAGCTCTTTGAAGTCCTAGATAATTTTTAAGAGTGTAAACAAGTCTTGAGATCAAAAAGTTTTTAATTTGCTGCATTAATGTAAGTCAATGTGCCCAATCTCCAATTATGAAGTTCAGAAGTATAACAAACTCTTTAAGGCAGAGTCCAAGGCATTTACCAACGTCAAAAGAAAACTGTTGAATTGCCTTTGTCTTCAGAAAAACGGTCACTCTTGGCTTTGCTCATATGGCTTCATATAAATCTTGCTGGTAAACCTAGTAATCGCAATATGTCATATCCTGTAAAATGGTGATTTCCAGCCAGATTTCAGTCATGATTTTCATTCATGTAATATTTCTCATAACAATATCCAATTAGCACATTCATTTTATGTCCACTGTGTTAATTTTATGTTAAAAGAAATCCAATAGTGCTCAATTACATTTGCTTCCAAATTAAATTAGCATTACATGAATTTAATGGGTATCTAAATTAGACCATGCTATTAAGAGGATTTTATACAAATTAAATTCCACCTCTGCATGGTTCAACCTTCTTTGTGTTAAACACAAGATGAAAATTCTTTAAAATGTAGGGAGCAAAAGAATATCTTATATTGCAAACAGAGAAGGAAACAAAAAAGAAATTAACACAAATTTAAGCAAGACTTACTTCAACCAGAAATTACCTCACTGTTTCTATTTCTTGTAGTAGTAGCTAGAAGAAAAGAAAAAATAAAGTGGAACATTCTTATTCACTAAAATATCAAAAGCTTTATTTTGAAAAATAAAGCAATGGCAGCACAATCCTCTAAGATACTTTTAACCTTTATGAAATCATGAATTAACAAATTCAGGCTTATCGGCATTTTAGTTTGTTTTTGGCACAATAATTCAAGTTTACCAATTCTAAGAATATTTTACTTTTATTAAACAGAATTGACATACAATCAAAATACAACATACATTGAAGTAAACTCAATAGTAAAATTTTTCTGTGCCCTTCTGTATGACTGATATTATTATGGTTTCACTAGTTATAATAATGGGTAATATTTACTTGGTAATTATTATGTGCTTAGCAATCTGCTAATTATTTTGCATAAATTATCTCTAATCCTTGTTATACTTCTGACTATTATCTCTAATTCATAACTAGGATAAATGAAACACAGAGAAGTTAGAGAACTTGCTCAATGTTACACATACAGTGACAGAACTTGCCGATTTCACAGCCTTTCTTCTTTCTCAAAATGTTACTTCAGTAGGGTCTTTGAGAGACAGTCGAGGCTCTATCTCAGCAGGCAGACTGCCTCAGCTTGATTCATGGCTCCACCATCATGTGGCCAACGTGTACAGGCAAATAAATCTGCCACAGAGGCCAATTCATGATGGGATACTTGAGACAGACAACTAGGAAATCAAATGAAATGGCTTTCTATGGGCATAGGCAATTAGGGTGAGTTTTCTCTAAATATACTTTTAATTTTGTTTTAATTTTGAACCATGTAATAGTTTTATATATTGTTTAAATAAAATTATATAAAAAAATAGAAGACACTAAAATTTAACACAGGTACAAATAAATTTAATTAATAACAAAATCATGCAGATTAAATAATTGCTTCAAATAACTGTTGACACAGTATTACTTCTGTATTGTCTTAGTGGTATGTATTTTAAAATATAACTGCAAAGTGTATCTGCCAAGAAGTTACATCTAAATTTCACTCAGTAAATTTAATAATAATATATATATATACATATACACACAACTTACATAATTAGGATAAAGCAAATTACAACCTATTAATATCAGTTAAAACCTACAGAAAAGCCCCAAAACACTTAAAAGCCAAGATTTTCGGTATAATGAAAGGAAAAAAAAATGTAAAATAAAGTAAAGAAAAATCAAATTTATAATGTTAAATTTGTAATGGAAATATCAATGCAAAGTATTTAACTTCATTTTTAATACATCTTTTGTCTCTATCTCTAAACAGGCCCAGACTCAACAATGTCTAAGTAAGAAAAGCACCTAACACATAGAGTTTGCTTTCTAATTACCATTTTCCTTGGAAAGTATACAGAGCTGTTCAGGTCTGAAGTTTAGAATGTACTAGGGAATCCTGGCACAAGGAAGTGACTTTTGGGGATGATCATTCTGTATTGTATACAGATGTCAAACTGTAATGTTGCACAACTGAAACTTAAATATATATTTTAAAAAAGAAATTGTTTGAGAACAGAGGATTCACACAGATTTCTTACTAATTACAAAGGGAAAAAATGAAATGTCACAGTGAAGTAGTCATTATATTAGCCGAGTGATTAAATTTAGAATCTCTAATAGCAAGACAATCTGATATGAAATAATAAGAAAAACATAGCATCATCTATGAACTACTCTTGCAAAAGAGATAAAGAAGAAATGTTTGACCTGAAGCTAATTTACTTAAGCTTACAGGAAATATAGGTAATAGAGGAAAATGTTGAATTGTAACAAGATAAAACAATCAGCCAAATCTAGATTATGTCCTACAAAAATATAATTCTAGATTCTTCAAAAATTCAGTGTCATAAAATCCAATGGAGAAAATATTCTAGACTACAAGAGACTAAAGAGATATATAACCACAAATGTGTAAAAGCCAGATCAGATACTGGTTAAATAAATAAATGCTACAAATAGATTACTGCAACATTTGGAAATTTTACATGTGAACTAGATATTAGATGATATGGAATTCTTGATAATTAATTTTCTTAATCTTGATAATAATATTGTGGTCCTAGAAGCAATTGTCCTTATTCTTAGGAAATGCATGTTAAATATTTAAAGGTTGTGTCTTGATGTCTACGATTTATTTTAAATGAAAAAGAGAAATAGAGGAAAGACACAGAGAGGAAAAACTTATGGCAAAATGTCCCTAGTTTTTTCCTGACACTGTATGAACAACAGGCAGATCAGATTTGAGAATGACCAAAACTACAAATTATTCCAGTGTCTTTAGTCCCAAAGTGTATTCTCAATTCAGTAACAGTCAGAGTAATAAAAAGTTCCAACTTACTTTAAAGTAAAACCATCTTCACTCCTCTAGCCCAGACTGGTCTAGTGCATAAAAAGGAACGTCTGAGGTACCTCTCATTTTCCCCAGTTCAACTCCTCCCTCATTCGCAGATTTATCCAAGACGAAGATGGGGGCAGGGCTGGTGGAATTAGGTGAGGTGGTGAGGAAAGTCTGCGTTTCAATGCATGGTATTTTTGAGCATGGAAGTTTTAAAGTTAACTCTCAGCGGGGGCGCATATGTGGATTTGTTAGCAACCCCACCATCTTATTTCAAATTTCCTTCTTGTTAACAAATGCACCTTTTCTGTCTCTTTACTTCTCTGTCCACCAGTTATTCTACACACCTCCCTCATCCTTTTGAGGTTTTCTAACCCCCTCTAAATAATTACAGAATCAACCTCTCTCGCGCTCGGGCTCACACTGTCTGTCTCCAGCCTCCTCTCCCCACCTCTATCTCTCTGTCTCTCTGCCCCACTCCCCTTTCTCTCTTAAGTTTGCCGTATTTGGTCCTTGAAAAACATAAACAATATCTTGATAAACTCTGGACATGTAAGCATTTTCATTGCAGAAAATCTTTGTTCTGCACAAGAGCAACTAGCCAGTTACAATTTCTAGTTTTTCTCTCTCTCAGGCATCAACTGAATGCCAAGGCTCCAGCATCCCCGCTCTAGGGGACACAAATCAAGCTTTCCAAATAATTCCACTGAAACCTCTTCTGTAGACTTGAAATGAGGAGAAAGCTCTCCTACCTGACCTTTTGGAAGGGAGGGATAGGGTCATAGTGAGGGAAGCACAGAACAGTCTGACAAATCTTTTCCAAAACTCTCTTCTAATCCACAGCAAATTCTCTCAACCTCAAATCTCTTTCATAGACTAGAGGTGGCGTGGTCACCTTTGGTTACAAAACTGACTCTCGGCTACCTTATCTGGCACCACATGCCTCTCTTGGGCATGTGGGTGTGCTTGGCGGAAAACTTTTTTAGGGTTTAAATCAAGCCTGAGACAGAAAGTTTTCTAATAACATTTTTTTAATAATAATATATTTTTCCTTTAACTTAAAGTGATCAAATTATAATGGTATGGGATGAGGGGACTAGGAATTGGATACTAACGAGGTTTTCATTTAATAAACTGACTTTTCCAAATTAGACTCTGCATGCCCTGTAACATTAGAATCATTTTAGGTTTATCAGTATTGACCTGAACTAGACAGAATAAAAATACCCTGACTTAATCAGTGGTTCCAACTGACCTTCCGAGGCTTTCAAAGAGCTGATAGAAACCCATAAGAGATCACCAGCACATTTTGAAATAGTATGTTTCCATTATGTTTGTCTAAATTAAAACAATTTTGAATTAAAAAATTTAACTAATAACATTTTAAAATTTTAGAACCCAATTATAAAATATAGAGAATCAAAGAGAGAAAATAGTATTATCTCAGGGAGAACTATTGTTAAAATGACCATTTATGATTTTCTGATTTTTATTGTTATGCAGATATTTCTTTGTTTATATGAATATGTATGCATATGTACATAAATATGATTTACAGCATATGTTTTTACTTAATGCTTTATAGAAAACATCTATTTATATAGATAATGATACATCTACATCATTAATTTTTTGTGGCTATAACAATCTTTTAAAAGAATATTCCAAAATTTATTAATTGGTTGTTTTTACATTTTGAATATTAAAAAAAGTATTACTATGAACATCCTTGTATAAATATCTTTGAATATTTGACTAGTTTTCATACTCTAATTTTCAGAAATGCTGAGTCAACGGGTATGCACATTTTTAAGAATTTATATCTATGCTGTTGAATCTTCCTTCAGCAGGTGCCAATTGATACAACCTCTGCAACACAAAAGCTTCTCCATCTCATTATCACTGGCATTCTTCATTCTTTTACTTGGACAATATAATGAGATATAACACACAAAGTTATGCTATTATTATTTCTAATTATACTTATTTTATTATTAATAGCATTAGATTTCTTTACAAATGTTATTGTCCATTGTTATTTCTTTATAAATTGCCCATTTGTGACTCAAGCTCATTTTCTTATTGGTTAATAAGAGTTCTTTGAATCTTAAGGCCCTTAATCAACTTTTTGTTAGAGCTAATTTGAAAAATATATAGTAAGCATTTTTTCAAATATGTTATCACTTTGATTTTGAACAATCTAAAAGTTTTTCTGTCATCAATCAGGCCCAGTTAGCCATTGACAGGATGTTACATAATTCAGCAAAGGCAGAAAGGCAGGTATCTGATGATTGATCTTAGAGGCAAGAGAAATAGAGGAATTTTTAGAAACAAAAAATTATTAGCAATCTTCTACTCTAAAGCTTTTATCTTATAAATAAGGATATATAAACTCAGGGTTGTTAAGGTTTACACTACAGGTCTCAGATTATGTAGTTTGTTGTTGCAAGAGCCAGGACTTATAACCTTTGTGTCATCTTTCCACCAGCCAGTTGTTCTCAAATTTGGTTGCACATTCAAAATACCTGAGGAGCTATTTCAAATAACCCATGGGAGGCTGCAGCACATAAACTACACTCTGTCTTGTATGTCATAGTAAACAAATTATAAACCATCCTCCTAAATAAACTCTTACATTTCCTTTTAGTTGTCTTTCTTGGGGTACTTGGAAAGTACGAAATTTGATATTTGCCATAAAGACAAGGATATAAGAAGACTTCAAATCTTTACCTTTTGTCGAGTCTACTTTCCAATGCATTTCATAACGTGATGTTAAGAGATGGCTCCATAGAAGGGTAAAATGACTTTCTGAACCTCTAGAGCTAAATGGTGGCCCTTTATGCATCTCTCAACATATCTCAACACCAGTACTATCCTATTTGTATAAGATTTCCCCTGAAGCTCAGATGGTTGAAAAGCCAGTACACAGGTTAATACAGGAAATGAAAATTTCATTTGGATTGAAGAGTTTCAGATGAGAGTCAGGCTGCCAGTAAGAATGCACAAGTTGTTAAAGGCCAGGTTAATGATTAAGATTGGCAAAAGACCTCACAAATGAAAAACTCTAGCTAATTACTTTAGATTAATTGCTCTCTCTCTCGGTCTTCATGCCTTAACAAAGTTGGTAAAATTTTAAATGAAGTGATAGTCTGATAAGATAGTGGAAAAATTAGACATGTTTCTTGCCTCATGTGACTAGGGTCCTGTTTAAATCTCAGCACAAGTTTCTGGTAAAATATTGCTTCCTGCATAATATGAATGTCTAGTTCAAAATATAGACACCTTTTCTGATTTACAAAGAAATTAATCCAGTAGGAATTAAACCTCTGAAGCATAAAATATCCAAAAGTCACAATCTTAGTATTTAGAAAAAATCATCTGCACCACATCTCAAATTAGAGGTATTTATTTAATCTAGTTCAAGGCCCAGTGCAAGAAAATTGATGTCACCTGTCATAGATTTGCTCAATGACTCCCTAGAACCCCTCAAAATGCCTGAATTTAAATGGTAGACATGACTAACAAGTTTAAAAATAAGTTTTAATACTCTGCCTCCACTCACGTATATCTCCAAAAGTTCTTTTCGCTAGTGATCTGCAAAATCCAAGCTCCAACCAACCATGGCAACATCTTCAGGGATGTTGGAAGTGACCCACTCCATTAACCTTGAATCCATGTGGAAATTAACTCTCTGAGCCATCACCCCCCATCTTCTGACATGCACCTTCATCACAGCTCTGCATAGGGTTCACCAACCCCAGTCCTAAAATATTCTTAGTCCTGCATCCTAACAAACTTAAGTTTGCACATATACCGAATTCTGATTTAAGTTAAATTAAATATATCATCTGGGGAGTTTCCAGTGCTTGATCACTTGAAGATCCTGCAATACTCAAACTCTTGTCTCCTAATTCTTATCCAGTTAGCTATATTACCTCACATTTTCTTCTGAATGTGCTCTTACTTCCATCACCCCAAAACTCGCAGCTCAACTCCTTTGTTCACTTTCTTGATAGTGGTGTAATTATTGTGTAAAACCACAGTACTTCCTTGGGGTTCTGTGCTGTGGCTGATAATTTTAGCAGCATGTTTGCCAGATTTAGTTCACTCTAAAGAAAATCTGCAGGAAAATTAATTCAATTCTTTGGCACGGGGTGCTTTGGTAAATTAGCATATAGTATGATTTGCAAGAGAGGAGAATGATGAAAATATATTTTCTGTGGAGCAGAGAAATATGTGGGAAAAGTATCTTTAGAAGAGACTAATTTGGTCATGAGGGAGACTTGAGGTCAAATGTTTCAGATACTACTGAAATCTGCCTCTTCTCTTGGTAGCGGGTTAAAAATAATATTTATTTTCTCTCCCTTGCATCCTAATTGTCAAATAGTTCATCTAATTGGTGAACAAGACTTGATAAAGTGTTATATGCACCCAGGTGATCAAAAATACTACTTGCTACTGCTGCCACAGCTGAAGACAATACTTATATTATTTTTAAAAGCATCATGTGCTTATTCCAAGATTATTATAACGGGAAAATAATGAGAACCTCTATAAATGTTCTACAGTGGTACAGTAGAACAGCTAATTAAATAAGATCTATCCACCAGATGGAGTAATACGAAACCATTAAAATGATAACAGGAAGAATATGGTACAACATGGAAAATATTTATGATAGAATATCAAATAAAAGTGCAGAATAGCAAGTAATAGGCAATCTCTTAATGTCAACTTTATAGAAGAGATATATAAAATGCCACAGAGGTAGAAGAAAATTGTAGCTGATATTTTTATTTAATTTCTAAACCTTTCATAATATTACTTAAGACTTAGTGTATTTTTTCTTTAAGCAAGAGAGATCTGAGAAGTTTCAAGTGTTTTCACATTGGTACTATCCTCTGTGCCAGCCAACTTCCTTCATTACCAGAGGAGACCTGGTTATAGATGAATGACTAGAATTTTTCTGTAACTAGAAATTTTCTGTACCTAGAAATTTCGAAGAAGTAAGAATTCGGTACCCACGCCCAAAATTCCCCTGGTAAAAAGAGGCAGCTCAAACAACATGCCTCATGTCTTAAAAGCCTGTTGTTTTGAATATACGTTGTTCATAGATGTGACTTTGAAGTCACGTACATAGTTTACGTAATTATAAAATATAATTTAAATATAAAAATCAATCCATAAATTTTAAAAGTAAAAGGAAATAAATCTAGTTAAATATCCAATTGATGAAATTACTATAGAGAGAGAAAGTACTCCAAAGGATCATGAAGCACAATATTTTCCCCTAAGGACAAAATGAACATGGACAACAATAAATTAAAAACTGTTTTTTAGTAATCATATTGTTGGTTGTGGTTTTATAGTGTGTGTTTTGCATGCAGTATTGGTTAAAGCGAATGAGTAATTACATTTGTGTTGTTGAGAACCAGGAGTTTCAACATGGGAGTAAGAAAATAAATGGTGGGTAAAGGTAAATTAAAATTTGATAGTCCTGAATTTGAGTTGGAGTCATCAGTATAAATTTATAATGTGTTTTATTTTATTTTTAATCTCCTTACCTAGGTCAACTAAAAGACCTAGAGTAATGACCAACACAATAGCAATATGCATTCTTAATTCCTAGATTTTAGTCTCTAGAAAAATGTTATTTTCTACTCAAAGGCACTAGGGCTTTTTGGAGAACTGGCAAATTCCAGGTCTGTGGCAGGGAATACTTAAGATGAGCATGGAGTATCTTATACATCAGAAAGAAAGCTCCCAAAAGTATTCAAGTGCCTACTTGAATTAGCTCCCACTGCCCAAAAATAGAAAAATTTGAGCTCCAGTAAATTTAGCAAGTACAATGATTTGAAACACATCAAATGTTTCTTAACACATTAATTCAGAATGAAATTTCTCAAAATCCACTGGCTAACTTTGGGATCAACAATATCAACTCATGAATTTGAAAGATGGTAAATAAAGAGAAGGTATCAAACATTTATCCTGTTTTATCTCAAGGTATTCAAATAGTTGATAAAGAGAGGTTTCTGTTTCTTTTTACAGAAGTACCTTAGCTTAAATGAAGAAGGAATAATGAAATTAGATTATCGCCATTTTGAAAATCTTAAATAATGGTTACCAATGATTGGTAATATCAAACAATGAAGAACAAAATAATAAAACGTACCTCCTTGTACAAATTTACAAGACATTGCCAATGAAGGAATCTTGTCTAAATATATGCATCTAAATCTGTTCCAGACCCTTAGATCTAACCAACAATTGTCAGAAAAGATTGAGGCCAGAAGAATGTGTTAGATACGTCAAAATGCAGTAAGCAAAATTCACATGGTGGGAAACTGAAAGACACACAGCTTTCTTTCTTCAATAATACAACAATAAAATAACAATTGCAAAGATAAATAGATTAAGAAAGATTTTAAAATAAATTTAGGAGAAAAAAAAAACTACAATATGAATCCTGGAATCTTGATTCAAACAAACAAGTTGAACATAGTGGTGAGTAAAAACTGGATATCTGAAAATATTACAGAATTATTGTTAATTCTTTTTAGGTATGATAATGGTTTGGAATTTTTTTTTTTCAAAAGAAATCCTTATCTCTTGAAGATTCACGTTTAATTATTTATAAATGAAATTATATTTCTTTGAAATTTGCTTTTAACTATTCCAGGGAGCAGGGGAAGTAAGTGGGAGTATGGGTGGAACAAGATTGGCATGAGTTGATAACTTGAAGATAGGAAATGGGAATTCATTATACCATTGTTTTACTACTCTATTTTTGTTATGCTAGAGGTTTTCTTTCATTGAAGAATTCAACAAATTCTGATGTTTATTAAGACAACTTTTAAAATGGACACCAACATATTAGTAATCATATTGTATAAAATTTTTAAACACATACATTGTATTTGCTCATCACCATATGTATAGGAAAGCACCACAGAGTACCTGATATATGTGGGTGTCTATAAATGTCTTTTTTAAGTTAAATCCCTATGAGGTAAAAATTATTATTCACATTTTTAAAGGAGAAATCACTAAATGGCAGGTGGGACCTGGAACCAGACGATTCTAAACTATACCATTCTAATCCTATAGTTTAATATTCACAAGATAATTCAAAAGCAATTCTGAAACTAAACCATATTATATCATTAGTATGCAAAATAAAATTCAATTATTTTTCTATGCACCAGAGGATGAAATGTAAGTATCTCTTCAGACCTACTCTGACCTGCTCACCATTCCCTGAACATACCTAGCTCTCCTATGGCCCCAGAACTTTGACCCATCAGTCTTAAAACCCAACCACATTGTTCCATTTAGTAAGTTTTACTCACTCTTAATGATCTAGTTAAAATTATTCCTTCCTGGTGGAGACTTCTCTAGCCCCAAGACAGAGCTAGCTATTCCATCTTCAATGCTCTCATAGTTCTGAGAACAGATATGTTCGCAGAATATATCTATTCACAGTGTACTAGTAACTATTATTAATAGAATACTTATCAAGCCCTGGTCACTGTTTCAAGTGCTTTAACTATATTAAATTAATTGACTGATCTTAACAATCCTATGAGTTAGGTACTACTACCATCGCTATTTGAGGAAACTAAGGACCTTCTTTGATGTCTTAAATCAGTTTTATTTCTTTGTATTTTAAATACTAAGTAGTGCAAGGCACATAGTAATCACTCAGTAACTAGTTGTTAAATTGAATTGTTTTGGAAATTTTTTTATTACAAATTTGAATAATTTAAATGTAAAGCAAAGTTATTTCTTAACAGCAATTTTTAGGTAATACAACAAAGAAGTTTGGATTGAATTAACTAATGTGATTTAAATTCATCTGTTGAAATAGATTTATACTTTGACTTTTCTCAGGGAAAAAAAAGAAATTATTTGTGCCATGGAGCTCTTTATTTGAACTATTAACTTTGTTATTTTTCTTGTTGTGAGGCTTTTTACACAAGAGAAAACAAATCGCTGTCACTTTTTGGTTGACTAAGGTCATGAAGAATTTAGACCAGCCTTGGTGTTTCTCGAAATTTTCAATTGAAAATCAGTTTTATAAAAAGAGCTCCAATCGCAAGAAACTAGGAGTACATCTTGGTTGACCTTGAAATATAATTTGAAAAATGTGTTTTCTAGTTCAGCTACTTGATTTTTAGAATATATTTTTCTTTTTAAATAAACTATGGTGTTGCTGACAATTGTATCATTTTGGAGAATATTTTAAAATACGTAAAACATTGGGTGTTTCTATAAATACATTTTACGAGAGATTTTTTATTTGTAATAGTGTGAGTACAATTACATCTTTCTTTTTTCATGGATATAAGATACATGTTATTTTTACAGTACATTTTAGTATTCAGTGCATTTTTATGTGTTGCTTTAAATGTTGGAATGTCATCAACTTAGGTCAGTCAAATTATTCTTTACTGTGAGACATGGAAGCTAAAAAGGGTGTTGACTCCTACTATCTCCTATATAAGACTTCCACTTCATTTTAGCCTTACATTATAAATGTCTTTCTTTAACACATGCCACTCTCATTCTAACCCTGTTTCATCCTGCCTCCTCCAAATTGTCAGCCATTCTTGTACTATCTTCCCTATATGCCTGGGTTTATTTGGTTTTGTATGGCAGAACCTCAAACCCAACTAATTGAGACAAAAAACAAATGTTGATTCATGCATACCCAGGCAAGCAAATTCTGGTTCCCAAATCTTTCTGTTCCCGTCACTTGACCCTTGCTTTGTTTTCTAATGATGTTCTCAAACACTCTCTCACTTTGGGAGCAAGATGGCAACTGAAAATCATGAATTTTTATCTTCAGAGCTCAAATCCCTAAGAAAAAGAAGAAATTTCTATCCCAAAACACATACCTGAAAAATTATATCACATTAACCAATTACCGTGATTTAGAAAACTGATTTTGCTAATTGTCCAGACCTAGGTCACATGCCCAACAATAGAACTGATGGAAAGATATCAGCATTACCTGAAGGACATTACTTTGAGAGTGGGGGTGGGGTGGTCTCACAAGAGAAAATAGAAGTGTTGCCACTAAAATGGCCAATGGCTTCTAGGCAAGAAATAGTCAATATAACCTATACAAGATATAGCAATCATTGAAACAATTGTAAGGTATTGCAAATAGCAATATAGATTCAGATTACTTAGGGACAATGTCTAATTAAAAAACTTACAACGTGGTTTTTACCAGTCAATAAATTCCTTTGGAGCCTCAATTTTCTTCTCTTCAAAATGTGAAGAGATAATAATTTCTACTTTATGAAGTTCAAATGAGTAAGTATAAGTAAAGTATCTGTCACATACCACATTTCTTGCCCAATAGTCAGCACTTAACAAAGCTAGCTTTCTTCAAGACCAGATAGGTTTGTCTCACATAGGAAATCATCTTCTACCCTTCATAAGCTGGATGTGCAAGTGTCTTGTCTTATCAACTAATTTTCAAGCTTCCTAAGGTTTTGAAATAATTTCTGTGTGCCCTGCCCCAGCTCAAGACAAGTCATTTGCTCATCCCAGAGTAAAAGAGGTACTACATCTCTGGACTAACTGTGGGATCAAATCACATTTTGAGAACACTGGATGATACATATGGAAGAATGCACTAGCAAAAGAGGGGAAACATATTGAAATAATTATCTGAGGAAAGCTGTGCCTATAAAATGAAAGGGCCTCTGTGCATTTACTTATTTACTTAGAGAATGGAATAAAATATAGGAGGTATGGGAAGAGAAGTTTACTATTACTCTGCTGAAACTATAATGATGATCTGAATGCCTTTTGAAGATTCCTTCTAATTCATGTGGATTTTGTCATATGCAGTAGGATTATTTGCATTTCAAAAAACATTAGAATTTAAGTTAATGAGTATTTACATTAATAATTCATTGGTAGGTAAAATAGACCTAGATTTGAGCCCTATATCCACCATTTAGAATCTGTGTGAATTTAGGCAAATTACATAAACTTTTTAAGCCTTATAGAATGTATAGTGAGAGATTCATATGAGAATGTGAGTTAAATAAGATGGTGCAGATAAAGAGATGCTTCTCATGTAGCTGGGAAAGCAATAAACATTAACAAATATAATATTTATTATTATGTTATTTGAGGCATGTAGAAATGGGGTTATGTTTGAGTTGGATAAGTTCATCACCTAAACATTTACAATTATCTTCTTCCCTTTGGTAAAAGTGAACACCGCACATAACAAACCTTTGCCTAATATCCAGCTGGGTGAGACCAACACTGATTCTTGTTTAATTTTCAATCCTATTTCTTTTGGTTTCATTCTCAATTGAGAGCAAAATCAGACAGTGGCTGAGACTAGGTTTGTCTGCTTTTTTAGAATCCTGAACAGATTCTTCTCTGTCTCCATGTTTTGGCTAAGCTTCACTCAAAATCTTAATGACTTAAAATAAGATTCAGCCACTGATACTTTCATGGTAGAGATATCACATTCTTATTTTAACAATTCCACCTGATTTGGAGAACATTATGTAATTACTGTCAAAAAACAAAGCTTCTAAGAGATACATATACATATAGAGAGATGAATGAGAATATTATTAATAAGTCACCAAGGTGCTGAATATTGTTGTGCTGCAGTGAATTGATAAAGGAGGCTTTTACAGTGTGCGGGAGGGGCAGTGACACAATTTAAAATTTTTAATTTGCCCATTAATTGGCTTAGCACTTTCCTCTGAAATCATCTGAATATTCTTTCTAAAATACAAACATAAAACCAAATAGATATTGTAGTACAAATGGTTTTTGCTCTGTTATTTTGGAAAGGGAGTTTCCAGGTAATTCTTGGAGTAAACGTAGCAGAATAGACAGAGTTTTTATAATACTCTATAACAGTTTTTTCACCCTCAATTAAATGGTAGATTTTATTATTTAACCTAAATTAAACCATCACAATGTCGATCTATTATGATCAGTTAATGTTCTGAATAGGAAAAATGATGCTTTCAAATAAAGTAATAATTAACATCCTCTAAGCATCATCTTAATGGCCACCTCAACTCCCTTTCTCCACACATGCCAATTCAGAGGTTGAGTTTTAGACAAAATGGTATACTTATTGTTATCCCCTAAAAATGACATACTCATGCCTACTTGTGTTCTTTTATTTTCCTTGCCTTGAGTTTCTTCCTTATTTCTTGTTTTAACTGATTCTCAAGTGTGGTTGCAAGTTGGATCCCTCCTATCCTTGCAAGCTCCTGTTAATCTAGGAGATAAGTCTTGCTCATAGTCACACAATCATTTTTTGTGTTTGCTTTTCCTCTATTGCACTGAAAATCTTTCAGAGTAGAGGTTATAACTTCTATCTCATATTTTTCAAGTTTTTTCATATAAATGGTCGTTGATGACCTTTCCATTATATAAAATGCTTTCTTAAGTATGGGCAGGCACTAAGGAAGAAATTGCAAAACATAATTTCTGCCATTGAAATGTCATAGTCAAATAGGAAAAGATGAACATATCAACAACTAAATTTAATATAACAGAATGTTGTAGAGGAAGTCCCTACTTGAGCCTAAATTGAGATGTTTAGGATGCTTTTAAATAATTGAACAGACTTAGCAGGGCTTAATTTGCATGAGGGTATTGTTTTTGGCTGAAGCAGAAAAGGATAGAGGAAAGCTACTTCAACAAGAAGTTACATGGCCATAGTATTAGTTACAGGTGAAATGGAATTGATGCTGGTGCTGATGTACTAATAAAGATGATATTTGTAGGAACTGCCCACCAATTCTTTAATCTGAGCCCAAGTAGAGGCACTGCAAGTAGAAAGCAAATAAAATCTACTGGCAAGGATTTAGAAGAGTTATATCTTGACAAGTATGTTGAAACAGATTCATTCTGGCAATGGTAGACCTGATATGGTAAAGAGAAGCTACTATCAATTTTATTTGTTTGTTTGTTTAACCTCAAGAGTAACCTAAAACCTGATAAGTGCCATTCTTTGAAAGATACATTTATTCAGGGCAGTAGGTTTGAGTGGAAAGAGACAAGATAGAATTCTTGTCAATGGATGAGGCAAATTTTTCAAATATTTTGATGTTTGATAAAATATTGAGAACATTCTGTTTGTATACTCACTTAGGTATTTGGAAATTAAAATATTGTTTTTTTAGATTTCTTAAAACTCGTTTGATTTTGTGTAAATATTTAAATGCTTATTAACTATACTTATATATTTTCAACTGTTTCTAAACTGTAACATAAGATTTTACTTTCTTCCATTTTTCTTCAAATTTGCCCTCATTATATATGTGGATAAATGTATATTCTGCAATCCTTCTTATGTTTATTTATCATAATCGATACTGTTCACAATCTCCATAAAAGTCTTATTCTTAACTACAAGGTCCAAATCATTCCACCAGTCTTATTGACAAGGAATAAATCCCTGCCAACATTCTACAACAGTGTCTTCTCTTTTCAGTATGCTAATTTATTGCTCCCTTGATATATCTTCTTTTTATTCCATATCAGTGATTCCTGATAATGCCCAAACTTGAGCTCTTAAGTTTGAATCTGATCATTAACAGTGATGTCAAAATCATGCTTTTTATCCTTTATTAAAAAAAAAAAAAACAAACAAACCCCAAACCAGCCACCTCCCTCTGTTTCACTTATATGGAATGCTATTATTGGCTTGAATTCTCAGGGTATTTGATTTAATATACCACTTTATTTTATACTGATTATATTTAATTGGTTCTAACTTTACCCAATGTGACAAAAATTGAAAAATTTAGTGTTTCACGTGAACCCTCAGTCCACGTGGTAACAAATCATTGATTTTTGCTGTTATTGTGTTTTGTTCCATTTTAATCCCCATCAGGACTATTGTTATTTAAAATAATAATATAGCAAACACGTAAGATTTTTGCTCAACTCTCCCTGTTCCATCACTGTTAATTTTTATTGTTGCTGCTTAAAAAGAAAGTATCTAGAGCAATGAGAAGAATGCATGGTTTAGAATGAAGGAGACGAATTTAAATTTTGACTCAGCTTTGCATTAACTGATGATCTTTCAGAATCTATTTTTCATTCTACTTTAGTTTTCTCATCTGTAAAACAAACGAAGAAAACAAAAAAAAATAATAAACAGGAAATAGTTTATTGGTCTGGCAAGGTTTTAATGAGAAGGTTATAAATATTATACCTAAAGTAGCTAGTGTATTTCCTGGGACATATTGGTTCACAATGAGTGATTGTATCATCCTTTTCATTAATATTTTGAAAGATTATATCTGTGTGATAGTACTACCATTTTTCCTCCTTTTCAATAAAACTTTTTTTTTTTAAGCTTTCTGTTGCTACAAGGACAAAGAAAGAAGCCTATGCAGTTGGCATTCATGGTTGAATACTTAGGGTTAGTTCCTCTATGGAAATTATTATGTATTTCCTTTTTAAAATTTATGCTTGAGAAATTGGCAATTGCCTGTCAATCAATTCCAGTATCTTGCCAATTATATGGGAAGTATGGGACACCTGATTAGAGAATTTTAAAAATGTGGTAAAACTAATCTGTCGCTGCTAATGTGGACACATTACTGACACCAACATTGTGAGTACCTTGATATCTATTTAGGTCATAATTGCCCTCATTTCAAAACATATTCTGTCCATGATAGAGACCTAAAGAAAGAAACTGTGTAGTCATTTAAACACACAGTCTGTTTCCTTGCTGTCTGTGTTATCTAACACATAGAGCAATCTCAAACAGTTGTGGTGGCTGATATACAACTAGCTTTAGCCAACTGGTTGACTGGCTTTACTAGTAGTTCAAATAGATATTGCTCAGGTTGATTAAATCAACTAATTCCTGGATAGAGAAGTCACACAACCATAGTCTATACTTTTACAAAGGAGGGCAATTTATAGTCACTAATGTAATAACCAGTAATGAAAAGAAAGTTTGTTATATTGTCTTTAATGGAAGGGCTAATGTGTAGTTATCCCAGCACACTGAGCACTTGGGCTAAGTGAAAACAAGTATGAAATTTGGTAGTCATCTTCATGTAGTTACTGACCTCTTCTGAGTGCAGGCTTTAAATAAATAAAATAAATTGAAGGACATTGAAAACAACACTAAATTTAGGATCAGACTACATAGGAAGTAACACCTTACATGATTTTATTCTGGGTCCTAAGTGCATTGTCACTAGTCTTTTTATTTAAAAAAAAAAAGTTAAACACTTAAAATTTTAAAAGAATATAATCATAAATATCTTGTTTCTTTTCCTTTCATATTTAATAGGCATTGACATTTTGTCATAACTTTAACATCTATTTTCAAAGTAATTTCAAGTCAATTATCCACATATGAGCTATAAATTCTAAATAATTCAGTATACATTTCTAAAATTTGAGACATTTTTCTAACTACAATACCATTATTAAACTAAACAAAATTAAAATTTTTTGAATAAAATCTAATAACCAGTTCATATTTAAATGTTCTCGATTATCTTCAAATATCTTTAAAGTTGGATTTTTCAAAGATGTGATCTAGAACCACACATTACATTTGATTGTTATACTTTTTCTGCCTCCTCCTCACTTTTTTTTTTTATTGCAACAGTTGGCTTGTTAAGGAGACAAGTCAATTGTCCTGCAGAATATATCACACTAAATTTTTCTGATGTTAACTTGTGGTATTGTTTAACTTCTACCTCTATACTTTGTCCTTCAT
>NW_006442484.1:10954911-10956330 GCF_000325575.1 Pteropus alecto
ATCACTTTAGCAAAAACACTTCATAGGTCATGCCGATGAGTTTATCTGTCACTGATATGATGCATTAGGGCTCCTGGTTGTCCCATAATTAGTGATACACTGGGTTAAGGTAGTGAAAGCATGATCTCTCCATTGAAGTTCTGTTGTGTTCAGTAAGAAATCTATGGAGTCATAAATACTTAGTTTCCCATCTGTCATTCATATGATATCTTTATCATTCAGTAAATGACCACTTCCTCAGTCAATAATTTCACTTGGGCTTATGAAAAGATGTTTTATTACCAGCTTTTTGTTTAACCATAATAATATTGTATAACAAATGATCCCCAAATCTCCAAGACTTATATCAACAACATTGATTTTATGCTCCTAGGTGTGTCTGAGGTTGAGCTGGTCTAGACTGGGATCAGCTGGGTTACATTGAAATCCAGCCTTTGGGTGGAGTTTAGTCTGCTCCATGTTTCTTAGTTCTTGACTTGGGCTAAGGAAAAACAGTTACTTGGAGCAAGTTTTTTCCTGGAAAAGTGAAGGAAATCCAAACAGGCTTACAGAAACTTCCCATGACTCTTCAAGTCTCAGCTCAGAACTGGCACAGTGTCTCTTCTGCCCACATTCCATTGGAGAAAGAAGATCAGCTTGTTGTAACCAGTCAATGGAAGAGAGACGTGCAC
Organism: Pteropus alecto; assembly: GCF_000325575.1. NCBI lineage: Eukaryota > Metazoa > Chordata > Mammalia > Chiroptera > Pteropodidae > Pteropus > Pteropus alecto. Next base: position 10,955,583 of record NW_006442484.1, read on the forward strand.
TCTGGCAACTCTAAAAGGTTGTACAGAGTCACATGGCAAAGGCAATTAATGTATAGTTCTTCCACAATAGGGGGTAAAGAGTTACAAACAATAACCCAACCTACCAAAATAAATTTACAATTATGCATCTGCTGTTTTTCTTAAGATTATTAATAGACAAACTATCCTTTTATGTAATTCACTTGATGAGATTCCAGATACTGTTTCAAACACATTTGAGTTCAGTTATCTCTTCTACCTCCATCAGATAATGATCCCCAGTGTAACGATGTCTAACTTATCTTTGCATTCCCAGTGCCCAGCACAATTCTTAGACTGCATAAGATGCTCAATAAATGTAGGATGAATTGTATTTCAGAATCATCCTTGAATTTTGCAAATAATTTTCATCTAAAGAAATTTATCGCATGTTTTTCCTTTTCCCTGCCTACAAATATAATTATCTTTGCTTTCCAGATGGAAAGAATAAGACATTGAGAGGGTAAGAGGCATGACGTGCCCAAGGCTAAACAGTAAATCAAAAATAGAGTAGGGAATAGAATCCAATACTTTTGGTTCCTTTTCTGTAGATTGGACAGTATGCCCCAGTGCTTTCATTCTGTATCATACCATTGTTTCCATACACGAGATAATTGCCACTGAATGTTATGACTATTAGTGATAAATTATGGACTGTGCTAAGCACTGGATCTTTTATTCCTCTAATAGAGAAAGAGAGAGAGAGAGAGAGAAGTCAAATTGCTAACTC
>NW_006442484.1:10956475-10963788 GCF_000325575.1 Pteropus alecto
CAAAGAAAATAAAGCAAGAGATCAGATAGGAGAAGGAAAACTATAATCACAGTCAAAGTTAGAAATAACCATACTGCTTTATAGGTGCAGAATTAGTTAAATTGTTTACATTAATTTTTAGTAATTTAGAACTCTCATGGAATAAGAAAAGAACTCTCACATATGAAAAGGCAAATGTTATTACTGAAAGCAAGTTTACTCTTCATTTGGAAATAAAACCAGCTTGCAAAAATAAAAGGAAAAGATCAGTTGTAAGAAATAAGATTTGCACATCTAGTTGATTATTTTAAATCTCAGTTATCCCATTACAGGCACTCAATTAACTACAATTCATAGATTTCAGTAACAAATTATATTTGCATGGCTATAGAACCTGATTTATAAATATGTGCATATTTATTAGCTTGCTCTAAATTGAAGTATTTTGGTGGGATGGGTTTCTTTCACTATTCCCTGTTTCAGAATATCAAAGTTTGTCAATCTGCAGGCTTATTGAATAGGGAAAATTATTAATTCAAGTTGACTGGCTGTGCTGATAATTTATGCACAATTAATAGAAAGGTTTTTGCCATCATCGTGGAGTTTCATAGACTACTTATACACCCTAGTGGGAAAAAATGGTCAAAGCACTTTTTTTTCTGAAGAGAAAAATCAAGCAAGCAACAAATAAATATATAGCACTTAAGCTTCACAATGATACGAGAACTCCTCAGAGTGTCTTGAAATTGTGTAAGCAAACTGATATTATAAAATCTGACATTAAAAGCCACTTAAACCACATTAATTAGATGAATAATAAAAATCAAGTGACTATTGAACTGCAAGAAAGTTACATAGACAATTAAAGTTTAATTAGATGTATGAATACAAGTTCTTCCTGCTCTGGGATTTATTCCTCAGATGTTTTAGACAGATTCATAAGAGAGCTTGACATATAACATAATATATACTAGAAATTCATTTCTGTGAAAAAGAGTTTTTTGATAAAAATATCAAGCTTTAGGAAGTGGGGTAGGTTGGGGGTGGGTGGAGGGAATAGCAATAATTAATGATAACTATGAAACATTTGAAGGGTCTTTGCTAATTTGGTCAATATGTAACATAAACTTAAATTTAAATTTATTTTTACCATAGATACATAAATAGAATTTTGAAAGACACAGAAAGCTCAACGATGAGTGTAGGTGAGGCGGACTAATGAAGTATGAAGAAACCCTGCATGGCATTGGAGGAACAGTTTGAAGATTGGGTTCTAGCCCAAACTCTGCCCCCGGCAATTCATGAGAGCTCTTTGGGGCTCGGTTTCTCCTTCTAAAAGATAAAATCTGCTTTAGGTTATTTGATCTTGATGGCTTCTTCATTAATTTAATGTCCATAACCTAATGATCTCTTTCTTTAATATTTTTATTGTCACATAAAAATGCTAATACGTGTGTGTAGAAAGATTGGATGTTAAGAAAAATAACATTCATTCAATTCAATATTTTTTTTTTTCTGGGAGCTGAACATATGCTAGAAACTGTGCTAGATGCTGAATATTTGGAGATAAATGTCAACATCACTGACTTCTGTTTATTAATAAGCTTAATAATTAAATATTTTGGTGTGGATACCAAATATTAATAGCCACATATATTTCATGTATCCTCATGGGTTTCACCAGAATCCTTTTATAAGGTTCTTCTGTAAAAATAACAGATAGCTGAGAACATTTCTAATAATCAAAATTATTTATTAAGTGATTATTGTATATCATTTAACCAGCACCAGTCTAAGAATTAATAAATATTATTTCCATTTAAACAAATATTATTTCCATTTAAAAATATATGGCTCAGAGACTCACTCAAGATGATATCACTTGTAAGAGACTGAGCCAGTAATTGAACTCAGGCTTTTCATTAACTACCAATTACCATGCTTCTTGATATTTAAGGGAACTCTAATGATTTGACCACGTATATCTATAAGAAATATCTAGAGGCATAATGAGAAGAAATGTAAAAAAAAGCAGATGTATGACTGGAATTTTGTCAGAAATAACGAGGAAGAAAATCACCAAAGATTCAAATCAGAAGGAATAACATGGTTTCCGGCTATGGAATCAAGGCAGGCTGCTCCGCCTCATCTACAGTTTGGAGCTGGGAACCCTCCAGTGGAGTTGAGGCTGGAGGTGACTTCTTGAGCATGAAGAACAGCTGGACAAAAAGGAGAGTGAGAGTGTGAGGAGAGGCTTCTGAGAAAAGGAAACAGCATATGCCAAGGCAGAAGCATCAGAGTGATGATTGAAGAACCATAATCGCTGAATGTACCCTGATCCAAAGTCTGTGTGGTACCTAGCGATGGGAGAAGAAGCAGAGCAAGAAGAGGGAGAAGTCGTATGGGATTTGGATTTCACCTTGATAATTAAGTAAAGTTAAAAATTAAGTAAAAGAAAGTGTGTGACTGTGTGTGGCAGTTGGAGAAGCAGTTTGAGAAAAGGTGTGAAGGAAAAGAGTAGCTAACATGGTTTGTACTAGAGAATGAGAGGAGAAAAGTTGGAAAGATAAGCAAGGCAGTTAATATGAGCTTAGTTTTATTGATGAGAAAACCCTCGGAGCTAGAGTTAGAACTGCGGTTCGACCAGGTTTTCCTGTCGCCAAAGCTTCTACACATTTTCTGACACTTTGAGGTCATGAAAGTGTCACACATAGAATGAGCTTTATCAATATTGAGTGATTTATTGATTAATAAGGAGTTAGCAAAGAATTGGGAATAATTTAATTAGCCCACAATTGGAACATAAAGTGAAGTAAATAAGGATATGACCGCAAGATGAAATATTTTACAACTATTTAAAAAGATTTTTTTTCAATGTATTCAGTGGCATAAATGTTTTCTCATAATATAATAAAAAATAACAAATAAGAATATCAAATGGCTATAATATAACCTTAATTATTTTACCTGTGTGTGTGAATAGAGATTACATGGAAATATGTAAAAATATTAATAGAAGTTTTTTCTGAACTGTGGGGCCAAAAGTTTTTCATCTTTATCCACTTCTCTATTTTCCATATTTTATATTTATTATTTATAGAATGGGAAAATGAATACTACAAAGAAAAATAAAAGTGGACACATGACAGTGACCAAAATGTAGACAGTGTTCTCAACCAATTTCATTCCTCACATGCACATGAAATCAGGTTGTCACTATTCTGTTTTTTATAGCAAAATTATAAATCCTGGATGAGTAAATAATTAAAACTTGTGCGTGACTATCAAAGCAAGGACACTCCAGCTCTTATTTCTGCTTGGCACCTGAACCTTGTAGTGCCTACGAGTTTTCTTTCAAAACATTTAATAGAGAATGAGAGGTCACTCCTCCCTGTTAAGTACAGGGTAGGCAGTAGATGCTGGGACAGCCTTCATAATTATACCTGAGGTTGCACTAAGAGTACAATAGTGTAGTTGGAAAATTGTATCTGATGATGATTGCTCAGTACTGAAGGTCAGAAAATAGCTGCCTTGCTAAAAAAAAAATAAAATAAAATAAAAAGCCTCTGTGTGGGAGGAGGGTGGTTGGGTGGAGGGACCTGTGGATTAAGCAATGGAGGGCAAGGTAAAGCCCAGATGTGGACTGAGCTGCTGGTGAAGATGGACAGGGTTACTGCAGGCCAGAAAGAACAGCATCTGTTCTAGAAACCACACCAGCTCTCTGCCACCGAAAACACAGAGAACCTGCTGGGAGAAGCTGTTTGCTTGAGTACATGTTTGTTGATCATGTGTTTTAATGTGGATGAGACAATTGTCCTTACCAGGCTTCTCCAACTGCCAGCCTCTTGGGTTGTGTCTGGTTCTGTATTAAGTCGCCCAGACAGTCCCTAATCCCTGGCATAGTTGTTCTTTCCAAACCTGGCCCTTAAAGTAAGCAACTCCAAATGTAAAAACATTTCTGATATAATTCGTAGAAAGAAAAGCAGACTTATCTTCTCTTCCAACCCTTGTTTGAATATTGCATATTCATTTTATGCATATTCACTGTTTTCAGTCTGCCTTCTGAGTGTCAGCCTTGGTTTCCCATCAGATCCCTCATAAAATATGGTCACATACAGCTATCTTGTCTCTTAGCTATGGGAGGCCCAATGCAGCAGGTTTGAAATGGGGCTTGGGGATCTATAATTTTAACAAGTTTATTAATTTATTGTGATGCCCAACCAGGCTTCAGTACCCCTCCTCTAGAATATTAATATAGAAGGCAAATAGAGACCAAAATTAAAATATACAGCTGTCACATATACCATAGGGACAATGTGGGATAGCATGGGGCATTCTTTTTCCCTATCTGAACCTCAATTTTATCATTTGTAAAATGGTAATATGATTCCCTACCTTGCAGTGTAGTTCATGTAAAATACTTAGCACACAATCTCTAGCACAAAGCAGTTACCAAACAAATACAAACACTGCCTTCCCTTTCTTCTGAGATCTCTACACCTGTCTTAGGGGTGAGGGTATCAAAGACATTTGGAGTTGATGGGTACAGTTTTTCTAGCTGAATATTTTTCAGGTTAAAGACATGATCCTTACTTCCCATTGTCCTGTAAAAGTTTCTCATTCCTAAAATTGTATTTGACACTGAAATTTTAGTCTATGTCACCTTGTGGGTTAATTTCTGAAAGTTTTCAAGGGTAGTGTTTCTATCAGTAATTGGTAATTGGGAGTTTGGATAGAGTAGTTGAGAATCTCTTAAATTTTCCTTCCTATCATTTGCTAGATTTTAAAATTAGACCATCTACCTAGTTTTCTTCCTTAGCTCAGTTTTCTTCACCTATGAAATGGAGAAAACAATAAAAGACTAGATACCACTTTTGCAACATTTCAAGTCCTCTGGGCCCATCTGTGAATGAAGTCAGGCCAATCACACAGACACAGGCTGATAGTGCCTCACCTCTTTCTGGCACAGTGGCCTTCTCATCTTCTATTCTGAGGCTTCCCTACTGACTTGCCATGGCTCTAATGCATGGGCAACTGAAATAACTGTTTGGGGAGAAAATTAAGACCATGAATATGATCTCTGGCCAAGGGAGACACAAGCCATGGATGAATTCATCCCCCTTTTTATCTCGTAGAGAAAGTTTTGAAACACAAGTTAGTTTCTCGAGGGGACTACACTTTGATCAAGCAAACTGTAATATTTTGTCTTGGCTACCTTGATAAAGCAATCTCATCTTGGTTCTTTCTCCTTCTCTGCTTAATTTTCTTCACCCTCACTCTTGTCCCTGGAGTTGTACTCTCAATAAAATTAATGGTCCATTAAATCTTCCAAACTCTACATTCTAGGTAACCTTATGCTAAAACACATAATATTTATAATTTAGAATTGATATGAAGATGAGATCGTTCATAGAAGTGTTATAAATCGAATTCAATAAATGTTAAATTGTTATCATCATATGTCCTAATATATATTTCTCAAACTACACATTATTTATCACCCCCACTGCCTCCTCTAAACTACACCTATTTGTTCTAGCCTCACACTAGTAGCCATTATTCATGTTGTGTTTGTTTGTTTGTTTTCCAAATTTGTAGAACAAATCTGTGCTTAGTGTATTAGTGATAAGTATAACTTTTTGAACAAGGATTAAAATGGTACTAGTCATCTAAACTACCTGGTTATCCTCTATTAGTCTCTCATTGTTTCTCATATATTTTCTCAAAGAAATATAACTCACTATAACTAAGGGCTACACTTAACTTATTCCCCACAAACCAACTCCCTTAGTCAGAGCTAGAAAATACTTATATTTGGAGAGTTCCACAGTAATAGCCAGAGTTTAGTGGAGACGGTACTATTTGCCTAGATGGCTTAGAGCATCATGAGATGGATGGTAGATGGAGACTTTAGGAGTCATGATCAGCTCACAAGCTTAGGGGTCATAAACTATCATGGAGTAAGGTTTTTCTTAATCCCCCAATCAGTGCGCTGGATTGACAATTTTTTTTTTTTCCTGAGAGAAAAGACCATGACAGGTCCAGGAATAATAGTTTGGGGGTTGAGTTGACACTCAGACTGACATTGTATCCAAATCACCTAGGAGGAGTCTGGAAGTCTCTATAAAGAAACAAAATGAAACTAATGTGAATCTTTACAGCATCTTCTCAGTAAGAAGCAAAGGATACAAGAACAAAAAGGGAAGATATTTCCCTACTCAAAGTTGATAACTATAGGAATCAACTGAAAGAAAGCCTACCTCACTTAACAGAAAGTGCCTTGTTCACAGCATACTCCCAGTGCCTGGCAGAGTTCTTGGCTCATTAAGTACTCTGTAGGAATTTGTTTGACTACCAATATGAGGTGATGAAGCTAGAGGCTCATATAGCCAGTAAACTCAAAAAGTGAACAGATAGAAATACACATGGGAGATTTTTGTATGAACAAGCTGGAGTTTCTTATCTTCATTAAGTATAAGATTTGAGGCTCATGGATGAGCAGTTTTGTGGAGGCAGACATAATCTATACCTAAGTTTAGCCCATCTAAATTCAAGGTCCCTCTTGTCAGACAAGCGCGCGAGTGCGCGCGCGCGCACACACACACACACACACACATCCATGTATCTTTTCTTTCCAGTTATGAATAGTTTCTTCCCCCAGCTATATCTATCCACCAAGAAACAATGGTTTATTCTTTGGACCATACTTTGCCTTTCTCTCTTATTATCTCTGCTTCAATCATGAATTACTGGGAACCCTCTAGACACATCATTCCCAAAGGATATTTTGTATCTTTTGTAAGAGCCAGAAAAAACTCTGTTCTTTATTTGACTCACCTCAGGGGACTCATATTTTGAAGGAAGACAAAATTTGTAAGAAATTTCTAAGAAGTCTTCAAATTAAAAACCACCATGGCCAAGAACAATAACACCACAGCCTTTATGATTGTAATGTCTCAATCATCCTGTTCATTCTGTCAGTGCTACTCCAGAGCTCTTATAGTGCTTTGCAATTTAGGACCATTTCTTTGAATGTTCTTAGCTGGCAACACAGAACTCATTATCATTTTCAGGATTTGTAGACAATGGTCCTATCTTTTCAAAAAATTACTCATATTCAGTTCTTTAGTCAGAGTAAGTTATTTTGTGTCTTTCCCAGCCACAACAGTTAGATAAGAGAATCCAGGTTTAAACGAATATCAAGAACACTTCTGAAATAGGACAAAATTTATAAGGTGTGTCATGCCTCCTGAAAGGTAGGTAAAGAGGAAAAGTGTGTGGGGAAGCCTGGGCTTCCCACTGTGCTGATAATGTGGGGGCTTGGGATTTGACTA
>NW_006442484.1:10963840-10975769 GCF_000325575.1 Pteropus alecto
GAAGCAGCTGGTATTATATCTGTCATCTTCTTTTCCAGACTACCACTTTCACTCACTATACCCAACATTTATTCAAACATATGAATTGATGGATGAGATTTTTCACATAATAAATGAAAAATCAAAAACTTAACAAGAGACTCCCAAAATATTGTTAACCCCTGGTCTGGTACATGAAATGACCCTGTGACAGGCAAAAACTTTAAGGAGGAAGCAGATACTAAAGCCTTGACAACATATGTGCATCAAATAGCTGAAGAAAGAATTTACATGTAGCAAAGATTGTGGAAAAGAGAAGTCAAGAAAGGACTGGAAAGAACTTGGTGAATTTTGCAATGTTGCCAAGGGCCAGTCTGAATTCTAATCATCAAGTTCAAGCTCATAAAAGTGCAGGCATAAAATAGAAACAAAGACAGATAATCCTTCAAGTATATTTCATTTCATTATTTATAGGTTTATTAAGTGCATTGATCATGGAACCCTTGTCTTAGATTTCCAATGAGACTTGAATCAATATATTAAGACTCAACATTAAGGTAAAGAACTGCAAGTTTTATTGAATACTAAATATATTTTATAGTGGGATGTCTCTGTAAAACTAACTCTCCTGCCCAAATGGTTATTTCAACATTTGTGAGAAAATGAATTAAACCTAAATGAGTTAAGCCTTATTCATGATAAATAGTGGCTTCAAAACAGACTAGCCACCCACTTACTTGACAACTTGTATTCAAACGAGAGGGTGATAACCTAGGTTATAACAGTCTAAACTTAGATAAGAAGATTGGACATCCAAGCTTTGACAAATAATTAGGTTAGATCTCTGTCTCTGATTTAACTCTGTCCATCACTTACTGCTTCATTCCCGAATATGTCCATTCAACATACCTTGAGTTTTACATCTTTCTTCACTCATGAATTTTTATTTGATTACTAGATACAATTTCTTGGGTCTTAATCATTTATACTGGATTATAGTTATTATTAGACACTGTTAGTTTCCAGTCAACCTAGAGTAGTTGACCATTCTCCATGAATCTAGCTTGGGCCTCTGAAACCCCACCATGGCAGTAATTTCCTTGGTTAGAATTCTACTGAGTTTGCTACTGTTACAAGGAATCATAAAAATAAAGACTGTCTGTAATAAGACTAAGACTGCCTATCTATTATGACTCTATCTATGAACTTACTTTTATGACATTAAGTTCTATGATTCTATGGTGAGGTTGCATATTCAAGGAACGGCAAATATGTGCTCTAGTCCAAATCATTCCAACAAATTTCTCTAATATGGTTACTTTACTACATAGAATCTTGACTATCGAATTACAAGCCTAACTACTTCATAGAGTTTCTTGTTGAAGAAAAACAAATAAAAATTAAAGAGGGGAGGGTCATAACATAAATAATAGTTACTAAAAGGCTATGTAATTTAAAGCATGAGATAAATTTGGTGTCTTATTTATGTTTTTCAATCAGCACCAAATGAGCAGAAAGCAATGCAGAAATCACTCAAGCCTTTTGTAAACATTCATTAAATCTGGTGTATGTGAAAAGAGCTGCTTCAGAGAAGGCAAATTGAGTTGTAGGAAAGGCAGATAAGTAAATATTCAAAGGCTCAGAGAGCAAAAAAGGAATTAGTGCCCACTCTAGCACAGGTTGCACAGCATGCTCTTCCATGTCAGGTTCTCCTAGAAGAGGCAGAACAGCTGGTAAGGCAGGACAATTTGTTTATGGCCAAATGTACCTGGCCAAGGAGATAGGTAGGAGTAGAGAGATCCAACTATATTCTGCTATTTCAATTCTTGTGTCTTGGCACGGGGCTGTGTCTTCCCCAAGAAAAGAATGCCTTTCTGCTAGGGTAAGAGTTAACATGACCTGAAACTCTGTAAGCAAGAGCTAATATAACCTGAGTATACTTGAGAATGCTATCCATAGAAATAGACTTGCTTGCATGGTTGGCTCTTAGCTGGAAACTGAGACCCTGGACTTCAGGAGGATCCTCACCATCCCCTGATAAGAACAGCTTGGTGTGCCTAAACTGTTTATGCCCACAACATGGTCTATACTGAACAACTGTTTATGCCCACAACATGGTCTATACTGAACAATTGCTACCCTGGAATTTTGGTACATGCCAGGCAGAGGGTACCTATGTGAACAGCCTCTAATAAAAACCCTGGGCACTGAGTCTTTAACGAGCATCCCTGGAAGACATTTCTCATGTGTTGTTACCACCTGCTGCTGAGGGAATTAAGCACATCCTGTGTGAGTCCACTGGGGGAGGACTCAAGGAACGTCATGTCCAGTTTTCTCTTTACTTTGTCCTATGTGCCTCTCCCTTAGAAAATTTTGTTCTGTATCCTTTTGTTGCAGTAAATTATAGCCAGACTCCTTCCAGAAAATCATAGAAACTAGAAATGGTCTTGGGAACCTCCAACACACATTTCTTTTCATATTGAGAGGCCATGTGTTCACCAACCTGTCTTTCATGGGGCTGTCTTTCATGTCTGCCTAGAAGTACTGCTTTTCTCCAATTCACAAAAAGCCATCATAAAAACAATTGAGTCTCTGTTGGGAGAAGAGGATAAAGAAAATACATATGCTTCCTGCTCCCACCCACGTCCTTTGGATAATATAGAGAATCACTGGCCACTCCTCCCCATTTCCTCACTGAGGTCAGAGTGAACACTGCCCAGTCAGTATTAACTCTGCAGTTACGGAGGTGGGTCTTAGGAATGGAAGAAGAAAGGGATCAATATTTATGAATATCCTCCTAAGTCCTAGGCACTACATTTGGGGTTTTGCACATATCTTAATACATTATTATAACAGAGAGGCAGTAGTAATCATGTTTTATGATTTAAGAACCTGGGATTCAGGGAAGTTAAGTAATTTTCCCAAGATCACGCAGTAAGTGGTGAAGCATGACTTGAACCTGAGTGTGATTCCAAATTGTCTGCCCTCATTTTCACGTCTTCAACCTAAATGTTTTCTTCATTTGAAAACTGCAGCTATTTCACTGCGTTTTTATTAAAATAAAGTGAAATATTTATGTTAAGTATATAGTATAAGATCTGGTATGTAGTAAACTTGAAACAAATGGGAATCATTTTTATTATTACTGTGACTATGATTACACTTGGAGAAGAGACTTATTGAGCATAGGACTTTTATGCTGCTCTGGGAATGGCAAGGCAGACAATGGAGACTATCTAGCGAACACTGTTCTGATACTTTTTTTTCATATTTACAATGTAGGACACTAATAACAATGCATCTCATTAAATATGTATAAGATTAACATTGAAAGTTTTATTTGAATCAACTCCAAACTCATATCTGTGCAATTCTCAATTTCTTATACTGTTTCTCAAGTATATCACAAGTTCATCCCAAACTTAAAAGAAAACAAAAAAATAAAAACTACCTAAAGCACTGTCTTGGAATGGCCAAGTTGGTTCCTGGGCACATGCTGACTTATGAAATAACTTTACAAATTATTCTCTCATGCACCATTCTGTATTAATAAAATATAATAATATACTTCCCAACATGTGTATGAGAGTGCACATTTTCCTTCTGTTGTTAACATTTCGAAACACAGCCCAAGTACTGATTTTGTTCAGATCAGTGTAGTGAACACACAGTGTAAGATAACACAAAGTTTAGTTCACAAAAAGCTATTGAGAGCTTACTTCGTGCCGAATAGCACTTAACACAGCATCTGTCTGGCACACAGTAAGACTCAATAAATGAAGCTAAGATGATGGTGGTGGTGATTAGAGAATGAATAAAGTGTGTTCTGGCATTGGACAAGAGTTTAGTTTCTGAGGTCAATCCATCATTATTTCACATTTCATAACCCCTATACTCAACATACACACACACTCAATAAACATGCTTACATATACACTCACACACACATACCAAACACACACACACACAGTATTATGTACCAGTATAGGACTGAATCCTCTGTACCTCTAGCTTCCTAGAAAAACCTTGATTTCATGAATTTACATAAGGTGAGCTGAGACTATATCACTTTTTTTTTTTTTTTGGAAAATTAAACTTCTCATGGCTCCACTTATATTAACTACTACCAACACATACAGTGTGTATTCTCCCATTAAAATATGTTCAATATTTTGTACAATTACTTTTAAGCCCCATATTAATAAACTCAGCCTAAACAATAGAAGAAAACATCCTTAAAAATAGATATAGCCCATTCTGTTTCCATGAGCATATATTATTGCTATTGATTTTCTAGTCATCTACTTTTGAAGCCAGTTTGAAAATGATTTTTAAGTGCTCAATCTCATTTATTAAACCTTGAAAGTTGATTGCCTTAATTTCTCCCAATCAACAAGATAACCCTTAATTTTAAGGTCTGGATTAGTGTCACTCCCAACTATGAAGTAATGATGCTATTTATTTATATTAGAATCAACACAAGTTCAGAACTTAAAGCCCTCATCAATTTTCCAAATAAAACTGCAGCTGTAATGTGGAACAGGTGAAATGAGATCTGTATTTCTCAGATGTAACGTAGCCAAGAGCTTAACCCAGGCTTCGTGAAGTTAAAAAACAATAAAGCCAAAGTTATTTCAGCCCTGTAGCATACTTATTTAAAGAGATGAATGTTATTGGATGTTTTTCAATATACTGCTTATACTATCCTGAAAACTTGAAATAAAATCCTATAGTGTTGTATGTACAAAATACCATATGGTGAGACCCACCCTCCTCTCCAATCTCTTTAAAACAAAAGAATAAAAACAATTGTAAAGCTATACTAGAGTACTATGATATCTACAGAACCCTATCTCCATCTTCATTCCTACAGAAAAAAAAAGAGAGAGAGATTGAGAGATTATAGAATATCAAGTATAAGAACTGTTGAGAGCTTTGGTCTAGGTATCGGGAACCAGAGGAGTTGGTGGCACTTACATAATCGTCAAATTAACAGCATGAAAGGTTATAATAACGAGTCTCTAAATCCCATGAAGGTAGGAACCATGTCCTACCTATTATATTCCCACCTATTATAATGTCTTTTAGAGTGCCAAATGCATATCAAATATCCTGTGAATACTGAATGAATTAATAAATAAGTCCTATATAAATACAGCTAGATTCCTTCATGGTGATTAATTGCTCTGAAAAAGTTTCCAAAAGACTCTATAAGGAAAATATGAGTTCTTTGCTACATCACAGAATCTTCGGATGTGGAAAGCTAAAAGAGGAAGAGAATGGAGCAGAGCATTTTACCTTCTTTGCTTCGGTGTCTCTCTTTGGCATGAACTCTTTTAAAGTGTGTTAAAAAATAAATTGAAATAAATTAATGATGCTGAGGATATTAAATTTCCTTATGACTATCAAGTCAAATCAAGATAATATTTATGTCATAACTTCTGTGACAATAAAATTCCTTTGTTTCTTTTATAACCGAGAGAACAAATAGCCAATGGATACAAGTCCAGAGAAATCACAGATATTGGAATTAGCAGGGAATGACTTTAAAACAGCTATTATAAATATGTTCAGGGATTTTTAAAAAGACATGTATAAAATAAATTAGAAGATAGGGGTTCTCAGAAAATTAATAGAATTCGTAAAAATAAATCAAATAGAAATTATAGAACTAAAAATATATAACATCTGAAGTGTAAAGTTATCTTTTATTTATTTATTTTTTTTACACCTACAGCACCTGATCTTTGTAGGTGGTCTCCCATCCAAGTACTAACCAGGCCAGACCCTGCTTAACTTCCGAGATCAGATGGGATCTGGCTTGTTCAGGGTGGTATGGCTGTGGACTTGAAATGTAAAATTATCTTATGAGTTAACAAAAGACTGGACGCTGGAGAGGAAACTATCAGCAAACTTCTAGACAGGGAATAGAAATTATAAAATTGATGTTCGGAAAGGGAAAAGTTTTAAAAAATTAACAGGACCTAAATGACCAATGAGACAACATTTGCATTGTCTAATAGATGTGTAATTGAAATCCTAGAAGGAAGAGAGATTGGCATAGAATAAATATGTGAAAAAATGATGGCTTAAAATTTTTCTAAATTTGATTTAAAAAATATAAACCCCTAGAGGCAACACAATAAATTCCCAAGCAGAATAAACATAAAGAAAACCATACCTAGATATATCTTAGATTCCTGAAAACCAAGATAAAAATAAAAATTTTAAAGCGATTCAATGGAAAAGTCTTTTCAACTATTGCACTAAAGCACGTAATAACCATATAGAAAAAATTGAATTTCTACACTTAAATGTAACTACACACAGTAATTAAATTTAAAATGAATAATAGACCTAAACATACAAGCTAACTTACAAAGTTTCTAAGGGAAAAATGGGAGTATATCTACATAACTTGGGTATATAAAGATTTCTTAAAGAGCAAGACTTGTACAAGAAAGTCATAGAAGCTCTATTCATAATATAAAACTGGAAATCAGAAAAAGTGACATGAACAGGCAGAGATTTAAAAACAACAACAAAAAAACCTCTTTGGTGTAGCAAATATATTCAAACCTAGTAATAATAATAATAAATAAATGCCAAAGACATGCTGAAAGAAACCAGAGACCAAAAAAAAAAAAAAAAAAAAAAGTATAAAGTGTCTGACTCTAGAAATTCTAGTATAAGAAAATTAATCTAGAGTTAAAGAAATAACAGTAATTGCCTCTATGGGCGGTGGCAGAAAAACTGACTGCAAAGAAAGATAAGAGAAATTTCTGAAGTAGTAGAAAGAGTTTATGTCTTTAGAGTTTTGGATTACATAATCATTTTTCAAAACTCAAAAAGCTGTAAAATATCTGTGCATTTCACTATGTATATATTTTACATCAATTTTTAAAAAGGGAAAAGAAATATAAAGCTAACTCATCCTTTTCTCCTTTAAGCCAAGATTATCCTTTCTTGACTTCCCCATTTCTCTTAATGGAAGCTTTATTCGTGGTCAAAACAAAACTGTGAAGTAAGTTTTTACATGTATTACTTCTTCCTCCAATATTTTACCATTTTCCAAATTCAAACAATATTATAATTACCACCAGTTTCAAGCACTTAGATCAAGCACAGGTAAAGCTCTTTTCATCCAATAATTTATTTATAATCTCATTTATTCTATAGACATACAAACCCACTGTTTTTTATTTTCTTATTTGCTGTGAGGAAACTAAGATTTAGAGAAGTAAAGTCACAAATAGACAGCTGGAAATCAGGATTTGAATTCATGTATCCTTTAAATTATTATCAATGTTATATATTACGAAATTTTCCTCATGTCTCTCCCACTTTGAAACACTATCCTCAACCAGATTCAACCTGGATTCTGCCCTCAGTAAAACTAGCAAACAAGCAAATAACTGGCTAATGCCATTAATGACCTCTATGGTACTAAAGCTGATAGTTATGCTCTAGCCCACATCTTATTTGACCTCTTCTCTGCATTTAGCACTGTTGATATTTTCCTACTCTAAGCATACCCCCTTTACCTGCCATTATAAAGTATCTTAATGGTTTTCTTCCTTCTGCTCCCACCACATGTTCTCAAGTTCACTTGAGAAGAGTCCTAAGCCTATTCAGTAATTGTTATCATTCCTTGAGATGTGGTTATAGATTTATCTGTAAATAAAAGGGTTAGTAGCAATTTGCAATCTATCTTCTTGCTCTCTCTATCCTTCGTCTCATCCTAAACAAGGATGATTTATTCACCTTTTTAAAACATGGTTTGATCATTTCACTTCTCAAACATCTTCACCTTTCTCCTTCCCACTGCTAGGCAAACAAAACATAGATTCCTCTTGATATCAAAACACGATCTCCCAAAATATAGAAACAAGTTAGCTCTCTTAGCTCCTGTGTCACACTGCTCTTTTTTTTTATATCATCTGTAATCTAATCACACAGGCTTCTCTGCCTTTCTGCCACCCTTTCTACATCGTGCCATTATGTGTGCTACATCTTCTATATAGGAAATCTTCCTACACACCAATTTTGGACCATTACAGTTTTATTTACCTTTGGAAGTGCAGAATGACATGAGATGTCTTGCTTGAAACTTTCCTTGTTTCTAAAGTCAGACATATTCTATAAACTCCCAAATTATTTTATGTATTCTGGTTGCGCATGAAGATATTGAAGTGACCCAAATTTATTGTGGGAACTGAAGCGAAAAGGAAGGTCAAGGGCCAAATTCCATAGTCTTCTGTAACCCTTGGGCAGTAACTGAAATATAGATCAGTGACAAAGACATTGAGAGACAAAGTGGATTAACTAGAGTGCCATGAACTTCAAAAGGAGATAAATGAATGGTTTCCTTGAGAATTAAAATATTTCATCTGTCTTAAAATACTGAAAGCACAGGAAAATGGAAGCTGCAGGTATCAAGGCGTCAGTCATCAGGTATTCTTGGAGAAAAACCACTTAAGTAATTGCAGTGTTGAACAAAAATTTTATCTATTCAATAGACAGATAGAAGATCTTCACCATTTTTTTAATCCAGCCAGAACTTCTCATTTTTAATATCTGATGATATAGCAACTGATATAAAAGAGGACTCTACTGAATATATTCTTACCAGTAAAACAAAATAAAACAAAACTTACTAAAATATTTTCTTGGGAAACAATTAGCTATCCTGCATGTCTTCTAGGTATGACTTGTTCTGATCATTTCCTTGTTTAAAATTCCACAGGTTTGTATGCCCTACAGAGAATCCCAAATTGCAAGACTAGATTATAAGTTTCTTTATTTTTTGTTACTCAATAACCTTATAGCCTCATTCTTACTATTCACCTACACGTTCTTTATAGCACAACAATAAATACCATTACTCTTCTTGTTTTCTGTTCTATTATATTTCACCACTAGGTGTCACTGCGTGCACTTTTCCCTTTTTCTGGAATGTCATTGCCCTTAGTTTCTTCTGCCAGGCCAATACAGTGAACATCCCGGGACACCATAATGCAGTTAATCTTTCCCTGATCTGAGACACCTCTTGTTAACAAGTAGTCACTTGTTTATTACAGGTACTATCCTGTATTACATTCATTTGTTCATTTTCCTGACTTACCTACTAGAATATGATCTCTGTATACTTAGGGGTCTACTTAATCATTTTGTAACCCCAGTGACTAAGACAATGACTACATATAGCAAGTATTTAATAAATATTTATAGGATTTTATAGAAATAATATTATCAAAGGTTTCAAGAAAAGTAATAGCAGAAAAATGGTTAAAAGGCTCCAAGAGGTAGTTTGGCATATTGTATCAAATCGTGAATTACTGATTGTGACTCTGGAAAGTTATTTAACTTTTCTCAACCTCAATTTAATCATTTGGGGGAAAAATGGCAAATGAAGATAATAATACTCTGCAGAATAATTGTTAAGAAATGAGATAATCTGTGTAAAGTGCATAGCATACTTCCTGCCATATATATTGAATACTCAATAAGTTAGAGCTGTTATTATTTGTATTACTACAAAAAGAACACACAAAAGTAGAAAGAAATAAAAATAAAAGGATTCATGATACACCCATGGACAAAGAAATTCATGTTTTTGTTTTCGTTTTTATTTTTTTAATCACTGAGCTCTCAGTGCACACCCATTTATACTTACTTGTGGTTATTTCAGTAGATTTAGTGTCTATCCAAACTCTCAGAAATCTATACTAAAGGATACCTAGTTGTCTCTTTTCAAAGACCCTGGAAATGTCCATTTCCCTTAGACAACCACAGGATGAAGATTGCCATAATGTCTCTATGAATATGCACAGGGATGAGAGGTCTAGCTATGGGTAGGAGTGAGGACAGACAAATATGAAATAGAATAAAAACATACATAATTCACATAAATGGACCCAATAAAAAGTAGCAATTTCTCCACAATTTTTGAGAAATAGCTCAGGGGAAAGCACCAGCTAAACAAAATATTTCAAGGTGGATTTGATTCATAAGTGATTTTTGAATGTATGCTCCAAAATTTCAGATGAAATTGGGTAACTCAGGAAGTTTTCCTGATGGGCTAGTAATGGAATGCCTCTTATCTTTGTAAAATAGGCATAAAAATACCAAGGTGCTTCATTCTCGAAATGACATTTCCAAATTGATTTCCTACTAATAGCCACCCTTGGCAAACTATTCTGGGTGTACGACTCACTGATTAAATCTCCTCCTCTTACCAAAATCTCTTGAAAGTGAAGATAATGATACAGGATCCTTTTGGGGACATGCAGGTCATACATCACTCGAGGTATCTGAGGTAGTATACTTGACTCCTCCTGGGTCATGAAAAATTTATTTGTTTAGGCTACAATGTCTCTGCTATATACAGAAGTGCTTTCACTGAGATTCATTTGGAATGCATGCCTCAGCATTTAAGAACTGTCTCATCTGTGACTATTTGAAAGGTCATTTAATGAATTATATACTCTTCTCCATCCTCTACCTCAAACCACATGGCCTGGCTTTTTACTTTTTGTGATGATAAAAATATTACCAAATATCAAAACCATTGTCATTAAAATAACAAAGATTAATCAGAATAAAATATATTTATAGTAAAAATACTTTTTCTGAGGTACTAATTGTTTTGGTGGCCTTGTCATAGAAACACAGCTTCCTTAGCCTTTCTTTTCAACTATTTCTGGGCCATTCTCCATATTTCCAGAAAGATCTGTTCTCGAAAGTACAGTTGATGATGGGTCAGTTTACTGATAACTAGAAACACAAATTTCAGGCCCCCAATTGCAGTGGGAGTGGAGGTAGGGAAAAGCTTTTATGAGTCTTTTTCTTTTTTCAATTTCTGTCATTTCAGAAATTCTTTTTTTCCTCAACATTTGGTCTGTAAATAAGCTATCTGTTGCTTATCCAGACACCAGAAAGGGTAGAGGAAGTAGGGAATTCAGCTGAAGTTTTGAATTTAGGTAGAGTGAGAAATGAAATTTGATGTGTGACAGGAAAAAAAAATAACATTTATAATTATGCTTTCTCTTCCTTACCAGATATATTAATTACAAGGTCCCAAGAGGTCAGATTTTACATAAGAAAACTTGGAGAAGATATAAAGAGGAAATTATTTGGAAGAAGACAGCAGGCAGGAGAATCCTGTGGGGAGTAGGGAAAAGAGAGACCGACAGACAGATAGACAGATATGTAGACAGAGATAATGAGAGAGAGAGACCAAGAAATATCACAGAGCCCAAAAGAACAAAGTAGAAAGAGCAAGCAGATTGAGAACAACTCAGAGAGACAAAGAAAGAGGACCCAAGACAGCACATCATTGGGAAAATGGAAGATAGCTATAAGGAAAATTTAGGATATTTGGATGAGGGATGAACAGTATTATCTACTATTCTGTATCACTTAAAGACTTTCAGTGAAGGACTACATTGTTTTTCAATCCTTCTGCAGTCAGACTTGTAACTTGTGCCTCCATCCCCTGTCTCCAGGTGTCTGTATTGAGAAAACCTTTTAGGTGCATGAGCTTGTGGGTAGCTCCAGTTCATCCTGATACGCTCAGAACACACTTTCTGCTTTGTTCACAACTACCATGAGAAAGATGACAACCATGACAGAGTGGTGAGGCAAAGGCATTTGGGCATCCCAGCTGAATCTTGTTATAAGTGGGCTTGCAACAAAGTAAGGGAGGAAGAAATCTGGGAGAAGAGGCAAAAAAGTATCCAACTATTTCTCCCATCTCTGTTACTGGAAAGCTAGATCATTCTGCTTCCTAGGTTACAGAAAAGCAATGAGTCTGATAGGCACCGAGAAGAACAGACTGTGAGGAATTCTGTGGTGGACGAGAAAAGCTAAAACCATTTCCTCTGACCCATAGAAATGGATGCTGTGACTCTTAGCCCTAAGTCAATAAAACCCATGGAACTGATCGAGG
>NW_006442484.1:10976629-10983858 GCF_000325575.1 Pteropus alecto
AGATAAACTTTGTAGCTCTATTGTTCCATCTATAGAGTTCCTTATAGCTTCTATATTATGGTTCTAATTTGCCTCTCATGCTCTTGGATTATTACAATTTATTTTTTTCTTGTTCCTGATTTTTTGTTCTTTTATTGTACTTTGAAATTTACTTGATTTTGTTGTAAGCTGCCTCAAATGGTTTGAGGAATGAGGTGGGTAAATAAATGTTTAACTGCTAATGAAATTTTCATTACTAAAAGCAACATAAGAAAAAAAAGGTCTTTTTTGTTTTATATTATCTGGAAAAGACTGAGATATAACATATTATAGAGAATAAAAAATGAAATTGTAAATAAACCAATCAGAAAAAGACCAACAACATTTAGTACTTTACAGAAGGAGGCAATATTATATAGCAGTTATGAACGAAAGTTCTAAAATCCCATGCATTTTCAATATACATAAAAATTTTAATCCAGCAAGTTATAATATCAATAAGTTCACAAAAGCAGTGTAATGGAGTATAAGTTGTATATATTTTATTGAACCTTCAATTTTATATACCCATTAAGCAATATAAAATATCTCACAGTTGCTTCAATTCAATTTCAATTTATTTGATTATTTTCAGCATGAACATGTGTTCAAATGTTGGTGCGTGTGTGTGCGTGCATGTGTGCATGTGTGTGTGGTTTGCTATATTCCTTCCTTTTGGTGACAGCTTGTTGATAAGGTTGGTTGCTTTGTTTCTTTAAACTCTGAACATGATGCCTGCAGCTGTCCTCAACTCCATAACCATATTCTTCATGAAATCCTGCAACTGGGAAGCATAGATTTATTAAGACTAAAGATCAGATTCAGTTACTTTAAAATCAAAAGCTCAATTCTGATTTTCTTGCTTTCATTCTACCATCTAGACACCAAAATTATAGGAACATGGTGACTTCCCCCAAATAAATGCAGGTGACCAAGCAGTTTTCCCAAACGCCAGTAATGCATATCTCTTTATAAACTGAAGGTAAAACAATAGGCAAACAAGAAGGGACCAATGTCTGGAGCATAGACAGGGACACAACAGCCTCAAGTCATAATTTAGAAAGTATCTCGGAGGCAGGTCTGCTTTACATTCTTCTTTCTGTTACCAGAAATCACAAATACTTCATCCCTAATTTCAACGTCCTAAAAAGAAAGCAAGGGCTGACACTTTTGAAAAGAAAACCCATCAGATTACTAAATATTAGTATATGTATATGGTCCATACATCTTAAATAAATTAAATAATTGTTTTCTATTACTCTCAGTAAGTTTCTCAACACTGCCTATATCATTATTGTCATTGAGGCGACTGTGGTTAAAGTCTCTAGTATCTTTTTTCCTCATACCATCAACAAATATTGCTGGTTGGAGTCCTCTTCCTAATTAATAGATGTAGTAACATTTTAGTTAATGACCTCTCTGTGTGCATAGCTCTATAAAGTCAGCATATTCGGAAGAGATTAGGACCATTTTGAGCCTCCTTGTTTTGGTGGTAGATGAAAACCTCTCTCCTTTGTTTGTTACTGGACCTGAGCTTTCCTGAGGGCAGAATCAAATTTTAAAGAGACACTGAAAGAAAAGGAAGGGATGCTGACCAAAGACAACCACAAGGACAAACATAGCCATTGAAGGTTCAGCTGGGATGGGACCAGCCTGGCCTTTCTGCCTTAGGAAAGGCCTCTCTTATCTCTATTCTCCACATTGTTTTTGTTTTGAAATGCAAATCTGAAACATTCTCTTGTTTTTAAAACTCTTTAAAGGCTGCCAATCACAAACAAGAGGAAATTCTTACTCCTCAGTTTGACCTAAAAGGTCCTTCTGACCTGGCCTCTGCAGATGTCACCCCATTCTAATCATAGGAGACTAGGGCAGGTCCCTATGCAGGCCATGATGCCTGAAGCTACTGACCACTCTGCTTCCTCTACATGGGATGCCTCCTCACTGCAAGTACTGCACATACTGCACATCTTCACATTCATTCATCCTTCAGGACTTGCCTACCTCCTAACATCCCCAGATGAGACGACCTTTTCCCTTGTGCTCCCCTTTACCTTTAGCTCCTGTCACATGTCCAGTGGTGTGCTAGAGCTGACCCATATGGACTCACAGAAGATGATTCTTAACTTTTAAGAAAATTTGAGCACCAATTGTTAATTATAAGTATTAAAAGAGTAAATTCTATAAAATTATAATTAAATAAATTATATTAAAAACTAAATAAGTGCTTAAAGCTCATCACTTTTTAGTTATTTCATTACATTTTGCTTCTATATATGCTTTTGAAGATTTTTTATGTCTCTTTCATATGTATGATGGAAACACTGTAAGTGTGCTACTGTGAGTCTCTTCCCAACTCCGTGTTCAGTGACATCCTGTTAGTGGTTTGAAATCAACCATAATCGGTTTATTTACACAATCAAATCTGACAAACGCTAGAAATCAGAGCTTTTTTGATGTCACATTGATTGTCTAGAATTAAGAAAGTGGCTGAGAAAATATTAATAATATAGCTTAGACTTAAAATTTATTGTGTTCTTAAAGGTTGCATTGTGAATAGCATACAAAAAAATAAAAATAATAGTCTTTCAAAATTTGAAAATTGTTATCCAAGTGAGCAAAGATTTATCTGTCATTGATGAATAAGGGAAGTTCTGGCCTACATTTTTGTCATTTCTTTTTCATCTTACTTGTTATCATAAACAAAAACATCAGTTGTTATTTGCATTGGAACTACATTTGTCAATTGCAACAATCAGTTGGCTACAGAGAAAGAGTGAATCCAAAAACCAGTGCAGACATTCTTTGAAGAGCAATTAGCTAAATAAATTTACAATAAAAAAATTACATATTTTGTTAGTATTATTTGTAAATTATGTGCCACATCTTTATATCAGTGATATTTATAACAAGCATATATATACATGTCTGTATTCATACTTTTCCCCCCAGAAGACTGGCTGTTAAACATTTACTAGTACACCATCTTATGTGCCTATCTCCCCAAGAGACTAAAGTTTTTGCTTGTTTGTTGGCTTGTTCACTTTTTAAGGGTTGGAATCATACGTGAATCATCTGATATTCAGCACCTATTTGACATCTAGAAGGTACTTGATAAATGCTTGTTGACTTGAGTTAAAAGGATGAGGGTATTCCCAACTATTTAGATTGCAGGGCCTCTCCAACCTCAGAGAGGTTGGCATGTTTCTCACCTGGGTCAAGATGACTGAGGAGCCATAGGCTAATTATTATGTGAATAGAGGAAGAGGAGTATCTGGCTAAAGCATCAATGTACCAGAATATGTACCTATAACTCCTGTGTTACTTTTATACTTAAAAATTGTGTCACCAGAAGACAATTATTCAATATATTTGTCTGATATATTGAAATTATTTTTAGAGTCTGTAGTAAGTGCAGTTACTTCATCCTCAAGCATGTCCCCCATATATCCCTCTATATCCTTAACTTTAATACCTTCTTACCAGAAAACATATTTATGCCAAAACATAATCAAGGGTGTTACGTTAAATTTTAAAATGTTCCCTTTAATTACAGAATTCACATTGTATCCATATTTGTCCTCATTTGGCTTAGGACAGAAAACAGAAATCACACTTGAGATTTTCATCAGAAAGGGAAATAACAAAGAGCATTAGGGCTTATAGCATCATTGGGGCACAGCAGGGTGATTCTACAGGCTGGGCCTCCAAGAATTTCATAGAACTGACCTATTCGAGGGGTATTTTCTCTGCTACATGCCACAACTTAGATTTAGATTTATGTGAATGTCAGGATCAAGAAACTGCCAACTGCCCTCAAAACCCACAAAATTTATGGAATGCTCACTATTAAGGTGTGGCTATAAAATTTTACATCTCCAGTTTCTGTAAACAGTCAAAAGAAGCAGGAAAATTACTGACCCCTGCCTTACTTCCAAATAGCATAGCTGTATCTAACTGGAAGAATCAAATTCACGTCCAAGATCATAGCTTCAAGAAAGAATGAAATGCGAGTTTTAGCTTTTTTACTTCTATAGAACAAAAAAACATGATAGAAAGAGATGAGATTGATGCTAAGTGCCAACCACCAATATACAATGAAAACCCCTAACTGTATATTTTCTGCTCTCAGCCAAATGGTTATGGAAACCTTGACCACATCCTTCAACTGGCACCACAAAGCAAACAAACACTGTGCCAGTTCTTTTTTGAAGTGATGTTTGGCTGAAATAAAATAACCAATAACCTCTTTACCTAAAAAAAGTTTTTAAATATGATTATGATAATTTAAAAAGTTGCGTGTATTTTGGACTCTTTTATTTTCATTTAACATTATGTTTTACGTCTTTCGCTCTACCAATAAAAATTATTCACAAACATTTGCAAAGGGTGCCTAATATGCCATCTGTGGCTATCCTATACTATACTTAATCATTTCTCTTTTGCTGGTTATATAGATAAGTTACAATTTCCCACAAATGCTAATGATGTTGTGAGGAACACCCTTGTGTATAAATCCCTGCCATCCTCTCCAATTATTTTGTTAGAATAGATTCTCAGGCTTCTCTTAAAAATGGGTCTTATTTACTGGCTCGCTGAATCTAGGGCTATTATGTGCTCTGTAAATGAGACAAAAGTAGATCCACATTGTTTTAGAAAGACTAAGAGAAAAAGTCAGCAATATATTATTTTGTGCTAAAATAGCACAGCTTCTAAAACACCTGGGACCTTGTTTAGAGGAATTACATAAAAGCATAGATTGCAGTAAATGTTGCTCCATTTTGACTTTTCCTTTAGATTTATAATCTTGATGTAATAAATCAATATGTTTCTTATTTAATGATACTTAATCATTAGATGCTAGTACTGACAAATACCATTGCTTATTTTCCTAAAGACAATACCTGTTTCTTGTATTTTTAGTTTAAATCAATTCACTAAGTATGTGCTTCCTACCTCGCAAAATTCTAGTGGAATCAAAAAGTATAAAATGATGTCTCTAAGAGCTTGCTGAGTTTGGGGTAATGGAGAAAATGGCTTTATTGCTCTATTTTTAAACTGCATTATGTTGTCTCTAAGTTTTTCTTTAAATCTGAGTAGAAATAGAGTTGGGTGAGAACACAAATAATTCCCTTTAGAATCTCTAAGCTATAAACTCCTCAAGGACCAGGGGTTTGTTTTTTTTTGTTTAAATTGGTATCTCCATTGCTTAGTTTGCAACTTGATAAATATGGATTGGATAATTAAATGAGCAAATGGACAATAAAGGAATGAATCAAGTCTAAACTTATTCTCTATGATAGAAAATCAGTTCGAAAAACAGCCAAAGACCTATGTGGCTTAGTAACTAGATGAATTATCCTCAACATAGAGAACATTTGTCAAGCACTTAACTGAAGTCTATTGTAAGCCCTTTACATGTATTTCATTTACTATTCATAATTGCTTTATGTGGTTGGTACTACTTTGTTTCCCAATTTATAGAAAAAAAACAAAGGCCTAGCATTACTTTTCCCAAATCATTTCAGTGAGTAAGAAGTGAAGTAGGGATTTCAAACCTCACTATGCTCTTAATCATTATACTAGGGTTTATGTATATTAGCAAATTTCAGGAGTTGATACGGGTCAAAATCTTATAGCAAATTAAGAAAACAATGTTTAAAAGCTATCACTTCCTTCATATATTTGCAATAGAAATAGAATCATGCAATTTTTAAATTTCTATGTGTCCTTTTGACAGGAAGCCCGCTATCACCTCTGGAAATCCTACTGACCTTGAATTGTCCCAAAATGTAAAAGGCTTACTTTACCCAAAAGCATCCACACCTTATTAGAACACAAAGCTCAGAGAAAACCCAACGCTGATGACAGTCCCTAACTTCATTTCTAATTGGTACAAGATGTTGCTGTTGAAATGGTATAATTTTTTATTATACCCGTAAATGTCAACTCTGCAGTGATGCTTCACAGATCTAGATGGTCTGCCAACTTGAGAGGATTACTTCTCATATGAGTTTTAGCATATAGCTCAGGGATAGGCAGAATTCTTAATGGTTTCCCAAAATCCCAGTTATTCAATTAACACTAATCTAGGTGTTGCTATGAAGGGATTTTGTGCATGTAATTAAAGTCCCTAGTAGTTGACTTCAAGACTGAGAGGTTGTCTGGGTGAAGCTGGACTAGTCACATGAACTCTGTAAGCTGAGTTTAATGGTCAGAGACAAATAAGTCAAAGAATTAGAAGAATGAGAGATTCAATAAGAGGGAGGTGAGGGGAGACAGACACATGGTATACAATCCAGGCAGTCCCTAGATGATGAGAGAAGCATTCTGATAGCCAGCAAGGAACACTAGGGAAATCAGTCCCATAACCTCAGGGAACCAGATTCTGTCAACATCCTGAATGGGCTTAGACATGGCTTCTTCCCAGAACTTCCACGGAAGCCAAACCCCTAATTTAGCCTTATGATAACCTAAACAGAGAAGCTAGCTATGCAGTGCCAGACTGTGGGCAATATGTCACACACCAGTAGAAAACTTATATAAGTTCTTGTAGTTCAAGCTCTAAGTCTGAGAACTTTTCTCCACAGTCCATATGCTGACCCTTGGTCCTGAGAGGCTTCTGTCATGATCCACACTGAGATCCAGAACTTCGCCTATCCCATAAACCTTAAATTCTTCATGCTGAGGCTAGGGTTCTAGCCTATACTCTTTTAGCATTCCTGTTGAGCATCCCTTTTTCACTCACAAAAACAAATCTCTCTTCATGTCTAAGGATAAAGCCTAAGACTTATATTTGTCAGGCCACAACAAGTTTGAATGCAGTTTCTTTAGCCAAGGCATTGGCTATCTACTGGTGTAAATGTTCATAAATAGTCCTTTAATTGAAAAAAAAAAACTGTATCACGTGATCTAAAGTTGTTAACTCTAGGCAAAGAAGTTCATTCCTCAGTAATTCCTATATTTAAGTTTGTTTAAACAGGTATACCATTACCTGTGAATTATTTTTTTGCTCACCAGAAAAAGGAAAAGAAAAATACACAGACACACACACACACACACACACACCATGTTTATTTTTTAGCCTTTGTCTCAAAGCAAAATCAAAGTAACATGCAAAAGGGGCAAAGGCACACTCAGAATGCAAATTGGGAGCACTGAGGTGGCAACATAATGCTCTTCAAAATAAATAAATAAATAAATAAATAAATAAA
>NW_006442484.1:10983879-11064110 GCF_000325575.1 Pteropus alecto
TCCTTGATAACTTTTTTTATTTGTCCTTTTCTCTTATTCTTTCTTTACCAGACAAATATTTTAGAGTCTTAATACATCAAGACTTTTATCTATCTGTACTCTCTAGAATGGTATTTGCTTTCAGAAAATTTTATAGTGAGATAAAAGAAAAACCTAGAAGGAGAATGAGAATTATATTAAACAGTGATTCATAACAGTTGAACATCAATGAGAAGAGAAGCAAATGCTATCTAGAGGTTACTCCATATCTCATCATCTTTTAAAATATGCTGTCTTATTTATATAAGAGAAAATAGACTTTATTCAGATTTGCAGATCTATTGTTTTGGATTTATTCAAAATAGCAAGTAATTCCTTCCTTTAGTGAAAGGATTCAAAGAGTTATGGTACAATAAGCCCACCTTAAATATTCTCAACTGCTATCTCAGAGAAGTCCAATTTAAAAAGTCAAATGTTCATTTAAACATCCCCAGGTTTCTTACAAGAAGTTATGATATTAAATTTTAAGAAGAGGCAGACGCATCTGCATTTTAGGTTAGGTAGATCCAAATTTCTTTAAAAAATATAAATATATACACATTCTATTCTGTGGTTAATAGATAGACTATAACCCTATGGGTAAATCTATGATCCTTTTTTTAATTTCATTGTCTGTGACTTCATGTTTTAACAAAAAGTTTAACTTTTTGTTAAAACATGATAGCCAAATTGCATAGAAATGATTCAGTTTTACCTTCTTATTTAAGGTTTTGGAAGAATAATTCTAAAAATTATGAGGTCGTAGTACCGTTGTTCATCCATAATGGTCTATTAACAAAAATATAAAGCATGGAATACAGCAAAAAGTAAATTTTTTTTGAAACTAACCTAGAAAACACAATTCCAAGCTGTGACTACAAACACATTTACTTAAACAGGTGATCATAAACAATAAATAAGACATAAAATTAAATGTTAATGCAGGATGATATAGAAAAAGAAGAGGCTGAAAAAGTTCACCTCTAATCTATACTAAACAAAGAACACACTGTGAGGTCAGTGTTCTAGTGGATCTCAACACTGTCTATTCCCTAGAATCTCTGTAGAACTTCATCTACGGATAGAGTTTCAAAAATGCCTATACCTAACCAGCACCCACAGAGCAAATGATTTACTTGGTCTAGAGCAGTGGCTCTCAAAGTGTAGTACCATCACCTGGGAACCTGTTGGAAATTCAGATTCTCAAGCCCCACCTCAATCTATTAAAACATAAATTCTGGGGTTGAGATCCTGCAGCTGGTTTTGTAACAAGCACTCCAGTGATTCTGTTGTTTACAAAGTTCGAGATTCATTGGACTGAGGAGGGTAAGCCAGTTCTTTATTGTTTGAAAGTTCTACTGGTGATTCTAATATACAGCCGATATTAAAAACACTGAGTTAAACATTAAAAATTAAGTAGCTGTCAACACTCAACAATAAAAAGATATTAAAACTCAAAAATAACAAAAATGAACAGCCTGATTTAAAAATGGACAAAGGAACTAAATAGACGTATCTCATCAAAGAAGATACACAGAAGGCAAATAAACATATGAAAAGGTTCATGTCATTAGGGAATTGCAAATTAAAACAATGAAATACCACTACACATCTATTAAAACAGCCCAAATCTGGAACACTGACAACACCAATTTTGGCATGTGTGAAAAGGAATCCTCACTCATTGCTGGTGGGAATAAAAAATGGGATAGCCACTTTGGAAGACAGTTTGGCAGTTTCTTACAAAACTAAAACATACTCTTACCATAGGACACTACAATCATGCTTCTTGGTATTTACTAAATGAGTTGAAAACATGTCTGCATAAAAACCTACACACAGGTATTTATAGTAGCTTTATTCATAATTGCCCAAACCTGGAAGCAACTGTTCTTCAGTAGGTGAATAAACAAATAAATTGATACATTCATACAATGGAATATTATTAAACACTAAAAGGAAATGAGCTATCAAGCCATGAAAAAACCTGGAGGTATCTTAAATACATATTACTAAGAAAAACATGCCAATTGGAAAAGGCTACCTACTATATGATTCTAATTATATGACATTCTGGAAAAGGCAAAATTATGGAGACAGTAAAAAGATTGGTGGTTGGCAGGGTTTGAGAGAAGGGAGAGGATGAATAGGCAGAGCAGAGAAAAATTTTAGGGCAGTGAAACTATTCTTCTTTTTATTTTTTAATTGCATTTTTTTAAAAAAACACATATTACATGATATAATACTATAATGATGGATACATATTATTATATATTTGTTAAAATCCACAGAATGTACAACCCCAAGAGGAAACCATAATGTAAACTATGGAATTAGGGAGATAATGATGTCTCAGTGTAGGTTCATCAGTCCAACAAATGTGCCACTCTGGTACTGGATGTTGATATTGAGGAAGGTTGTGCTTATGTAGAGGCAGGAAGTATACAAAAACTCTCTGCAATTTCTGCTGTCTTTTGCTGTGACCCTAAAACTGCTGAAAAAAATTAAATCTTTTTAAAAATTAGATAAATGACATTAAAAGTTAATTTTCAAAAAACGTAAAACATGGGTTCTGATACAGATATAAAAGAAATAGATGTCAAATGTTATTTAATTAATTAGTTGGTAAGGGAACTGGAAACAAATGGTATAACAAGTTCAAAGGAGAATCCAAAAGGAAAAAAAAAATGGCCATCAGGAATGTCAAAATGAACTTGGTGAAGAGAAGCAAACAGGCTTTTTCCACAATGAGGGAGGAAAGTCAGTTAAATCTCCAGTGGGCAGAATTTATAGGTGTGTATACAAAAATTAATTATTTGTATTACTATCCATTTTCTATAAACTTACTTCTAATTCTACAAAGTTATATTATAGTTCCAAGAAAATGAAATGCACAAACTCTACAGAATCAGATAACTTAGAGAGTGTGTTCTAAACAATACATAATTTCTTCATTCAAGAAGCCTAATAATCTTTTAGTTCTTATAAAGTTGTCTATAATTTTTTTCCCTTACAGTTAAAAATAGGTGGAAACAAGAGCAAGGCAAAGCTTGGCCCAGTGGGAACATGGCCAGCTGAGATAATCATGAGGTGAGATCTTGAAAGAACAGAAGACTGAAATTGAAACATCAAGTCTAAAAAAGATTGTCCCTTATCGAAGCATCTTAAGTGTCATGCTGGTGGTTTTGTTATTCTTATTATGTTAACATGAGTTATTGGAGGTTTCTGGGAAAAGATGTGATGCGATTAATGCAGGGCTTCAGGGATATTAATACAAAGCAATCTCTAAAAGATATGAAACACAAGAAATGATTGGAAAGACTAAGAGCTCATAAAATAATGCAGGATTAAGGTAAAATTTTAAGTTTTCTTTTCTAGAGATTTTCTCTCTAAAAATTTTTTTCAAGAGAGGCACTCTTCCAAATCCATCTTATTCTACAGAACTCACAAAACCAGTGTGTTCCCTCTCTCGTGGCCTTGCTCCACAGTAATATGTTGAAAATAGAGACCCATTTTTCTTTCCAGACAGGGTGGATAGTTATCTGGAGTGAAAAGTTTTATTTTCTAGCATTTTTCATTGAAACTATCACCTGATAATTACACTGAATAGAACGTAACCATTAATCACATCTTTAATATATCAATTCATCACTGTCCACCTTGTGTGAAGCAGAAGAACTAAAATTAATCAGTCAAACTAAACTCCATCACAATCAACCGCTAGGGAGGAGTAGGGGCCAAAAGAAAATCCTTTTAAATGAATAAAATACATTTGCTTCTCCTGGCAGAAGGATTGAGGCCTCATTGGTAACACTACTTTCCGTCATCATAGAGGGTGATCTTAATTTCCTCCCTTGCTCAGTTCGAGCAACTTCAAATTTGTTAGAAATTTAAAGCTCTTAAATGTTATCAGACCCATGAGGTAAGGAAGTAGATGAGTTCTGTCATTGCCCTTTCTTTGCAAAAAATTTTGTTAATGAAAGGCTTTTAGAAAAACAAATTAACATTTCAAATTGCAACTGCTTGCTGCCTGTGTCCTTGTCACCTCTGTTTCTCAACTGATAAGCTCTGTCTGTCAGGTAGTCCACTTAAAGGTGCCTCATTCTAAAGCTCTAGGAAAAAAAGGTGTTTTTGTGGTGGTGATTAGATGTAGACTCTGGTGCTAAAGACTCCTGATAATGAATAAGGCACATAGGGAACTATTCATTCATAGCTTATCATCCTCTGCTTTCTTGACTTGCATTGATACCACGAAAGAAACCTCTCTCGTTTTTCCAGCTAGATTATAAACTGCTTGAAGATAGCAGCTAGGTCTTCTACATTTTTAAGTTACTTTCCAAATATGGCAGCTCCTGCATAGCTGATTTATAAATAACTTGATGTTTGGTTTGTTATAAACAATAAATCCCCCATAAAGTTTAGGAAAAAATTAAAATTCTCTAAGGAGCTGAAAATGTCAAGGCATTTATTTCTAAACACCTAATCTAGATTATAAACTTTTATTATATTTTACATGGAGAGCCAAAATTTGCCATTTTTTAGAGATACACCTTAAGACTTTCAAGTAATTGCCACTACAATACATTATTTTCCTCTGTAAAATTCAGTAAATTAAAAATTGATGAAAGTGAAGGCTGTGGCAAAATGAAAACTATCAAGCCACTGAGTTGTGGGTGCTGAGCAATCAACTCCATCACAAGGAAGAGGCTCCCACTGACAGCCCAGCTGTGAATATGTCAAGTCTGTGCCATCTCAAAATTGCAAAGTATTGCAGATTGGAAACCTGTGTGCTTGGTCATTAATCCAAGCAATAACATTAAATATACCAAATTCTAAATTTACAAAATATCCTCATCTTTGTAGCTCCTACCAGAGTACAAAAAAAATGATGGATGCTCGGGATATTTTGGATGAATGAATTGTAGATTTCTAAAGTCTCCAGCACAGAGTAGGCAAATTTGAGAGTAAGAAAGAGGAGAAGGTAAGGGTCAAAGAGAGAGATTATGATGCACACTTCAGATAAGTTTTTATTTTATATAAATCAAAGGAGTGCTTTAATATTTGAGTTACGAGTTAAATGCAGAAACTCAAAATCACTTGTTTTACTTCATTTGTATTTTCTGCAAAAAATGAATTAAATAGATGGGTATGGGATACATGTCAGTCTGGAAGCAGGTTATGACTAAAGAGAAAAATACCGGTTAGCATCCAAAAAAAAAGAAAGAGGCAAAAGTCATGGGGGTATAAGCCAAATTTGACTGAAGCACCCAGGATATCACTTCAATTTCTAATTGAACAGTATGTGAACTGATTTGTAGTCTGTGTGCTGATTGTACTGACTATTTGAGTTCCTTTTGTTGGTGAGTTGTTTAGTTGGAGATGGCCATTTGAATAACCTAGTGCCAGGACTTCACATTGCATGTAAATGAAAGTTGCAAAAGATACTTTACAATAAACAAGAATAAAAAACTGGAGTGGCTCAGTTTCCTAGAAGGAAATAAACATATGTGCTACTAATATAGAATGTAATTGAGGTAAAAAGAAATGGACCACATAAGTAAGAAATGTTCAATGTAACAGTAAACATAAGCTACCTATATAAAGACATAGTAACGACAATAAAATTAACACCTAATTTGAATAGCACACAGCTTGCAAAGTGCTATCACATATGTTATCTCATTTGATTCTGAGGTTATTATAAAATGTATTTGCACATTATACATATTTGTATAATTGATTTTTCAGCACCAAGTTCAACTGCATTTTTACAGATACTCACTAACATAGCTCTTAGAGCAATATTCTAAATGTCCATTGTTTTCCTTTCATTAGATCTTCTTTCTTGGATCTTCAGCTTTATGAAGCCTCATAAACTAATTCTTTTTTGAACCTGACAGATTTATAGGTTGCTGTTCTGGGCTGAATTATATCTGCCCCTAGATTTAGATGTTGAAATCCTAAACCTAGTGCTTTAGATTGTGAACCTATTTAGAATTAGGGTCACTGCTGATATAAGCAGTTAAGATGAGATCATTAAGGTAGGCCCTAATCCAATACAACATATGTCCTTATAAAAAGGAGAAATGTGGACAGAGACAGGCATACAGAGAGAACGCCATGTGAAGAAAAGGCAGAGACTGGGGTAATGCTTCTGCAAGTCAAGGAATGCCA
Source organism: Pteropus alecto (assembly GCF_000325575.1). Taxonomy (NCBI): domain Eukaryota; kingdom Metazoa; phylum Chordata; class Mammalia; order Chiroptera; family Pteropodidae; genus Pteropus; species Pteropus alecto. Next base: position 10,990,072 of record NW_006442484.1, read on the forward strand.
AAAATTGTCAGCAAACTACTAGAAGCCTAGAAAGGCATAGAACAGATTTTCCCTCAGTCTTCAGAAAGAACCAACACTGTGGACACCTTGATCTCACACTTCTAGCCTCCAGAACTGTGAGACAATACATTTCTGTTGTTTAATCCGCCTGTTTGTGGTACTTTGTGAATGCAACCCTAGCTAACTGATACAGGTACCATCAAGCATTATGGTACTTTAAGAAGGAAGTGACTAAGAGAGTCACAGGTCTATGCCAAAATAGATCCCCTTGTCATCCTAAACAACAACTCTAACTCCAAGGATAACTCTATTTATCCTATAGTAAATAAGAGTAACTTCTTGGAAGCTGATGTGCCACCTGGTCCATCAGGTGTGTGATACTGCCCACTCCATTCTGTTTACTATCCATGTATGTACTGGGCTGAAATGTCTTCCCAATGTTCTCTGCAGGAAGGCCTGCTGGTCAAGGGAATCAGCAGAAAGGAGGTTGGTTCCTAGCTTTCCCAATTACCAGGTATGTGCTCTTGGCCAAACTATTTAATTTCCCCACTTATAAAGTGGGGATAATGAAACTTATCTCTAGGTGTTTGTAAGGTGTAAATGAATTAATGTCCATTACTTTTTCCAGAACTTTTTTCTTGTCTCAGAGCTGAAAGCTGCTGCAGAGGCAAGGGAGAAAGAATATAAAAAAAAACATTTCTCTGCACCGTCAGATTGTGATCCTCAGATCATGAATCTTTGTTCTTTCTCTGTCTCTTTCCTCTTAATAAAATGCCATACAATTTTTTTTTTAATTTAACATTCATTTGCCTATTTATCCTCCTAATTTCTAAGCATCTTTTCTCATGTCATCCCCATCAACTCTGCCTTCTTGACTTCTTCTTATCTAAGGCAGACAATCAATTGTATTGTCTTCTCTTTACTCATCCCTTTCTGGGAAAAACACTTTTCCCATGTCTATGGGTGGCTGAAGAATTTCTACATAGGAATGCTTAGAAGCAGTAATTTTGTTGGAAAGGTGTGTCAAAGGACATGTCTTAAGTCTATATTTGCAGAGCAGGTGCTGTGTTTTGTTTACTGCTGGTTTATTAGGAATGTTTCAGAGAGAGTAGATGTGCTAATTGGTTCATGCATGATACTAAAGCCTCAAGTGCTAGCTTTTCTCATTTGCCAGATCTTTTCTCCATCCTTCTTCAACCTGCTCTGTGCTTCCTGACAGAAGATCACCCAGCGGACCAGAGACAGACAGGGGTATCAACTCACCCTATTTCCGGGTCCCTCTAAGCAAGGCTATGGTTTCAACAGTGCCTATGTTCCTCTAAGATGACAGCTCCTTTCCAGAAAGGCTTCACCTATTGTGAATAGCTCTTACCAAATTCCAGTACTATTTTCCCCTCCTTTCTTTGAGACTTGACATAGACATATAAACAGATGTAACAATCGTTCTTTAATACTTCCATCCCTTGAAAAATTCGGGGGCTTGCACTATTGCTAGTCCCTAAGAATTTCATTATTCTTTAACACTTTCCATACCTCTGTAAATAGTCCACTCATTAAAACTCTTTTCACTTAAACCCATTGAGTGTGCCACCATTTTACTGTCAAGACTTTGACAGCCTGCTACCACAACCACCATGGCACTACCACTTCTCTCCCTCAGAACTCACGCTGGATATAACCAGTAGACCATTAATAAGGAGTTTCTACTTTATCCCAGTCCATCTATATACCAAATAATTTTAGTGATGTTTTTAATATCACAACCAATAACTCTTCTTTTATTAACATGTGTCTCTGATATTCTTTAACCTTTCTTTTCTCTTCTCTTCTCTTCCTTCCTTCCTTCCTTCCTTCCTTCCTTCCTTCCTTCCTTCCCTCCTTCCCTCCCTCCCTCCTGCCCTCTTCCATGTCTCTGTCTGTCTGTCTGTCTGTCTCTCTCTCTCTGTAACCCAAAATCACATTCATTATTTTTCCATTATAGTTGATATTTAATATTATATTAGTTTCAGGTGTATAGCACAGTGGTTAGACATTTATATAACTTATGAATAAAGGGATCCCCCCATAAGTCTTGTACCCATTAAACATCATATATAGTTATTATTATTGATTATATTCCCTATGCTGTACTATACATCCCCAAGACTATTTTGTAACTGGCAATTTATACCTTTTATACCCAGCTCCCTAATCCCCCTCTCATCTGGCAACCATCAGTTTGTTCTCTGTATCTATAAAGTTGTTGCTGTTTTGTCTGTTCTTTTATTTTACTTTTTAGATTACAGATATAAGTGAAATCATATGATTTTGTTTTTCTGACTTATTTCACTCAGCATAATACCCTCGAGGTTCATCCATGTCCAAAAGGTAAGATTTTATTCTTTTTATGACCGAGTAATATTCCACTGTATATTTGTATCACATATTCTTTATCTATTTGTCTTTTGACTGAAGCATTTAATCCATTTACATTTAAAGTAATCTTTGTAGGTATGTAGTTATTGCCATTTTTAAAATTGTTTTCTGATTGCTTTTGTAACTCTTCTCTGTTCCTTTCTTATTCTTTTGCTCACTTTTCTTGTATGTTGATGGCTTTCTACAGTGTTGTGTTTAGATTACTTTCTCTTTATTTCTCCTATCTCTCTCATAGACTTTTGGTTTGTGGTTACCATGTGCTTTATATATACCAAGCTATGTTTATCGTAGTCTATTTTAAGATGATGGTCACTTCAGTTGAATACATTCTAATATCATCACGATTTTTACTTATTCCTTCCACATTTATGTTTTTGTCATTATTTTATACTTCTTTTGTATGTGTTTATGTGTATCCCTTAATTTACTGCTGTAATCACACATGATCTTCCTACTTTTGCCTTTTAACCTTCATACTATCTTTAGCATTGCTTGATTCATTGCTTTTATTATGTGTTTGCCTTTGTCAATGAGAAATATTTTCTTTGTAACATTTTCTTAAACATAGTTTTATATTTTGTTCCTTCTTAAAGAAATTTCTTTGACATTTCTTGTACTACAGCTTTTTCCTGTATTAGAAACTCTTTATTTCGCTTTTCATTCTAAATGATAGCCTTTCTAGGTAGAATAATCTTGGTTATAGGTCTTTCCATTCATCACTTTCACTATTTCATGCCAATCCCTTCTGGCCTGCAAAGTTTCTGTTGTGATATCAACTGACAGTCTTATGGAAGTTCCCTTGTAAGTAACTAACCGCTTTTCTCTTGCTGCTTTTAAGATTCTCTCTTTGTTTTTAACTTTTGGCATTTTAATTATGATGTGTCTTGGTGTGAGCCTCTTTGAGTTCATCATCTTTGTGATTTTCTGTGCTTCTTGGGCTTGTATGTCTATTTTCTTCTCTATGTTAGGAAAGTTTTCTGTCACTACTGCTCCAGAGTTTTTAATCCTTTACTTTTTCTCTTCTTTTTCTGGTACCCCTATGATGTGAATGTTTTTATGCTTGATATTGTTATAGAGGTTCCTCAAACTATCTTCAATTTTTTTTCATTGTTTGTTATTTTTTTTACTTTTTGCTGTTCCAATTGGGTGTTTTCTGCTGCCTTGTCTTCCAAATCACTGATTCAAACCTCTGCTTCATCTAATCTGTTGTTAATTCCTTCTAATTCTTTATTTCAATTATTATATTCTTTATTTCTGGGTTTGTTTGTTTGTTTGTTTGTTTGTTTGTTTTTATGGTTACTATTTCCTGGTTCTCACTGAGTTCATCTATTCTTCCCCTAAGTTCATTGAGCATCTTAATAACCAGTGTTTTGAAATAGGCATCTTGTAGATTTCTTGCCTCCATTTCCTTTAGTTTTTTTTCTGGAGCTTTGTTCTGTTCTTTTACTTGGTACATGTTTCTTTGCCTTCTCATTCTAGCTGGCTCCCTGCATAGGTGGAGCTGCTACATCTCTCAGTCTTAGAAATGTGGCCTTATATAGTAGGTGTCCTGTGGGGCCCAGTGGCTCAATCCCCATGTTCATCTGAGCTCAGTGACCCAGGGTTGTCCCTTGTGCTTGTTGTGTGTGCTTTTCTGTTGAACCTTGATTATTTTTGGTATGTCAGTGAGCGGACTTAACCCTCAAGCTGACTGGCTGTGAGAACTGACTGTGACTACTTCCAGGGACTGACCTCACAAAGTGGGATTTGCTTTAGTGGGACTCTGGTGCCTGTCTGGTCCACTCTTTGGGTATGTTGTTTGTGACACAAATTAGGTGGTGCTCTGGTGTGGTCTGAAGCCAGCCATTAGGTGTGTTGGTTCTGGGGACTCTTGGGAGGAATTACAGTGCAGAGCAAGTTCTAATGCTGCCTGTGTCTGGCCCAGGGCCATCTGGTAGGAGGTACAAAGTGATCTGCAATTGGGAGCTGTTTGTGCTTGACTTGGAGGAATCTGGAAGTAGTTATGCTGTGAACAGAGGCTGACAGCTGCCAATACCTGGCTCGAAGTCTGTTAAAAAGAGGTACAGTACACACGCTGAGGCCAGCCTCTGCTTGGTTGGGGTTTGTAGACCTTTGATAGATTTTTGGAAAGTCCGCAGCATAGCCCCAGGCATGCCATTTGTGTAGATTAGCCTCTGAAAGAAATTTGGGCTTGGTGAATGTGTTGAGTGGGGTAGGGTCTTAGAGGATCACCAGTGTAAGGTGAGAGAGGTTTTAGCCAGTTCTTAATCACTACATGTGGGTGTCGGACCAGCCCATTTTTTATCTCTGTCCCTTCCACCAGTCTCAGTGTGGCTTCTTCTCTATATGTTTATATGAGTTCTGTTCAGCTAGTCTTCAGATAGTTCTCAAAGATAGTTGTTCTATAATTTAGTTATAATTTTGACGTGGTCATGGGAAAAGGCAAGCATAGCATTTACATACTCCACTATCTTGACTGAAAGTCTCTGAAATCTTTAACTTTTCTTTTCTTCCATCCTCATGTTTAAGTCTGTGATCCTAAGGCAGTCTGGCCCAGTGGAAGTAGTGGGGGCAATAGTCAGCCAGCTGGCCAGTCATGTAACCAGACAGTCAGCTGTTATGAGTGTATAAACACTAACTTTGAGCAAGACATGAATCTTTCATCAGTGTCATGAATGTAATACCCACAAATCCATGGTGAAGAACAAATAAAATAATGCAAGTGAAGACTATAGCACATAGTAGTGGATTAACAGTTGTTAGCCCCTATATATATAAAATTTCCCTTTGATCTGACCCTTCATACAGACAGTATTGTCCTCACCCCAAAAATGTCCTGGGATTTATTATTTTCTTCCTTACTGATGCATTAAGTATGGTGTTTTGCTTAATGCCACACTTTTTTCATCAGTTTATCCTTCCATCACCTCTTTGCACTAGTCACAATTTCATTTTCACTGCTACAATATAAAATCTAATAATCATTGTCTGGTGCCACCATCTCATGGAAAAGTGAAGATATGCTAGCAGAGGATCATTTCTTTCCAGGAATTTTCTTTGAGCAGCATTCACTTTGCTGCAAAATACTGAAACAAATACTGCAATTCCTTTTTAGTTAACATTGGTTACTGCTCATTTTCTTTCTCATCATTGTTGATGCTATCAGTCAATCTGTCAAGAATTATTCATTGTATCCTCTCACTTGGAGTCTGCTTTCTCCCCTGGGTAGAGGTCTAGGAAGATGAAGACTATTTTCCTAGCAGTCCTCAAAACTGTCTTAAAACTCAGGAATTAGATCAGCAGGCCCAAGAGCAACTTCTCTTTCAAGAGATTGTTCATGCTCTTTGTTTACTGAGCTAAAAAGCCTGATTTGAGATTATTTTTTACTTTTCTTTGATAGCTTTTGACCACGTCCTTGTTCCCTTTCCATACACTTTTCTTGTTCCCCAAAATGACCTTTGAAAAACTCTTTCATTAGCTAAAGTTGTTCTTTCAAGAATAACTTCTCAACTCCATCCCCTTTTTTATTATGTAAGCCTATTAGGGCCTTCTCTTCTTTTCTTCCTTCACACTCTAAAATGTCTCTAGGTCATGACTTTATTTAGGCTTGGCCTGATCTTTCATTTACTTATTTTTTTCTCATATTTCCTCAATTCTTAACATACAAATTCATTTATTTGAATTTTATAATTTTCACCTTTATGTTTTCAGTTTGTCTTTCAATTCTCCAAGATGGTAGAGTAAAATAAGTGCAGGCTTTATATCTAACAGAACATGATATTAATCTCAAGTTGACACAAAACTTCAGTTTCTTCATCTGTAAGAAGAGATAACACTATCCACTGCATGGACCAGTTTTCAGGACTATCACATTTTAAAAGCCAATTTCAATGCCTGGAACATTGTGTCCTCTCAACAAATGTTAGTTTTCTTCTTCTTCTATTTCATTAAATTCAAATACCAGGAGGCATTTATCATTTGCTGTAGTTTTACCCCTTTCTCTGAAAACTCATACTATAGCTCTAATTTAGTGCGTGTCAATAGAGTTGGACAAATTGAATGAGGTACAGAGATATGCCTCTTATGATCATTTTTCTTATATTTCTAAACCTTTTGTGTTCTAATAGGAATTTATCTTCTTCACACCACCGTAAACTCTCTGAGATTATGAGGAATGAATTTTAGTTATTATTACAGAATAATAAGTATTACTTTTGTCTTCTATTTCACAATCTATCTTTTTTCTACAAATTGCCTAAAAACTACTGCCTATATCATGTTTTGTTGAATTTGTTTTAGACTATTAGTACATTTATCTAAATAAATATCTTGAATTCTATATGAGTATATCAATTCAAAGTATTTAACCATAGAGCCACAATTTGGTTATATTCACTTCTATTATATCTATGAAATTAAATTATTTACAAAGGAAATTGCTTCTTTTGTAATAATAAAGGTTCCCTAATCTCTAACAATATTGATCTCCTTTCTTGTGAGTTCCAGACAGAGGCAAGAAGAAGTGTAAGTGCCCTGAGTTGAGCACATATCTAACAAGTTCTAGGAACAACAGGATGTTGGTTATTCTGCAGTGGGCAGAGTATAAGGAAGAGGAGTACATGATGAGAGTAATAAGAAAACAGCAGTTAGGATTTAGGGGAGTGTGAAGATTTTGTAGGGTCTTGTGGGCCACTGTAAGAATTTTTGGTTTCCGCCGAGTGAGATGAAAGCGACTAAAGTTTAATGAGCCTAGAAATTACACCTGCCATAATCTGACCTTGTTTTATCAGTACTCAAACCTTGTTTTTATAATACTCATAGAGACAAAGCATGGATGCAGGGGAACTGTCAGAAAGAGGTTGTATAAATACATGAGAGATAATGCTGGCTAGAATCTAGATAGGAACGGAAATGATAAGAAGTGTTCAGACTGTGGAAACATTTTGAGGATAGAGCCAATAGGATTTGTAGATGGGTTGTCTGTGGGATGTGAGAGACAGATGAGACAAGTATGACTCCAGGTTTTTGAAGAATCATCATAGACTAAAAGAGTGAAGATGCATTGACAGTACATATGGGGGTGCATGGCTATTAGATGCCTGAGTGGAAAAGAGAAAAGGCAGCAGGATGAGTGAGTCTGAGGAATGGGGAGGGATACAGGATAGAGATGGGAACTGAGAATCTCTGCCCTACAGATGGTAATGAAAGACATGAGAATGGAATTTGTGAGAAAGGAGAAATCGAAGACTGAGACTGAAATAAAGTAATCAATAATGTAAAGATCAGAAGAGTAGGGTGTCCTGGAAGTATAATGGAACACTTCCTCCCCGCTCCCAGCCACCAAAAAAGAAAAAAGAAAAAAGGTATTTCAAGGAGAAGGAAGGAATTGATCCACTGAACCAAATTTTGCTGACATTTTAAATAAGATGAGAGATAGGAATTGTCATTAATTTTAACTACAGAGGTTATTGGTATTCTTGACATGCTACTTTGAGTGGAGTAGTAGAAGAGGAATCCTTATTAATTTGGTGTTATGAGAGAATGAAAGGAGTAGAAGAAGAGAGAGTATATAAGCAATTTTCCTGAGATTTTCCTATAAAGGAAGCTGATAAAGGATGAAGAGAGGATTTTTTAACATGTAGGAAATTACAGAATGTTTATGTTTATGATAATAATCCAATATATAGGAGAAATTGATGGCACAGAGAAGAAATGGGACAATTACTGGAGAGATTAACTTGTGTAACAGAAAGTAAATAGATCCAGTGCCTCAGAGAACACTTCACAGGAGGGAGAGGAGAGTAGATGGACATAAGTGGAGTGGATAAATAGGATAGTGACAGGCTGTGGAAGTTCTCTTCTCGCTGTCTGAATTTCCTCAGCAAAGTCAGAAGCCAGGCCACCCGCTGTGTGAGTAGGTCAGGAAGGAGGTGTTGGAGAGTGGAATAGGTTTAAAATGTCACCCAGGAGAAGAAGAATGAACAGACAACAGAAATGTTGTATGACTGCTTGTCAGTGTTGTGGGCATTAGTTGAGGACGTAAGTTTCGTCACCATGAATTTAATGTGTAGCCAGTTGGCATGATGGTGGGCTCCTCTCCAGCCACATTCAACTGTGCAGGTGCTGGTATGAAGAAATGAAGGGCTGGATGCATGCAGAGTGAAGCTTTTGCTAGGATGCACAATGATTTAAGAGAAAACTCAGGGAGTTTTGTGATTTAGCATCAGGGAGGGTGTAATTATATTGATGGGTTGTGGGATTGAAACTGGACAATAAGATCCAGGAGCAAACAATAGGCGTAGGAGAAATGGATTGATTTTAGGTCTGTAGCGTTTGAAGAAATATTAGAACTGTCTAGTTCTTCTAAATTGTCTTCTAAAATAAGTACTTATGTCCTGCTTTTTTTATTTCCCTCTGCAGGACTCTCTTCTTCCTGTGGTACTTCTTACTCATCCCTGTTCTTTTTCTCATGCTGTATTTCAATCCATGAACATTTGAATTTTTTTCTTTTAAAATTTTTTCTTATTTCTTCTAAATAATATTTCTCACTGCTTTTCCATTCTCTTTCAGTGCTGTTCTGCTGAACTTTCTGTGATGATGGAAATGTCCTATATTTGCACTACCCAATAAAGAAGCCACTAGCCACCTGTGGATAGTGTGACTACGAAAATAAATTTTTTTATTTTATTTAATTAGAATTAATTTGAATTTAAATCACCACCTGTAACTAGTGGCTAATCTATTGACTAACATAGTGAACCTAAGAGATATGTTTATCTCATTTGATGATCTAAATGCCATTGGCACTAAAATCATTTTTCTGATCTCCCTTTTATTTCTACCTTCTAAAGTTGGTTCTTGTGTGCCGCATTCCCCACTTATTCAACAAACATTTATGAAACATTGACTGTATGCTGGCACCAGTGAGAGATATTAGTGACATGGGGACAAATAAGTAAGGATTTTTGTCCTCAAATAAGGAAGATATGAGTAAAGATATCAATGACGATAGTATAAAATTATAGTACAATGTGCCACATGCTATGATTGATGGATGTATGAAGAATGGTAGGAACACAGCAGGGAATAGGCAAAGGGAATATTATTCAGTATCCTACCAGCTGAGGTTTGAATCCTGGCTTTATTGCTTCCTCAGTGAGTAACACACCTCATACGGTAGTTATAAGAATTTTTAAAAATCGGTGTGTATTAAGTGCTTAGTATACTATTTGCCTTTAAATAGAACTAGTTCCTTCTTGGGCAAAACATAAATTTCTTCTGTATTACAAAATTTACTTGTGATTTTTTTAAATTGAAAATTATGCTGTCCTTATTTTTCATTCTCAGGACAGATTTCTGAGTGCAACTTCTATTCAATTGGTTTCTTGAGCCACATATCCAGCATTGTTTTGTGTGTCCGTGTTGCCACTCTTGTCTGTATCTAGCTCAAAATGGAGATTCTCTCTCCTCCCATATCACAATATATTGCAGAGTAATCACCTAGTTATTATTTTCTTGAACACTTACTTATCCAAAGAATTTTTTTTGACAAAATGTAGTGTCTTTTGTCTAAAAGAATTATAAAATGCTGAAAACTTAGAAATGTAAGCATAGCCTCATTCCTGTCAGGAAGTCGTCAAACCTCTGCTTGCACATTGTGAATGACAGGTAGCTCAGTACCTACCAAAGCAATTTAATTCATATCAGGAATTTCATCAACAGAAAGTTCATTTTTTTGTAGAGATGTAACCCACCACTCTCTGGTTCTCTCCATCAGTCCTGGGTATGTCCTCCACCTCTATGAAGTAGCACACCACTGGGAGAGAAATGGGGTGGGATTACAAGTAGGGCTGACATTATACATCACCCAAAGCCTTTCTTGTCTAAGCAATACCCAGCTAGGAGTCACCTTTACTTATGGATGTTAATATTATCCAACAGATGAGTCCTGGTGAAAAGTGTCAAAATTACCAGTCTAGGATAAAATGGAACAAATTTAATTCTTCCTGTCTATGACAGCCTTTTACATATTTCATATATTGCATCCCCTAAGAGTCTTTCCCATTTCAGTTTACATATCTCTAATTCCTTCATTTAGTCTTCAGGTCATGATTTCAAGTTTTCTTATCACTGTCGCTCCTTTGGACCTATGGCCAAGGTCCCTCCGTAAAGTGTCTTACTCTAGATTCTTTTGAGTTATATCCAAACACGTAGTTGGATGGCTGAATACCTGGAGGCATGCTGGTTGGATTTAAGGGTCAGACAGTGATACTGAAGTTGAAGAACACCTCTTTTATTGCCCTTGAGTGAGGTATAATATGCAGGCTACACTTCAGGTTTCTGAACTTCTGAACCACATTTTTTTTTTTTGCTTTAAGTATGTCATAAGAAAAGAATTTGTTAACATCTGGAAAAGTCTGCGATGACAAACCTAGTCTCTCACAAATATTTTGAATAGTTTCTATAATTCCATTTTTAAAACTCGACATTTGGCATTGATGAGAACAAGGAGACAAAACTCCCATTCCCAATGACACTTTCTCTGCACATTTCTCACACTGTACTTCCTCATGAAATATGAAGATTTGTTTTCCTATTTTGATCTGATTTAGATAAAATATGCCATTCTTCTTCCTGCCTCTTAAATGAGAGATAAATACATAGATAATCAATAGATAGATCATTGACAGATAAATAATTGATTGATGATAATTAATAGATTGATAGATGATTGATAGATGTGTGTGTATTTGTGTGTGTGAGTGTGTGTGTGTGAGAGAGAGAGAGAGAGAATTCATTACTCTGGTTCTTTAGCTCTTGCTTTATTTCACAGTTTTTTTCCCATGCAGGGCCTTTGCTATTTTCCAACACCTTTGTTTTGCCACCTATTTTCTCTTCCCCATTACACAGCTTTAAAATGGCTAGCATCTTTAGGGGGAACAGTAATGCACAGTACAATGCAAAATATACTTTCCCGGGGGACAATAATAACTTGATGGTGCCTCATTGAGGGACGAGGTCAGAAGAGATGTGAGGCAATTTGTGTTCTGGCAAATACCAGTCTGTCAGGTCCTTGCAGTTGTCTTAAAAATAGCTCCCACGTATCAGGACATATTTTAGAGCTAAGTTAAAAGCACATTTGCTTGTTCAGAGTATCTCTTATGGGGTTGAAAATGCTGAGGCTGTGGAAAGCAAAGTTGGGAGTATTTATTTGTAACTTACAGTTACTACAGAATTCCCTCAGGGAATGACTTTGCAGCAATTTAAGCCTAAACATAGAGCAAATAGAAAAATGGGCACTTTTCCCACTCTCACAGGATTTGTCTCATACCACCTCCTCATATGGATAACAAGTAGAATAGAAGATGAATTAGTAACCAAAATCTGCACTTTCATCCTCAGTAATTCTTTTTTTTTTTTTTATTTTATTAGTTTCAAGTACACAGTACATTGGTTAGACATTTATATAGTTTATAAAATGATCCCCCTAATTGCTCCTTCTCTCCTCTGGCTTTCCATCCTTGATAATTCTAAGAGACTTTCTCAGGCAGTGCTATAAGTCTGCACATCTAAATCTACCTCTGTGCCTAGATTATTCTATTCTCACATCTCCTTTTCTCCTTGCGGGGCACTTTTCATATCCAGGGCTATTAACACATAATATAAAAAAAAGCCATTGAATGTCACATTAGAAAAAGCAACATAGTTGTGCTTCTTTGTTTGGAGTTTTAAGAAATATATAATACCTCCATTGCTCTCATCTTCATACTAAAAACACAAAAATTCTATTTATGCATTAAATGATAATAAATATTAAACTTTGTTCTGGCCCTGCTACAGAAGCATGAAAAAGGATAGGGTGGACAGAAAGACATAAACTCGGTGATATAGAGACAAACATAAAAGAACAGGAAGAATGCAAAAGGCAAATTAATAAAAAGATAAAATCAGAGAGACAGACAGACACACCCACAGCAGGGGTCACTGATGCGATCTTTATCTCACTCCAAGTTGTTGGACTCAAAATTAAATGTGATCATGTCTACCTAAGCAGTCTTGAATAGTGTAAGTTGATATATTTCATGAGGTTATTTTTGTCATTGTCACTTTTTTTGTCCTTGTTTAGGAGATATTGGACTCAGGTTTGAGGAGGTTCTGCAGTGGGTGGTGACTGTGGCAGGACGGAGAGTTAGTGAGTGAAATAGCATTGCCAATGATCGTGTTCATTATAATAATAATATTGTATAAGACAAGTATATACTGAACATTGTCTTCTTCATGCACTTTCTCAAGCTTCACAAGAAACCTATACGGCCAGTCCTTTTTATTACTTCAGTGAAGCAGTATGGCCTACTGACTATAGATGCAGGTTCTGGATATACTTTGCCTGGATTCAAATCCAGTTTGCATCACTTACCAGCTATGTAGTCCTGGACACATTTTTAACCTCCATGGGTATATTAGTTTACTATTGCTGATGCAACAAATCACCATAGACTTAGTGGCTTAAAAAAACGAAAATTTATTATTTAATAAAAAGATATATTTATTATGCAGTGTAGAGGCTACATTCCTTCTGGAGGGTTCAGTGTAGAATGTGCTTTCTTATCTTTTTCAACCTCTCGAGGCCTCCTACATTCCTTGGCTCATGGCTTCTCCCTCACTCATCAAAGCCAGTAGCATAGCATCTTCTCTGCCCTCTGACCTCTTGTCTTCCTTTTACAAGGACCTTCATGATTACATCAGGTCTATCTGGATAATCCAGGATAATCTCTTCATCTCTTGATACTTACTTTTGGCCATGAAAGGTAACCTATTCACTGGATCAGAATGCGAACATCCTTAGGGCACCATTATTCTGTCTACCTTAATGGGCAAAGCAGAGAAAAAAGTAGTACTTACCTTATAAGGTTTTATGAGAAACACAAGTAAAATAATGAGAATAGTCCCTTTTTCATTGGCCTTCTTAGCCATTAACTTCTCTGAGTGGAAGCGGGATGGGGGATGTGAGATGGGATGGATGGAGGATGGGATAAAGTCATGCAGTGAGTCAGGGGCAGCTCTGAAGCTCTCTATGGCCCAATTTGGTTTTGTTACAAAGCCTATTACTTGGCAATAGGACAATCAGTCACATTATTTTTTATGGTTTTTTTTTCTGTGAAGAGACTAATGCCATGGTAATGTCAGGGCAGAATTTAAGATGTTGGAAGGGTCTTAGAAATTTAACTTATGTTTCTAAATGTTGTACAGGAAATGTCTGCCTCAGATCCGGAGAGAGAGTTATCCAAGGACACTAAGTTAATGGCAGAGCTCAAGTGAGAACCCAGGGCTCCAGGCCTCCTGCCCAGAGTTCTTTCTACCAGGTTTACTCCACTTAAGGGAGACTCAGTAGCCTGACTGGTATTTGCCAACTGCCCTCCAAATGCCACATGGTAAAAGGAAATTTAATCTGTTAAATATCTTAATTTAAAATACTGTCTCTTCCAAATCTAATAATATATTCTGGATTGAATTCTGAAACAGAAAAAGGATATTAGTGGAAAAACTCATGGAATTAGAACAAAGTTGGTATCCTAGTTTTGACAAATGTACCATGGTAATACAAGATGTTAACAATAGGGAAACAGAGTGAGGAGTATAGGAGACCTCTCTGTACTCTCTTTGCAATGTTTCTTTACATTTAATATTATTCCCACATGAAAATTTATTTTTAAAAATATGATCTCTCCTTTTACTATGGTGATGCCATACTATTTCCAAGAATGCCTTTCATTGTATAGCATAAGATCCTGCCATCATCATTATTCTGTCTGAGCCCCATTGCCCTCATTTGTCCCTCCGCCCAGAATGTTCTTTCTCCAGGCATTGACATGGCATGCCCCATTACTGCCCTCAAAACTTTCTGACCACATCATCTTCCATCTTCTCAGTTAACTGTCTCCCAGTCATGCTATCTAAAAAAAGAGAAAAAAGGAAAACTAATCCATTCTTGAGAACTAAAACAAAACCCATAAATGTTCTTTCTTCCCTACTCAGCCCTCATTACTACTAAACACACTGTACGTTACTCTAATTTATCTTACCTCCACTACCATAAAGAGCTCATTTTTTTTTTTTGGTCCATTTTATTCATTCCTGTATCCCTAGAGAACAAAATAGTGTCTGGCCTACAGAATGAGTTTCATAAATATCTATTGAATGAGTAAATGAATGAAAGACTGATTGTAATTGCCTTGTGAGTAGAGTGGGTCATATGTTCCCAGCACAGTGTCTGACCACAGCAAACACTTAACCAATATTCACTTTAAGTATAAAGAATCAATAGCATAAGGAGATCAGATTACACACCAAGAAGTCGCAGTTTATAGGTGGCAGGTCTGCCTCCTGATATTTATGCCAGGCATTTCTCTCACTGTGCTTCCTCATGACAAGCTTCATACCCAGGGCAGGTGTGGGCTGCTCCATTTGCTTCACTTGATTTCCATGGCTACTTTCTTTCCTCCAAGGAAGCCATGGCTGATCTCACTGAGTAATCTGCTAAGTAAAATTGGAAAATGTGTTTATGCTGTTGGTTTTCTAATGGTCATTGTTGCTATACTTAACTAAAACCATTTCAAGAAGCCCCATCCAAAGAGACTGGCTTGTCACCATGACACAATAAGAATGATTTAAGTAATGAGAACAAAACAGGAGAACAGAGCACACAGGCAGTATGGTAACACAGAGCTATTATTCCATTCCTTCCTGTTTATTCAATTCAATCTAATCCAACAGGTACTTACTGAGGACATATTGCATGCCCTGCACTGTACTAGGCATTTTAAGGACTACAAAAGAAGACCAGTATCTGAAACACACACACACACACACACACACACACACACACACGCACACACACACAAACACAAGAGCTAATGTTCTCACTCAGTCTACTATGGTTAAGAAGAAAATACAGAGTCCCTGTCTCGGCAGGACAGAAATTCAACTAAAAGCCCCAGAACAAATTAGTCCTTCCACAGTCAGATGCTCACATGCCCTCTTAGTGTAAAATCCAAAAGGAAGTTTACACTTGAGATGTGCTCGAGTGTATCTATTATGTAGCTCATTTCAGACACATGCAACATTCCTTAAAGGCAATGAGAACATCTTGGTTCACACCACTCCACATGATTAAAATTGAATCGATTTATTAGTGGCTGGAAGAGAAAAAAGATTATTTTGGGAGTGGAGATATTTAAATCTTTTCTTCATTGTGATATAAACAAAAACAAAAATAGTTCATCAGAACCTAAAAGCAGTAACACATTTGTACAAGTTTATCACAGAATGGAACAGAAATCATTACTGAGGAATTTTTTCTCTCTCTCTCTTTTCCTTTTCTCATTCTTGTCATCATCATCTTTCTTCATTCATCTGTCTCATTTTTCCCCTATTTTTCCCCCTCATTTTCCTTTCTTCCTTCCTCCCGCCTACTGTGTATAAGACACTTTGTTGGCGCCAAGGGAGAACCCAGGATATCCAGAACAAAATCATTGTCTTCAATTACTAATTTATTCATTTAAAACTTGTATGAGTGCCTGCAATGTGCTAGGCATTTTATATCATGTAATACACAGTTTCTAAATAAGTAATAGTCATTAGTAAGAATCAATGTGGAATAGTGAGAAAAGTAGGCATTTTGCTATAAGACCACACTGGCCTTGAGTCCTGTTCCTCTACCCTTGTTTTAGTGATCTTGGAAATCCCCCTCAACCTCTCTGTGGGCAACTTTCTTCATCAATTAAATAAAGAGGATATATTTACCTTCCTGTTTGTTGTCAAATAAATACGATATATAAGGTAACCTAGCATAGTCTAAGAAGGGGCCTAATGTATAGTGCCATATGACGAAATTCAAACCAGAGAATTTATACTTTTAACTGGGGAGATAAGACATAAAAAGTGTTAATAAAATAACACCTCACTTTAAAGTATCACTTCAAAACTGTGTGGTAACCTCACTTAATCCTCACAGGACAATAGCATTGGACCCATTTTATACATTTGGAAAAACTGGAGCACGGAGAGCTAAACTGACAAAAGTCATAGGAGAACTGAGTGGCAAACCTCAGTCTTGGTGTTTCAAACACAGTTCTCATTCCATCACACTGCAGATCTGCCAAGAGCTCTAACTAGTTAGCAAATTGACTGAGGAAGTTTTCATGAATACAGCAAAGAGGATTACAAGAGGAGGGCAGAGAGAATGTGTAATGTCAGACAGGCGCCAAGAAGAATGGAGAATACCCCAAATACATTTCGTTTCTTCAAAAGAACAAAACTGACTTTCATGCTGGCTAATTTCAGGCTTGCTTGTTTAGAATCTGGTCTTCTAAAGTGTGCCGCAAAGCAAACTTTAAAAAATAAAAAGTGAAGCCAATGCTCCATGCCTAGGAAAAAACAAATACTATATGCATTGTTCTTATATAAGGAACTTGAGCATTCATTAATTTTGATATCCATGGCAGATGCTGAAACCAGCTCCCCATGGGTACCAAGGGACGACCGAAGTTTTGTGGAAGTCAAAAGTTATATGCGAATTTTTGGCTGCATGAAGGTTGCTGTCCCTAATCAATGCCCTGCTCAAAGGTCAACTGTAGTCTCCTCAGGAAGCAATAAAGTAGGACTTCAGATTGCTGCTCTTCTTAATCATTTTGTGGCCATATTGGTAAGGTGGGGGAATAAATAGAGAAGATCAATATAATAATGATTGTATTTGATTATTCCTCTAATAATTATATTTCAACAAAAAGAAAGAGTGGTACATGTTTCAGTTAAATTTTTGGCAATTTGGATAAAGTCAAGGAATACTTATTCCTCGATCCTTCAGTATGGAAGTCTAAATTTACCCTTCAGAGTAGAGTGGTTCTGTTAATTTATATTTAACATTTAATTAATTTTTTTGTATTCTTAATATGTAAACATTTTAATTTTAATGAGAAACAGCAATATTCATTGTGATATAGCACATTCATTTTTAATAAACCCTGTAAATGTTATTGCATATTTCTGGGAATTCAACTAAAAAATTAATATGTTTAAGCATCTATGGAACATTTAAAAGTCTTATAAAATATAGTAGGGAAATAAAGAAAAAAACCCATACATGCCAAATTTTACTTTATAACAATATTTCCATAATATTAAATCAACTCAATTTGGAAAGGTTACATATACTTAAGGCACATGATGTCATATAATAAATCAAGATAAGTGAAAAATATATAATTCTTTTTTTATAGAGTATTATTTCAATACTTAATTCATCATCCACTCTTTTGAGAGAGAGCTTCAATAAGAATCTAAGCTCTAATACACAATGCACAAACTATAGCTATTCATTACAATGTTGTATCATTTGTCACTTTTATGAAATTCAGTGTATTTTGCAGGCTGTAAAATGGGCTAGGGTGATTCAGAAAAGATCTATGCCATCATTATTCCTCATTTCTAGTGCTTGAATTGCATCTTTTCTTTCCAACAGGCTTGATTTATTAGGCGAATAAATAACGATATGCTCCAATAATGTATATCTATTGAGACTTCATTAGCTGCCCAGGAGATGCTACTCTGATTTTAAATAATTGAAACACACAGATGATGGAATCCAATGGACCTGAGATGATTGGGGGATAAATATTTACTAAAAGCAAATGGTGGAGGAAAAATGTTTTCAGAATAGATTAACATTGAAAGGACACATTCAAATGATAATAAATATTCTTTGTAAAAGTATAGAGATTTAGAGATTTTTTTCTCAACACAAAAGGCAATTTAGAGTGGAAAGTGAGTAATTTGTTTATTTTCTCTGAATACCAAATAGACTATCCAACTTTTAGCTGACTCACTCAAAAAAATTGTACCTGTAATGCTGGTCAAATTTGTTAATGACAATTCTGAAGCTAAACCAGTACCAAGTCTCAGCCCAATAAAGTAAGGCCCAAGGATTGGAGTGTATTTCTCTCCTCAAGGCTAGTACTTTATCTTCTCCTGGTTGAAGTAACTCAACTGTTAGGTTAAATGAGATGTATGTTCTTAATTAAACATCTTTTAGCTCTCTGTCTGTAATGCACTTGTGATGAAATAAGTTTAAGTCTGTAGTCAAAAAGTCTTGGTTCAATGTTGTTTCAGAAATTTCCAGAATGTTTGTGTCAGAGACCATTTATAACAGGTGAAGCTTAGACAGTTCATAAAGAAAAATCTAGTAAAACTTCTAACATCCCCCAGATGGCATATTTTGGCTGCAAGTACATTTTGGGAAGGAGAATATTTATTTCTTCTCTAAAATAGATCTAGTAGAAGATTTTTCCTTCTATTTAGAAAAAAAAATTGTCTCACAAATGATGAATAGAAGCTAGAAAATAATATATATTTTTTTAAAGCAAACTGGAAAGTTTCTCTCTGCAATTAGAGGTGGAGTGTAGTCTCAAAAGTGAGAAATAGCTGCTAAAGGTATGACCTAGCTACAGCACAAAGGTGTGTGTGTGTGTGTGTGTTACTTTAGAGAAAGAGATCTATTCTTTATCTCCTTAAAAGAAAAACAAACAGAATTTTCCTCTTGTTCCAATAACATATGGACAGCAAGAAATCTAAGATGTCCAGCAGCCACCTGAATGAAGAATCTAATTACAGAGATCAAGAATGTAATTGCAGTCAAGGGCTTACGAGGCAGTAGGGAGGCAGATCCTATGGGTCTGATTGGAGACTCAGAGGAACAGAAAGAGCTGGTCTAGGCAGGCAGGAACCCTGAGGCAGGAGAAAGGAAGTGCTGTAGATCTCATCAGGGTTTCCTTAAGATTCCCTGCTGAGGGTAGGGAGTGAAAACACATCTATTGTTCATAGAGAAAAGGGAGTCAGAGGTGGGGCTGCTGGTGAATGGTACCATTATCTGAAGCATGAGGCTCCTCACCAAAGAGTCAGTAAGGTTGAGTAGTTAAATATTATGAATCAAACAAATGCTTTTCAACACTGAACCAATTTATTTGAGGTATCATGGAGGGCCTGCGTTAGCACACAGCTTTTTTTTTTCTAGAAGCCTCACAAGATTTCTGCATCCTGTAATTACCTTGTTTCTGTAATCCAATGAAAATTCAATGTTCTCGATAACACTTCGTTATGTGAGGACTGAGGCTTGCTTGCACAGGAGAGATGGTAGAGGGAAACAGAAGAGATGGGAGGTCACATGAGCATCATCACAGGGAACTTTGCCCTGACCCATCACTGAACCCCACTCCTCATCCTCAATTTTTGTGAAGGCTGTGTAGATACAGGGTATACATCCTTGGTTTTTCTGCCAGCAAATGTCTTTCTACTTGACAATAACCTGAATCTATAACTTCTCCCTGAAATTTTTTTTTTTAATTTCTGTTGGCCTAATATCCTAGATCCAAGGAATGTGATATTCCAGAAATCTTGATTAGCATGCACCCTAGCCTTATTTTGCCTCAGACAAATTACTTAGCCTCAAAAACCCGTCTCCTCTTGTGATTTCGCCAGTTGCCTCTAAGTATATTACATTCAAATCTATATTTCAACATATTCATTTGCTGCTACATGTTTCTACATGAATATTCCCCAAATGCATATCTAAATATTTAGTACCTGCTATTTTGAATTCACTGTATGCTAGGAATTTTGTTAAATGATTTACAGATATTTAAGTCTCACAGCAACCCTATGAGCATTTTATTTGAGAAGACTTTACTGAATGCCTACCAAGCACCCACCTAGCATTGTACTAAGTACTGAGCTACACCAGTAAAAAGATTAAGACCTTGCATTTATGGAACTTACATTCTGATAGAATTATTAATCTTATTGTATTGATGAGGAACTGAAGCTCAGAGGGATTGATGGATTGACCAATGGTCCCAAAGTTAGTAAGTGGCAGAGTTATGCCTTGTTCTCACATTCTTTACATTATACCACATGACAAATGTGTGTTCTGGTGTTGGCAAATATTTCTGTAAAGAGGAGGATAGTAAACATTTTAGGTTTTACAGGCCATACATTCTCTCTGTCATAGCTGCTCAGTTCGGCCATTGGTGTGAGAAAATAGCCATAGGCAATTTATAAATGGATTTTGCTGGGCTAAAATCAAAGTATTGGCTGTGTTTTAATAAAACTTTATTTATGGCTGGAGGGTCACAGCTATTGACATGTGTTCTATCTACACGATTCCTCTCACCCCAAGGATTGTGCTTTTTCTGTCAACATCATTATATCCTCTAATAATGTATGTGAAAAACCTTGACTTTGTCTATAAATGATCGTCCTCATTCACTATTCTCTTCTTAACTGCCACTATATCCCATGGTTCACCAATAATAGCTGTTTCATAATGTCAATTACAATACTGATTAAATGATTTCTAAGGTCAATTGGGACCATAATTTATCCTAAAAAGAAAACTCTTAATGATGGAATAAAATAAGGTTTGCATTAAGAGAACTTAAAGGAAATCATTCTATAACATTTGCATGTGGCACATAAAGTAAATGAAGGCTTAGAGAGGCCAAGGGTACGTATCTGTGAAAGACATAATATAGTTTTCATTTTCCCCTACCTACTTCCATTCCTCACCTCTCTCTTTCCTTCCTTCCATCCTTTCTTCCTTCCTACCATCCTTCCTCCCTTTCTTTCTTCCTTCCTTCCTTGCTTTTTCTTTTCTTTCTCTTTGTAATCCAACACAATATTTGTAATTTTCCAGGAACAGAAGTTTACTCTTCACAAAACTGGGAGAGAAGTAATGTCTCACCCTCAATGCCTTATTCCATCTCATTACCAGCTCCGGTCACCTACAGTCTCCCACAAACTTCTCATCTACTTCTTATAATCCATGCAGATTGATGGGACAATCCTATAATCCAGAACTCTCTTTCTTAAAATGCCACCTATATCAATCAGAGAATGTACAATACGGAGCAGAGGTGAAGAGAGCTAGAGTGATGGGACTGATGTGAGGAACTAAGTTTACTTGTTTCCTATTGCTGCTGTGCCAAAGTAGCACAAATTTAATGTTCTAAAATAATACGAATTTATTGTCGTACAGTTCTGGAGGTCGAAAGTCCAAAACGGATTTCACTGGGTTAAAATCAAAGTATTGGTAAGATCACATTCCTTCTGGAAGCTCTAAGGGAGAATCATCATTTACATCTTCTAGAGCAGGAGTCCCTAACCCCTAGCATGGACTGATACCGGTGGCCTCTTAGAAATGGGCCACACAGCAGGAGGTGAGAGGTGGAGGAGCGAGCGAAGTTTCCTTTGCATCTGCAGCCACTCCACAGCACTAGCATCAACACCTCAACTCCACCTCAGATGATCAGGCATTAGATTCTCATAGGAGCACCAGTCCCTGGTGCTAAAAAGATTGGGGACCACTGTAAGATCTCACATTTCTTGGATTGTGACCCCCAATCAGCAATTGCATCATTCTGACCTCTGCTTTTGTCATCATATCTCTCTCTTCAAACTTCTTGCCTGCCTCAGTCTCCTTGCGATTACATTGGGCCTAATTGTATAATCTGGGATTATCTCCCTTTCTTGAGATCTTTACCTTAATAACATGTAAAATCTCCTTTGCCATGCAAGGTGATATTCACAGGTTTCAGAGAACAGAACATGGACATCTTTGGGGGAGAGAACATTATTCTGCTTACCATACTATATTATATCCACAGAAATATGTTTATTTTTGAACATGAAATGTACTTCTAACTATACAGAAATACCGAATACAAGTTAATTTTGAATCATTTATTGATTCCTCAAATGTTTATTAAGTATCTGTCATGTGTCAGACTCTCGGACAAGAGGAAGGACAGGCAGGAAGAGAATGTGGTCCCTGACTCCAGAGTGCTTACAGCATGGGAAAAAAATGTGTTTTCAGTCCGCAAAATATTGTTGAAATGCATCTTTAAGCTTACGATATTCTTGATAGCACTCACATTTGTCATTTTGTTTAACAAATATTTATTGAGCACCAGCCATGTATCCATCATTGTGCTGGCCACTCAGAATACCAGAAGGATGAAAACCCTTGCTTTGAAAAAGCTTGCCATTTGATGGAGGAAACACAAACATGAACTAAGAATTAAACAAGTTTAGAAAAATGTTATAAAGAAAATAAAAGTGGCATGGATGGGATTCTTTAAATTTCCCAGAGAGAGCCTCTGTGAGATGATGACATTTAAATTGATTCCAGAAAATAAAAAACATCAACCATAAGCAAGGCTTGGGAAGAGCATTTAAGAAGAGGGAACAGAAAGTGCAAAGGCCCTGAGGTCAAATAAAAGCTTGATGTGTTTGTGGCCAGAAAGAGGGTTCCTTTGGAAGAAAGCTGGAGTAGGAGGCAGTCGTGAATTTTAAAAATTATTTTTGGTTGACTTAAAGTGAATCTATTTCCAAGACCTCTCAGCCAATCACAAGGTGGGTTGAGGATGTGTGCTTCATGCCACTCTGTCTTCACATCAGCTATCAATTTGGGAGGTCAATAAATACTACCTAGAGTTGTTTATTGTTCTTTGAGCTTCCCCTGAACAGCAAGTAGCTCCTCAATCTTTCATTTCCAGTCCTGCTAGTGAATTTTTAATTCACCACTTGATGTATAGAAGAGATTGCTAAGAAAGATGCTCTGCACTTCATGATAAAATATGGTGCAGAGGGATGTGCAGAAGGAGAAGGAACATTTGGAAAAGAATTCGAGACCGTAACCTAGATCAAAAGTGCATACCGTGCAAAGAATTTCATAAGATTTGGCTCTTTGATAAGACTCCATATAGGAGACGGTCATGATCGTGGTCTGAATGAGCCCCAAATAGATCAGCTACTTGGCAAATTATCCACACTCCTTCATTTCAGACAATCTAGAACTCACCCTCTGGAAACAAGGCATAGTTGATGTACAGTTAAATGACAATGCATTATCTTTATATAATTGATACATTTCTACTCGCAGAAGACTAGATCTTCAACCTCTCAAACCCTTCCCAGGCAAAAACTAAAAAATGTGAAGTGCATACCCATTGTTAATAAGTGAATATACAAGCTAGACCATGCCTGCTGACTTATTAACTAGGAGGAGAAAGGAGGATCCAATGGGCAGACTCCCTTCGGATTTGCAGCTTTCTGAAGCCATTCACATGGAGACGGCTATGTTAACCTCTCCCTCATCTACTTTCAGTTTGCCTTTTCTGTATCCCAAGTCACAATTAGGACATTTTGTTAAATGTTTTGTTTTTAATATGTTTCTACTTAACTTATTCTACTCTACAGAAAAGGGACTGTCAGGAAAGTCAAGTTTTTTCTTAGGGAGCTACTGTCTTGCTCACCACCTGTGAGTGAGTAGAAGAGGTGCAGGGAAAGCTGTAGTGTATTAGCATTCTGAAGGAAGCTTTCCCCCATCTCCTTCTTGCTAAAGAAGTTTTATTGCAGACTAACCTAGGGATTAGCTCTAGAGAGAAAAAATCCTCAAAATTGACCTCACTTTTCTCATCATTACATATTCCTCTCAGAATCTATTTTAATTCTAAACCCTGAGTAGAGATCCAATAAATAGCTCTTTTCCTTACTTTGCTTCTCAACAAAATTTTAAAAAATAATAAAAAGCAAAAAAAAAAAAAATCCTGTTTATACTACCTAGTGACACTCTCTTATTTTCATTTTTTCTCCTCAATTCTCTTTAATTGGTTTTGTCCTTCCACGCAGGCTTTGTCACCAATAACCATATCTCTGCTCAAGAAAAAATGTTTAATTCTCTGTCATCTAACTTAACTTCTCAACATTAACATGGATCTAGAATGTCACTATGCTATGCTCATTCAGTTTTCCTTCTATCTCAAAAGCCCTTCCTCTCACTCATTCTCCCTTGCTGAGACTCAATCATCTACTAATCGTCCACTTCCTAAAATGTCCCAGAGCTCAATCTTCAAACTCCTTATCTTCTCTATTTACACATTTTTTTTTGTTTATCTTGTCCTTTTCCTTGATCTTAAATACCATTTGACACTGATGCCTCCTAAATGCCAGCCCCTCTCCTCAAAATTTTAGTCTCATATCTATTTACTTCCCACCCTCACTTGAACATTGTAAAAGTCAGACTTTAAAATGCTGTGCTTAACTGTTTACCTGTCCCCACCAAATTTGTTCCTTACCACTGACAAAGCCTCCTCCCTCTAAGTAAATCGCATCAAAATTCACCCAACATTTCAGGCCAAACCTAGAGAACAATGTCAATTTCTCTTTCCTTTCCATCTTGCAATGCTATCATCTCTACATGATAAATACTTACCATATAGTCATCACATGTGGATACACAATTCTCATCGTAACATACGATATATATTACGTATAAGTCTTTAAATGTATTTCATACCATTTCTCCTGCTATAACCCTAATCCAAATCAGCACCATCTTTCTCCTAGACTCTGCAACAGCTCCCTAACCAAACTTCCTGCCTCCTTTCTTGTCCTTAAGTCAATGTTCCAACAGCTACCAAAGAGAATTTTTTTAAACCTTAAATCAGATCTCACCACTCCCCTCCTCTTTCCTAAAACTTTTCTATGTTTTCCTCCTGGAACTGACCCAGTGTCTCTCTCCTCATATCTCAATGATGCTTCCCTATACTCCAATCACACAGGGTCTTGAGGATGCCATGCTCATTCCTGTCTCAGAGCCTTGTACTATGTCCCTTCTCTTTGGGACACACTTCTCCGATATTCTTATGTGGCTCTGCTCTCTCATCTTTCAGGTTACAACTTACTTATTCGTGATACTTATTGTATATTAAAACAGAATATAGTATACACATATATAAATTATATAAATAATTAAATATTTATGTAATTTATTATACCTATAGTGTAGTAATTATTTCCTTTGTCTCCCCTTTCTAGAAGAAGGCTCCCTGAGTGTGGTATTGTTTAGTTTATTCACTAATGAATCCTTTCAGCCTAGATTAGGGCCTGGAGCATAGAAGTTACTTAATAATCTGAGTTGAACAAATGAACTCAAATATTGTACCCCTCTGAGATCAGAAGTAACACAGATACCTATCATCTATTTCATATCCTTCAGATAGATCCTTTCAGTATCTGAAATTGCCTATTTATTTGTTTTTATTTATTTGCTTATGTGTTTATTTGCTCCATGTATCCTCCACTAGAATCTAAGACCCTGAAGGCTTGTTCCTTTCTGAGTCACTATTGCTGAGAACAGTGCTTGGTATATAGTATCTGCACAGCAGGTACTTCTGGTCTGACCAATCTTGATGTTCCGATATAACCAGAAGAAGCTGACATGTGCAGTGAGAGCTGCTTCAGATAGTCTAGGGCTGGAGTCCTCTGCACATAAAAACTCACTGTTACTCTATTCTAAGTGTTTACTCTAGAGTGTATACACTATATACTACATTCTGGGTGAGATAGGCATTAGCTGAGAGCCTCTGTTCCACACCCAGGACCAATCCTAGGACACATTATGAAAATGGCTTAATTTGTCATTAGCACTTCTCTCTCCTTTTTTTTTTTTTTTTCCTTACAGTATTTTCTCAGCCCTTGTCCCCAGGTCCATCATATTCATTGACTTCCTGGCTAGAGGCAGCGGCACATGGACACTAACAGTGTTCCTTACTCTTCATCTCCTCTCTTTTCTAATATTTACCTCTCTGAGTCCTTCTTTCTACTTGTATTGCTTTCTTCTGTGAGTGACAGAAAAGGATAAATTAGAAAAGAAAATTTAGATGACTACTTCATAATCCAAGGGGGCAGAGAATGCTCAGCCCATTTTAGGTAGATTTAGAACCTTAGAATAGTAAAGGTAATGACAGAGAGTGTAGAATAAGGGAGGCAGTTTGAAGATATGCTATCACATTACTTATTTGGTAGTGTGTTCTGTATAAGAGTCTGCCACTACATGTACGTACCTACCAGGTGAGATCTACTGTGGAAAAGCTGAGGAGACTAGCACTAGGAGCTTCATTTCGATTCCCCATATCCCCGTGCCAACTTTTGCTGCCTTTTTCCTCCCATGTGGACTATTTATTTTAAATGCCAAGTATCTGGCCTCCTACATATGGAGTTACATAGAGCATCTCACCCAACTGATCCCACAAATGGGGAGCTATGTCCCAGAAAGGGAATGACATCTCCCTCAAATAACACTGTTGTGATGGTTGGCCAGACGAGAGTCCAGAACTCCTTGTAGCTCAGAGCTCAACTCTCTCCACCCTTTACATTTGGGGCAAGTCTTGGTACCTGGTATTGAGATGACAGTGGATGTTGTTGACATTTTAAGGAGAAAGTCCCCTGGGATTCCTATTCTCAGGATGATTACTGAGGTTAGAGTGGGTCAGCAAGGAAAGCAAGGATGGGGATTGAAAAAAAAAATGGGCATGGATAGACTAAAACCCACTTCAGAATCTATCAAATTACCCAAATGTCCTTCAGCAATTATGGATTCACAAACATCAACCCTCCTATAAGAAGTTTTTCTTGACCATCCAACCCAAGATGATCTTACATTTCTCTGTTTTGTTGTCTCCCTAGGACATTAGAAATCATCTGACTTATCTGCTTTCTTGTTGTTATCAGCCTTGTCCATTAGAAATCCATTTCTTGAGAATGGGATCCTGTGTGTTCTATTGGCCTCACATTCCCAATCCCGGGACAGGTATTTAATAAATATTTGTTGAATTAACTAATGCTGAATAAATCAAAGTTATGGCATAGGCTTTGGTACCGTGGAATCCTCAAATATTTTTTGAATAAACAAACATATTATTTGATATGACTTTACTTCTGTTTGAGTCTAAGAAATCAAACATCTCTACTCTGGAAGAAATATTCCTTATATTTCGGATAGCTGATAACCTAGATGGCTGGTCAATCATTGATAACTCATTTGTTGCCCAAGCTACTCTATCACTTTATTTAACTCATCTCTTTTGAAATGACAGAAAAGCGCTGAAAACCACTCACTTCCCTTGAATCCCACTGATATGAGCCCAGAGTGAAAAGGTACAAATATTGCTCTCTCCAGGGGAAAGCAATCCATATTTGACTTACCACTAGCTGGACGACATTATGATTCCTAGCACTGGAAATCTATCATCTTCAACTTTTCCACCTACCCAGGAACAGAGTGTGATAATAATTCCAAGGAACTGTGTTTCAATTCCAGCTGTGGATCCAATTTCCGCTTATATGATTTAACCTGGAAATTATCAGTGACAACCGCTGGGGGGAAATGAACAGCTGATTCGGGAGGTACAGTGAGAGAAGCTGCCTCAGCTTGGCAAGCGGGAAAGACAAATGATGCACAAAGCAGACTGGAATAAAAGATGTCCTTGTGGAAATGAAATGTGATGTATAGTAATTCCAGCTGTGAAGCTACCAAACAGCCTATTAAAAATAAGTGTCTTGATGTGATCATAGATAAGACAAGTCAAATTAAAGAACATCACACACAATGAAAGCTGCATCTGGGAGCTTTGACTGAGAGCTGATGAGAAATCTGAGCAGCAAGAAGCGATGATGACTGAATCATGCTTTGAATGAGAAAAATCAAAGGGAAGGTGATACGTGAAGGAAAGTCTATCTATTTAATTGGGGTACAGATGTAGGGAGTAATGAGTCTCCAACCATAAAATATCAAGGACAAAGGCTAAGAATTATAAAAATACATGATGAAAAGTCAAGAAGTTTAGCATCTTTAGCTATAAGCATTTCATTAATTCAATAAACATTCTTAAACACATAAGTGCCAAGCACTGTACTAACCCATAGAAGACGACTGAAGACATCATCTCTTTCCTCCAAGAGATTAAGTTCTGGGGTCACACAAGGCAGATGAAAAATTCAGGAAAAAACTTTGTAATGGAAATCAATGCATTCTACTCCCATGAAAGATACGGTGTTTGTATTTCAAGAATAAGAATCCCTTAATGCATTATTAATTATTAATTGCTTTACATGTGTTATCTCATTCAATCTTTTCAACACCCTGAGTTCATTGCTGCCCCCACTGAATTGGCAACAAAACTGAGAACCTGAGACACGTACAGCACAGAGCTAAAAATTAAAGAAGCTGGGATTGGAACCCAGTGTTTGCTCTAAAACCTCTCTTGTTTCCACTACACCATGTTTTCCTGTGGGTACTTAGCCAAAACGATGCCTGTTAAATCTATAAAGTACACAGGCATTCCCTTCCTTATGCTTTATGTCCCACTGAAATGACCCCATTTTACCTTCTCAGGGAGCAGGTTCCTTTCAAACCTTTCTTGGCAGGATCAGAAATTAATTTATAGTCTGGATAATTGGGGTTGAAAAAGCACATGTTTTATTCTTCTCAAGTGTATTTGAATGTTAATATGTGCTGCACTGTAACCTTAAAATCAAAGAATGAATAAAAAACTCCAAACACTCAGGTCAGGGATTCACAGAAAGGGAAGGAGGGAGATATTTGAGGTAGAGAATAAAGTCTCTTAAAAACTCTTCACACAAGTCTCACACATAGCAAAGGGATGAAACAAAACTGTTCTGCCAGAAGGAAAGCAATCTAGGATCCAGGACTGCAAAGTTCTTTGTTACAATAGAGTCACAACTCCTAACAAACCTGTCTCCAGCAGTAGTCAATTGCCTCAAGTCTATTGTCTGCAACAGAGTTCACCAAACCAGAGGGTGCTGAGTGAATGGGAGCTGAGGAAATTTCTCTCATCCTCGAGCCCGGTCACAACGCTAGGAGGCAGCAAAGTACCTGGGAAAGGAACTCGCTTCAATTAACTTTAGCTCTGGAACTATTTATTACCTGTTGAGAACGTGTCACTCTGCTGGAGTTGTGAATATGAAAAAGAACTAGAGATGGAAGCCTTGACCATTTAAGGGTGTACAATCTCATTAGAGATATAATAGAAATAAATCCATAGTCAAAATTTTAAATGGGGTAGGGAGTGGTGGGACTGTTTGAGAGATGGTAACACTGAAGTTGTTTTTTAAGAAACAGATAGAGACCAAAGCAAGTTACTTAGTTAAGAAAAGCTTTGTGGGCCAGGTGAACTTTGAGACAACTATGATAAGAAAAGGGGGAAGATCTTTGGTGGAGCACAAAAGTCCAGATGGTAAAATGAGCCTAGAAAAATGGGAGGGGGTGGGGGCGGATTTTATTGCAAGGATACCAGAGTGACTCAAAAGAGGTATATATCTATTACATAACAGCACAGGGCTATGGATTTACAAACATTATTTAATGAAACTCTCACAATAACTGTGCTAAAAGAAGTACTCTGTTTATCCCTACTATGAAGAGAATCTCAGAAATAAGTAATTTCTTTAATGGGAAAAAAAGAGTCAGGTCAGAAATTGAAAGATCATTTATACAATCCTTTATTCAAGTTCACACATATGGGTCAGATCTAAGCGAGACAAAGGTAAATATTTTCTCTGACCTCGAGACGCATACAACTTGTCTGTGGGGAACACAGACAATTTAATCAGGGATTTCAACCTGATATAATGTGTCATTACAACCAAGTCAGATGGGCTCTTGGTTTATGAAAGACCCTGTTTGGTACTTGAAGTGAATATTGAAAAATAAACAAAAGGCAATCCACAGACTAAGAGAAAATATTTGCAAAAGACATGTCTAATAAGGGGCTATTATGCAAAATATAGAAAAAGATCTGTTAAACTCAACATTAAGAAAACAATCTGATTAAAAATGGTCCAAGATGTTAACAGATATCTCAAGAGAAATAGATGGCAAATAAGTACATGAAAAGATACTCCACATCCTATGTCAACAGGGAAATGCAAATTAAAACAACTCTAAGATACTACTACACATTTATTAGAATGGCCAAAATATGGAACAGTGAAAACTCCAAAGGTTAACAAGGAGCAACACAAACTCTCATTCATTGCTGGTAGGAACTAAAAATGATACAGCCACTTTGTAAGATAATTTGATGGCTTCTACAAAACTAAACATATTCTTACCATATGATCTAGCAATCCTGCTCTTTGGTACTTATCCAAATGAGTTGATAATTTATGTCCACACAAAAACCCTAAAAACAGATTTATAGCAGCTTTATTCTTAATTGCCAAAATTTAGAACCAACGGAGATACCCTTCAGTAGGTGAATGAATAAATAAACTGTAATATAGCCAGAAAATAGAATATCATTTAGTACTAAAAAGAAATAAGCTATCAAGCCATGGAAAGACATAGAAGGATCTTAAATTCATAAAATAATCTGAAAATACTACATACTCTATGATTCCAATTACATGACTTTATGGAAAAAGCAAAACTGGAGACAGTAAAAAGATCAGTGTTTACCAGGAGTTAGCAGGAAGAGAAGGATTAATAGGAGTAGCACAGACTTTTAGAGCCATGGAAGTACTTTGTATTATATCATAATGACTCATACATGTCACTATGCATTTGTCCAAACCCACAGAATGTACAACACTAAACGTGAACCCTAATGTAGACTATGGACCTTGGATGATAATGATGTGTCACTGTAGGTGCATCAATTATAACAAATGTGAGACTCTTGTCAGGGATGTTGATAAAGGCTATGCATGTGCAGGAGCAGGAACAAAGGGGAACTCTCAGTGTCTTCTGCTCAATTTTTCTATAGATCTAAAACTACTCTAAAAAAATAAAATCTATTAAAAAATAAACAGAAGATATCCATGCAAAAGAAACAACAGCTATTTCAAGATGATAAAATAGCCTGCTTATAACCCCAGAGGTAAAAAAACCTGACCCATACAGGGAACTATACAGAAGCAGGTCAAAGCTTCTAAGGGTATAGACTCTGAAAGCGGATGTCAAATCTAAGCCCTGGTCCAACCCTTTGCTGTCTGTGAGACCTTAGGAGGGTCATTTAACCTCTCTGTGCCTCAGTTTTCTCATCTATAAAATAGGGAAAATAATAACACATGTCACACAGGGTTGTTAGGAAGATTAAATGAGCTAATATTTGTAAAATCTTAGTATGGTACTTGGCAAATATGTATGCAGTACGACTGGAACCTTAAAAATAAGTCTGATCATGGAGGTCATTTTGTATTATGCTAAGGAGCTTGGGATTTATCTTGAGAATGATGCACGGGTGTTGAGGAAATTTGACTAGTACAGTGAAATCTCTGGACCAACATTTTAGAAAGCTGGAGGTGGAGACTCGAAGTAATTTAAGTGAGAAATGGGCAAGGCCTGAAGTTAAAGCATGACAGTCGAAAAGGAGAGAAAAAATGGATTTAACAGATATTGAGAGGAATTTGTAGAATTAGGTGAGAAAATGAATGAGGGAAGGGTTGATCCCTAAGTTTTAGGCTTGAGGATGCGATCATTTCTGAAGGAGGTTAATGCTTCCCTGTGACCTCTGGGCTTCCCTTCCATTCCCCAGCACTCCATCTACCACACTGGGCTGTTTCTCTGTGTGTAAAATGAATGTTTTCCAGATCTAATAGCTAATCGACCTTTTTATCTCTAAGAGCCTTTGTGTATCATAAGTGATTCCAAAGTATAGGATTGAGTCCAGTTGTGTCTCTTACCAGTATCATGGGAGCCATCCTTGTCCTCCCTCTTTCTGTTTATGTAGGCAAATTTTTAATGGTCTACTTAGAAATAAGGCTTTAAGATGGCTACCTCTTCTCAAACTAACATGTAAAGTACCCCAAGATGGGACTTGAGCGTTGCAAATGGCTCTCTAAATGAAGTTTTACACTACACTATGGACACCCTCCCTTGCCATGAGACACTGATGAAGTCAGTCCGTGAATCTGGGCCAACGAGAATGATTCCCTTCTCCCTCCCTATCTACCCACTCCTTTCATTTGTGTGTACACTACTAAGTGAAAGCTCCCTGGAAGCCAAAAAAGTGACCTAAATGAAAACTTAATGCATTCCCAATCCCTCTCCTTCACCATCCACTGCTGACACAAAATGAATTTAGTCAGTAAAAAAATTAAATGTTACTTGCTTTGATTTATATTTCTATGTTTTTATGTTCTTCTGCTTAATAGCTATTCCCCTGACTCTCTTTTAAAGCCACATATCAGAGTATTTTAAACACATCTCTCTTTACCTAGAACTCAACAAGATGTTTCACATTTCAACTTCTCCTTCTTAATGTTAACTTAGACGTTATGTGCTGCAAGTGAAACAAGTTTAAATTTTCCTCCTCCCATTACAAGCAATTGGTACCACAGAATGTTTAGGTGTAGAGAGAAGTGATGTCATTTCATTCTATGTGTTGAGGGTGGGGGGAACGTCCCTGCCCCCACAGGTCCCAGAACTAAAATTCTGTGTTTTTAATATCACTTGAAAAGCAGCTTCAGACGTGAAGTAAATGATAGTTAGGAATGACCCACGGTTTTGGAGAGTCACCAGCCTAGATCTCCCGATTTGTCCCAGAAAGAGAAGTCATTCCACTTCAAGAAGAGTAAGAGGAGAATTAGAGGAGATAAATTACTTGCTCAACTATTTTACAGAAATATGTCAGAACCAAGCTTTGAACCCAGTGTCTCTACTCCTTTGATCTCTGTATTACGAATTTTGAGGCAATGTCACTGGAATTTTGTTTTGTAACTTAACATCACTACTTTTGAGCATGATGATATGACAGAATCAAGAATGCAACAAGACTTTCTTCACTCTACTAACACCACTACCTGAATTCGAATTGCTTCAGTTTCTCCAGAGAGACAAATAATGTGAATACTAATAATAAATGCCTATGACTCTATTCAATGGTACTTTACAGTTATGAAGTATTTTACATATTTTATCTCATGTAATCTTTAAAGCAACTACATAAAGTTGAGCTAGGCATTCTCCATTTGATACCCTCCCCTCACCAGCCTCCCTTGCTACCCTGATCTGGCCCTGGAAGTCTGCTGATCTCAGTGAGCCACATCAATGGTGGTCCCTGCAGTGTGGCTTTCTACTATAGGGAGGCACCAGCAGGAAATAAAGTACAGAAGAAAGCAAAGTCAATGAATATGACCGCCATCTCCCTTGTCCTGCTGGGTCAAGGCATAGCAATAATTGTGCTCTCCTAAAGAGGTGACATCTCTTGTGGTCCATTGCTATGCTTTTCTATAGTGATAGCTTCAGTAACTTCACTATTCTGATGACCACACCCTCCTCTGTTGATAAAAGTGTATCACTACTGTGGGATAACTCTGACCCTTACTTATGATACACAGAGGAACAGGTATCTAAGGACCTTTTCTATAGTTACAGAGCCAGAGCTAGCTACAAGATTTGTGGGGCCCAGCTCAAAACAAAAATGTTGATCTCTTATTCAAGAGGCAGGGTAAAATCTCTTTCCTTTCTTTTATGGTCCTGTCATAATGTTTATTTTATTTGTTACTTAATGTATCACTCCCTGGGAGCAGATATAGACTCTTATGGTACCTGAGGCCCAGCCCCACCAGTTGACAACCCCAATCCTCTCCCATGCCTACCTTTAGGATCCTGGAAAAGGGGTGGAAGATGGCAGCCATCACTGCATAGGAGCAGTGGTGCCCCGGAGAGATGGGGAAGTGGCTGGAAGTGAGAAGACCAATGAGCTGAGGCATGCTCCAGTGTCCCATTGGACATCACTTACAAAACACAAATCCAAAGATATAATTATTAAGAATTTCAAGTTGGCAACTGCAGAGCATTAAATTCCAAGAACAGGACACCCTTTTGATGTAGTCCTGTGCTACTTACTGCACCCAAGATGCTGACCCCTACATGTCTAGTTTGTGATGGAGCTGAAACTTAAAATGTATGACTTTAAAACTCATGCTGTACCATGGAATCAAATTTTGCTCCAAAGTCAATAAATGGATGTCTCTCACATACGCTGAGAGTATGGTGGGTCAGAATAAGAATATATCCCAACAGGCACATCATGGTTTTAATTTTCCCATCTGATAGCTTGACTACATTCTGTATTTTGCTAGCCAAGGAAGGAGGATATTTGCAGTTTTGTGCCACTGAGTTTGATCTGACTCTATGAATGAGTAATGTCCCAATATTCTGTCCTCAATAGCTCTGCTCATCTCCTGTAGACTCAGGCCTATGGTTTCTTTTATGAAGTCGGTTCATCTTGTATTTGGTCTTCCTCTTTTCCTGTTGCCTTCTATTTTTTTCCAGCATAATTGTCTTTTCCAAGGAGGAACCCTGCCTTATCATGATGTGCTCGAAGTAGGACAGCTTCAGTTTTGTCATTTTTTCCTCCAGCAATGTTTCAGGCTTAATTTGCTCCAGGACCAATTTGTTCATTTTCCTGGCGGTGTTCAGTGTATCTTTAAGCTCTCCTCCAACATCATATTTCAAATCAATCAATTTTTTTCCTGTCAGTTTTCTTCACTGTCTTTCACATGTGGATGATCCTAGCCGTGGTCTTTAATGATGTATCTCTGTTCTTGATGATCTTCCCTAAGATCTTTATGATTCTTCCATTGCTGCTCTTCCCAGTCTAGCCTTCTCTTGATTTCTTGGCTGCAATCTTCATTTGAATTGATGACCGACCCAAAGTAAGCAAAATCTTTAACAATTCTGATGTCTTCATTGTCTATGTTAAAGTTGTGTATTTCTTCTGTGGTCACGGTTTTTGTCTTCTTGATGTTCAAATGTAGTCCTGCTTTAGCCTTTTCTTCTTTCATTTTTATCTGAAGTTGTTTCATATCATTGCTACTTTCTGCCAGTAAGAGGGTGTCATCTGCATATCTTAAGTTACTGATATTTCTTTCACCAGTTTTTACTCCTTATTCCTTTGAGTCTAGCTCCATTTTTTGTATGATATATTCTGCATACAAATTAAACAAATAGGAGGATAAAATGCACCCTTGCCTGACATCTTCACCTATAGGAAACCATTGTCTCTCCATATTCTGTCCTGATAAAGGCTTCCTACCCACAATACATCAGAACAATTAAGTACTGAGGTATGACCATGTCTTTCAGACTAACCCATAGCTGTTCATGACACATGCAGCCAAAGGATTTACTGTAGCTTACAAAGTATAGACTAACCTCTCAAATTTTTTGAGAGCACTCCAGTATCCAAAGAGTGTTTGCACTTAGATCTTAAGTGCCTCTTCCTTTTCCAAATCCAGTTTGAACAGCCATCATTTCTTGCTCCATATAAGAAAGAGCCTTTGTTGCATCATCTTAATCCTAGCTTTACTTGTATGAGAAATTAGAGCAATGGTCCTATAGTTACAGTACTCCTTGGCATGTCCTTTCTTGAAAATTGTGATGTATATTGAGTGCTTCTAATCCATAGTTCATTGTTCTGTTTCCCATATTTGTTGACAAATCTTTGTTAGGGTTTTGACAGAATCAACTTCTATGACTTAAAATAATCTATCTGTATTCCATCTACTCCTGGAGATTTACTACTTCCCAATACTCCAGGGCAGCTTTCACTTCACTTTCTAGAATCACAAGTTCTCCCTCATAGGAATCTTTTTCAAGGGTATTGGTCATCCCATTTTCTTGTCTGTTTAGGTTTTTGGTATCCTATTTCCATCTTTCCTTTACTTTCTCCTGGTCAGATAATGTGCTTCTATATTGATGGTTCACTATTCCTAACCTGGGTTTGAATTCCCCTTTTGTTACAAAGTTATTTAGCTTTCTTTTGTAATAAGAAACAAAAACAAAAACAAAAAGAAACAAGGTTGTTCCAGACAACATTTCTGGTGACTTTTCTATTTCTAATTTCACTATCAGACACACTAAGCCTCCAATTAATGTAGACACATATCAGAGGTGACAAGTCACTAATTAGAATGCTTTGCCTTAGGAGATATGAATGTCATCAATCAATTTAAAATTGAATAGTATGGCTTGACTGTTCTTGCTAGAGGCAGAAGTATTGGTCGAGGAAAAATTCAAAATCATCAGATTGGAAAAACATTTTAGTGCTTTGGGCACACCACAGAGAGATTGACTGAGAGACTGTTTAACTGCCTGAGTAACATAACACTGAATTCTGATTCTTAAAAATGGAATGATGGTGCTGTCTAGAGTGGGTTGAGGGCAGAGAAAAAGAAACGTAGAACTGCTACTGAGAAAAGAAAGAAAGATCACCAATATGAGTTTGCAAGCCAAGAATCTGTTTCAAAGTAGAATTTCTTTGTTGATTTTTTAAAATACATAATATAAGGCACAAGTGTCCCAGGTAATGAAGTGGCGGCAGCAGCAGCAGAAACAAGACCCTCATTGAGAAATCCAAGACAGTACTGTTTTCTTGCAGGTGAGACCAGAACTATTTCACAAAAAGTAAACAACAGCTGTGCTTAACATGTGTTGGATAATAAATCAATGCAATGAGGGGCTAAAGAAAAAAGAATAGACATTATGTAGTAGGTAAAACTTGAACTATTTTTTGCAAGAAGAATGAAGAGTCACATAAATTTATGTACTTGCTCAGAGATCACATAAAAAGAAAGTCCCCTCCCCCCCAAAAAATTATTTAAATCCTCTTCATGAGAAGTACTGAATGGGTTTATAAGAATAAGAAAAGGCAATTTGCAGGAGATTTGCTGTTGATCTAAAAAAATCCAACTTTTTCTTAATATTCTTCCTCAGTGGTATGGGGGAATTTCAATCAGATAGAACCTAAGACTTTCTTAGTGGGTGAATGTCTGCAGTGATTGAGTTGCCCTGAGACCTAAGGCTGAGGATTCATTCATCTTGATTTCAGACCAATGATCTACTTAAGATTAGTTCACATTGTCATATTAAGAGGTAAGGAACCATGAAACCAGATATCCAGCTTGGTAAATCTAGACCAGTGTTGTCTGATAGAAATATAAGGTGAGTCACATGTGTAATTTTAAATTTTCTTGTAGCCAAATTTTTAAAAGTTAATCAAAAGTTGAAATTAATCTTAATGATATTTTATTTAACTTAATATCCAAAATACTATCATTTCAAAATGTAATAAAAATTATTGAATTATTAATATTTTTCATTAATTTGTTATGAAGAATTTAAAATCCAGTGTATATTTTATATTTGCATCACATCTTAGTTCACACTAGCCACATTTCAGGGGCCCAATAGTCACAATTGGTTGGTGGCCATTATATTGGAAAATGCAACCCTAAATTCTTTCTTCAGCATTAAAATCGGTTGTATCAGTCAGTCGACAATGATTTAGGTAGCCTCTCCTAGGCTTAGTTCTCCCTGCAG
Source organism: Pteropus alecto (assembly GCF_000325575.1). NCBI lineage: Eukaryota > Metazoa > Chordata > Mammalia > Chiroptera > Pteropodidae > Pteropus > Pteropus alecto. Next base: position 11,027,729 of record NW_006442484.1, read on the forward strand.
TAATCCTTGAAACCAGTCATAGATAGATTCCAAGGCAGCTCTTTGTGACCAGAAGCTCCTGAGAAGAGAGATTTTATGCCATTCTTTTTGTTTGGTTGCTTGTTTGTTTAGTCAGTGACCTTCCTAGTGCCATGAGTATAGTTTATCATGTAATGAATAAGTGAAAGAATTAACAAATGAATGACTAAGTGCCGTGATGGACTATTGGCAGAATTAAGAGGTAATAATAAACAGGGCAGTAAAGAGAAACAAACATTATCATAACTTTAAATTTGGTCTAGTATTCAAGACTCTTCACATTTTATTTCTTATCTCCAGTTTTAACCTTACATGACACTTCCCACTGTATACTGTAATAAAAACTAATCTCAGGAGCTATTCCACACAAATGCAAGAAAAGAGAAGGATTCTATTAATTGGCAAATTACACACACTCACATAATATAGTCTCTACTTAGAGATTCATAATATACAGATATAATATAGCACTATGATATACACAGCTAAAAGAATTTCTTTTCAGCAAGACTGCTCAGAGTCTTTAACCCACTGAAATTTAATAGTTCTCTCTTTCTGCTAAGTCTCTTCACCTAAATGGTAAGATTGGTAAGCTTGTTGAGGGCAGGGATCACATTCATTGTGCTTTTTTAACCATTACATGGCCTTGCTTGCACTCTTGGCCCTGTAATCCATTCTCAAAACACTATCTGTGTAGTCTTTTATAACATAATCTGATCATGTCACTAAAGTGCTAAAACACTCTGAAAACCTCAGCATGATTATCAAATAGAATCTCTTTCCCATGACCAACAAGATTCTATATGATCTGCTCACTATCTCTGGCTCAAAACCTAATGGCCTGCTCCAAGGGTTTACAAGCTATGGCCCAGGGATCTAACCCAGTGTTTCCGTAAATGACATGTTATTGTAACTCAATCACATCCAGCTTTAAGTTCTGTGTCTGCTTTGAATGCAATGGCAGATTTGAGAAGTTGCCATAAAGACGGTGTGGCCTACAAAGTCTAAGCTATTTACTATGTTATCCTTTGCAGAAAGTTTTCCAACCCCTATCATACCCTTTCATCTTTGTTCTCTTCTTTCCAGCTATGGTGACTTTCTTTCAGAATCTGCAACTCACCACACTCTGTTTGCCTCAGGAGTTTTGCTTCCATTTCCTCTGCCTGGAACATTGCCCCCACATTATTATATGACTAGCTCCTGTTTATTGTTCAGGTCTCAGCTCAAACATTACCTTCTCAGTTACCTCCCCTAACTATTCAATCTAACATAGCTCTTCTCTCCACATCCAGTTTCTCCTTCTCTCATCACCATGTGGTTTGTTTTCACTATTGTTGTTGTTTCTCCTCGCTCCTATCACTCCCTGAAATTACCTACTTTGTATGTTTATACATTCATTATCTGTCTTCCCTGAGAGACTATATATTCCAAAGGGGCATTCTCTATCCCTGTCACTGCTGTAGCTCCAGGATCTAGAACTGTGCACAGCACATAGCAGCTACTCAAAACACACTTATGGACTAAATCAACCTATGTTGGGCCTGTCGAATAGCCTCCAGAAAAGAATTCAATAGATTCAATCAGATTAGAACCATATTGGCCTTTTGAGACCGTTTAGAACAAACTTCTCATTCTATGGATGAAGACAAAGGGGACTAAAGAGAGGATGTGTCCAGATTGAATTCAGGTTGACTATCATCTCAGGCCCAGGATACCCTGACATCCAGCTCATCACTGCCTGAACTGACTATTTACATGGAACTTGATTGAGAGTAGCCTTTCCCAAAGATTCTATTGATCAATAAGTTTAGAAAGATTGTAAAGCTAAGTAAAATAATTTATTAACTGAGAATTTCTCAGATCCTTTAATAAGCTTTTTTTTTTTTTTGCAGAGAATCTATAAAAATAGAATGTTTCCTAAACAAATTTAAACCCTTCTTCCCCCACCATGAATTTTTTTTTTCTGTGATTCATGGTCTTTACTCTATCCAATCTTGTTGAACAAATATTGGAAAAGATAAATTATTAGCAGTGTTACTGTCCCCAAATCTCTTATACATGCCTATGGCATTCATATAGCATCCTATCAGGATCCTATACTATCCTTAGAATCCTATACTATCCTTAGCTCTATGTTTTATCAGTAATTATGGTTTATTGAAATTGCCCATTTTGGATTTGTTTCCTATACTAGAATATAAACTCCTTGAAGGCAAGAAACATACTCTATTCATCTCTGTACCTCCAATGATTAATACTGCCAACAATATAAGATAATTTAATAAGTGCGTATTGATTTTTCTCAGAAGACTTTTGCCCCACCTGGAATATTCTTTCTCCAAAATGGGTTTTTGGTTCATGTTATCATCCCCTTCAAATCTTAATTCATAAGTCACTTCTTAATAGAACCCACTATGAGCACTTTATTTAAAATTATAAACCTTTCCACTTGAACTTTCTGATCTCCTTTACCCTGCTCTCTTTTTTCTTAAAGCACTTATAATGTTCTAATACACTACAAATAGTACATTATACAGTACACTTACTCTCCACCCCTTCCTCACTAATTAGTAAACTCTAAAAAGGTAAAGATTTTTTTTTTAATCAGCTATATTCACTAATATATCCGTAGTACCTAAAATGGTTGACTACTAGGTAGTCAAAATAAATTCATTGAATTACAAAAATGAATTCATGAATTAATGAAAAAGGCCATAAGTACCAAGAGCCATATCAAAGCTTATCAGAGATAGGCCAGCAGACTCTGCTATAATCAAAGCGAATGCTAGGTACTCTTCTCATTCAGAGAAGAAACTGGAGTTCAGGCCAGCCATATGTAAGAACAGTACTGAACAAATAAAAGTTAACAGCCCATATGGGAGAGGAGTTTGCCTTGCTTAATGACTTGGCAGCAGAGCAAGAGTGGGGAGTATTTCAAGAGATTTGAGACCTTATTTCTTGTCAACTCCCTGCTCCCACAGCCCACAGGAGCCATGAGTAGAATTTCCAAAGGATGGACAAAAAAATCTAGTCTTGCTCAACCACCAGAAGGCAGAGTGAAGCATTAGAATTTAAAAAAAAAAAAAAAAAGTTCCCCTCAACTGATTTCCAAGAAGGAAGAAACGTACTAAGAAGGAAATAGAATACATTAGCTTTTATCTCTAGCTGCCTTCTACTTATTCTTCAACTTGAGCTCAGGGGCTGAGAGAAATGGAGGATGCTGTCAATATGGGGCTTCACTGGGGCTGAGAATAATAGAAATTAGCAACTTGGCAAGAGGCTTTAAATGATAGTTTACATTTGAACTTAGCTGAGCATTGGAAACAAGATGCTGCGAATGCTCAGAGATGACAGATATCAGGAAACAAAAAGAGGAGCTAAGTGATTTTCTTCTTGTTATAGAAGAAAAAAAATGATAATAGTAAGAAAATGAGTATTTTGGTTTTTTAACAAGTGAATTTTAACAGTCAGTACTGTTATCAACATGCCATGGTCTCCTCAGTTCTTATCAGATAATGGAAAAGCCTCTAGCAGAATGAACCTAGTCTTTGTAGAGAAAACATAGTTTAAGTTTTATTCTATTAACCTGGAAAACAAAACCCACTATTCTCTTGAGCAAAAACAGAGGTTATTTAAATGAAGCCAAAACTTTGTTCATTCAAGTTTTCAGGAATGTTTAGGGAACAAGAAGTAGAGCCAAAAAGACTCAAAACAAACAAACAAACAAACAAACAAATGAATAAACAAAAACTTATCCTAAAAAATGAGAGGCAGACTCCATTCTTGATAAAACCCACATGATAAGGATGCTCAATTTTAAAGCATGGTGTGATTATGACAAGAGAAATAAAGTAACTGTCTCTTTTTGAAAACTGCTAAGATTTTTTTTTTACACAGATTTTCTCATTTTTATCCTGCCAGAAGAAGGTAGTGTGTCCATTACTACTTTACAGATGAGAAAGTTGTGGTTTACTGACCCAGGCAGATAGCCCAGGGTCACACAGCTAGCAATCGGTGGAGTCAACCTCAACTGAAGCTGATTTGATGTCAAAGCTTTTTCTTCTATATTAGGAGATAAGAGAGCCAGAAAGTGATTTCTCAGCAATATAGAGGGTGCTGGGGAGGCTGAAATCCAAAGGTCTTGATGTATCAGTAAGGTAAGACAAATAAATCCAGGTCTAAATCTCCAAACTTTTCATACGGAGTCAGCCTTGTGGAAAGGCGAAAGAAGCATTCCTCAGCCATGGGTTTTTGTGAGACTTCATGCTATTCCTACCGAATAAGCAGTGTAAGTAGAAGTAGATAAAGCTATCTAGACACAGACACACACACACACACACACACACACACACACACACACACACACACTTCTGGTTATTAAAAATCTCACATTGGTAATTCATTCCTTTCTCCTCTTTACACTTACATTTTTCCCTTCACAGCAAAAATAATAGATTATTGTTATTAAAATAAAAATCATAATTTCATCACACAAAAGCAACTATTTCTAGTCTTTTTCTGTAATACTTTTTATTACAGCATATTGCTTCCTGCTGTATTTGCTCAACATATGACATAAGTACTTTTTGCCATTAAATTTCTATAAATTTAAAATGTTCAATGATTTTATATGAAAAAATTAAAACACTTTGTGAATGTAATTTTTATTTACAATTGTTATTTACTATTTTATATCTAGATCATAATTTACCTAATTCCTAAATGTTAGTCATTTAAATTATTTTCATCTTTTTTCCTATTACAAATGACAAAGATTAATTCCTTTAACTTAAAGCTTAACAATTACTCAAATGCCATAGGGAAGCCTGAATATAAAATCTGATGATCCATCTGTAAATTGAAGGAAGGAGTTTGCCACATGTTTTCCTAGAAGTTGGTTTTAAAGGGGAGGTGGGTGAGTGTGAAAACAGAGGGCATGGAATGCCTGGCACTTGAAGAGTAGGGCTTCGCCGGGGGAGCAGGTGGCACAGAAGTGAGAGAGTGGACCAACAAAAGCCACCTCACCGTGCTGATCCCCCTGACTGCAACTCCCCACAAGTCACTGAATGGAATATAAATGATTCAACCCCCAAAATATCTAGACCTCTTAATTATATCCAGGGAGTATAAGGTGTATCCTGAGTTTTAGGATCTGTAACCAATTAGATTATCTTGTACATGTGTGTTTGTGTGTGTGTGTGTGTACACACAAGGGGCAGATATACACACACACATAGAGAGACAGGGAGTGAGAGAGACATAGAGACAGAGAGACAAAGAGACAGAGAGAATAAAACTGACTCAGAAATCAGAGAACTTATTTCCCTAATGAGCAGAGCTGTAACAAGAAAGTTGTGAGTTCTAATTTGAAACAGTCTCAAAGAATATATTCATCTCTTAAAGATATAGAGGAGGCACAATATTTAAAGGACCAAGGAGGTTGGACATAGACTGTGACAGCAGCTGGGGAAAGCCTCCTACTAAGACGATAGATACATAAGTTTCAGGAGTATTATCCTACAGGCAGTCCACAGATTTTTCTGAAGATATGATTAAAAAGAGGTTGGACAATACTATTTCACATCTGGTTTTAGAATGAGAAGGTATATATGGTGTATGTTCAGAAATAAGCGAAAAGACTGAGTGACCTTTCATAGAACTATTACATAACAAAGTGTTTGTGAAGTCTCTCTCCTTATACTCCTTTCCATGTAAGCCCCAATGTAATTAAATTGAAGTCAGCAATAACAAAATATTATAAACAATTTTAGTGTGTAATATGTGCTGACAAATGTTAGTAGAGAGATGGCTGCAACAGACAGGGAAATATTTAGCATAGCTTCATCTGAATATTATGTTGCTAAAAAACCCTCAATATTAAGTTTTACTTTAGTTGTTCTAATCAAATGACTTCTTTAAATGATTTTAAAACCTTAGTCAGTACTGCTTAAGGAATTTCCAAAATGCTTTTAATGAGGATATGTTAACGTATCAATTTTCTACAAAACATTCCAGGTATAAAAATACACATATATTTATATTATTAATACTATTCGTGTATTACTTATTGGTAACCTCTTAAAATATGTATATCAAACTTCCAGTGACTTTTTTTTCTATTGAGTTCTGACTAGATGGCAACCATTTGTCTTAGATTTTTCATGACAATTTTAATTACATATATTCCATGTCATTGTCCTTCCAAACCATTAAATTGCCCTAGATATGTCAATATAATGGTGTCAAAACTACTCCTGGTAAGTGGTTTTCAACAGCTGGAAATGACACAAAAATTCTTTGTCATATTATATTTGATTTTTTATTTAGAAAATATCATTCCATCAGTCTCTCTCTCTCTCTCTCTCTCTCTCTCTCTCTCTCTCTCTCTCTCTCTCTCTCTCTCTCTCTCTCTCTCTCTCTCTCTCTCTCTCTCTCTCTCTCTCTCTCTGTCTCTGTCTCTCTCTGTCTCTCTCTCTCTCTCTCTCACACACACACACACGCACACAAAGCTGAATTAATAGTATCTATCTCTAAAAATGTTTCACATTTCCTCACTCAAACTTTAAGTTTCCACCTCTATCGTGTAATTTAATATTTTAAAAATATATTTTTTACATTGAGAATGTATACTATACAGGTGATAATTATAAATTCTTGGAATTATTAACTGCAAAATAGTCATGATTATCATAATAATATTACTAGTAACAATATAAACAGTTATTGTTCTAAGTGATTTATCTGCTATAGCTATATCACTGTGTTTTTGAAGACTAAGTATAGTATTATATATGAGAGATCTCCATTTATTCTTGCACATAATAATTTTACAAATATTTACTGAGTATCTTCTTTGTTTCAGGCATGTATGATGTACTGAATAAATAATGGAGAACAAAACAGCCATGATCTCTTTGCACATGGAACTTATAGTTGGTCAAAGATGACATTGAAGCTGAAATGTGAAGGATACATAAGAATTAATCAAGCAAAGAGAAACCAGAGAGGCAAGCAAAAAGAAGGAAGAGCAAGTGGAAAGATCCTGAGCAAGAAAAGCATTTGGAATATTTAACAACTGAAAGAAAGCAAGTTTGATAAAGTGTGTTAAGGGGAGAGTGGCCTGAGACTGGAAAGGGCCAGATTAGACAAGGCCTATTGGCCTTAAAGAATAGCTTAGATCTTATTTTAAGGTGATGAGAAGAAAATATAAAATTTCCAACAGAGCTGGCTGCTCTGTGGACATAAAGAGGGGTCAGAGTAGAAGCAAGATCAGGGTGGTAGTTCTCTCTTGTGCCTATCAATATCTTTCTCTTCTCTCTTTTTTTTTAAATTAAAGTATAGATGTAATAAAATATTATATTAGAAACTAAAAAGAAAAGAACAAACAAAATTCAAAGTTAGTAAAAAGAAGGAAATAAATAATAAAGATCAGAGCAAAAATAAATGAAATAGACTAAAAATATAGAAAAGATTAATGAATCTAAAAGCTAGTTCTTTGAAAAGATAAGCAGAATGGATAAACTTTAACCAGATGCATCAAAGACAATAAAAGAGAGGGCCCAAATAATAAAATCAGAAAGGAAAGAGGAGAATTATGACCAATACCATAGAAATAAAAAGTATCATAAGATATTACTACAACAAGTACATGTTAACAAATTGGGCAACATAGAAGAAATGTTCTCCTTCTGAAGAACAAGGAAGACAGTAACTTCCTAGATTATTTGCACTTTGATCTGTACCTGTGACTAATCTGGTCAAGGGGCCATGAAAAAAGGTGAAATGAAACACTTACAGGACCAAGTTGTACTTGTACAGAGAAAGGTGTGAGTTCATTGTGTGTTCTCTTCTCTTGCCCCAGCAGTTAGAGAGGTCTGTGCTCTACGAGGTACATCTACCAGAAGTTGAGACTCTCTCGGTCTGGGTCTTTAGTTATGTGAGAAGAGATGATACCTCCCACTCACCTCATTTGCTACCCATTAATCCACGTGAGACTGCAGTATGAGCAAGAAATAAATCTGTGTTCTGTTAATGACCCTGAGATTTCAGTATTACTTTGTTACCTCCAGCTGGCCTAACATATTTTGATTAAAATATGAGGATAATAGCTCTCAATTTGGTATGTGTGAGAGACAATAAAGTAATAGATATTATAAGTGCATATCACAGTAGCAAGGATACAGTAGATGCTAAGAAAATGGTAACTAGAAACTATTATTATTGGCTCTTTTGATTCTAGTCTCAACTATGTTATTAACTAGCTGTCTGGACTTTGAGCAACCACTTCAGCTCTTCTATATCAGCTCCCTCTCTGTTGAATGAGGGGTTTGTACTAGTTCGCCAAAACTCTGATAATATAGGATTCTAAGCTAATGGGATAAAAAATGCAGGGAAGTCTGTGGTAGCTGTAAAATCTTCCTCTTCCTTCATCAAGCAGAATAAGCACTCTAGATCAATAGACAAATGGCCCAAGTAGCCAGCCCATTAATACTCCCTTACGCTCTTCATCGCATAAAGAAAAATATTTAACAATTCAGAATTCTTCCAAGGCCACCAAAAAAAATTCTTAATTTCCTTCTGGAGATTTACAAGCTCAGCAGATAACTTAGGAAAAAGAAAGACATCAATTCTTCTGGCTAAGATGGTCACTGAGTTGATAGACTACTGCTCAGGAACTTCCCAGTTTTCATTTCTGTTCTTTTCTGAGAACTGCCAGGTAAATCTGAAAATCTCCAGAGCCATTTATTTGGACTTCCTTCATCTCCTGGGCATTTCTTTGTGAAGTCAGTGCATATAATCCATTTACATTACAGCATGTTACAGAAAATTTGGGCTCTGGTTCCAAAGCTGCCACTAACTAGCTCCGTGATTCTGGACAAATACCTTCACATCCTCCAGAGCTTAGAATACTCATGTGTAAAATAGTGATAATACCCACCTAGGTACCTCCTTGGGTTGTCATCATGATCAAATAAGATATAATAGAAGGGAATGTCCTTTGAAAAGCATACTCTGCCCCACAGATACATTTGTGAATCATTGACATATTGTTGTTATTATTGTTATGATGTTTCCGGTGCCAAGATTACTCATCTCAAGGAAACTGGCTTGTATACATCAAAGACAAAAATGTCTTCTCCCTTCTCTGTTTGATTCATGTTGTTGATTGTAAAGAGAGTTTGCTCACTTGAAAATGTAAACAAGCTATTTCCACTGAGATGATTTTCCTTACATGGAAAGAAATAACTGCTTTTTTTCTGTGTGAATGCACATAAATTTCTGTCCTCCTGAGAGAGCGTAACTGCTTTATTTCTGTAATCAGTTTACCTTCCTAGGTGCTTGTTCCTTTCTGAATAAACTTACTAAAGTTACTCAGATCTCATGGGAGTCTGGTCCACTGCTTTTATCCAAATCTCATCCTCAGGGCTACTGGTTGAAATAAAAAGAAAGAGCAAAAATAATTGGAGACAATGGTGTATAACACAAGCATATGCCTAATATATGCTATGAGGTCAATTACTTGGTGGGAGAGAAGGGGCACCTGTCCTTTGTAGAGTGTCTTTCTTCAATAGCCTAATCATAACTCTAAACCTCCCTTCTTAGGTAGCATCAATCTTTGGGGTAATAAGACTTTTCAGTCATCCAGAGCCCTATCCAGTACTGTAACTACTTTTAGGACTGTATTTGAAATTATCAGTTAAATCCTTGGATGAGCTCATTGAAAATTTGCTAGAATAAAGCTTTAACTAGAAAACACTAGAAAAGTGTGTGTGAGGTGGGCTGGGGTGTTATAAGGAAGACAGAAATTTTGGAGGTGAATTATAAAGACCTAAAATAACTACAAAGTTTACATAATCGCAGCCTAAAGAGGTTAAATGGGAATAGGTCAAAATTATTTCAATCTCAGGTCAGTAAGTAAATTTTAAATCAAAATGGCTCCAATAATTATGGAAGTAGGTAAAATATCCTGTTAAGAGAAAAAAAAGCATTCTGTTGGCAGCCCTCAGTTCCAATATTAATATACTAGAAAACATTTTCCTATGTGTCAGACATTTTACAGGACATGTGGAATACAAAAATAGGGTGCTCTAATAGGGCATGGAAGTTCAGGCAATTCATGTCAATACAGATTGATACAATAAGTTGGGTAGAGTCCAGCTTTGGGAGGTTTGGTGAGAGATTCCTCGAGGGACCCAAAGTGGTCATAAAGGATGTCTCCAGAAGAGAAAGGTCAAAGGGTGTGCTCCAAGCAGAGGAACAGCATTTAGAGAGGCACAGCAGCATGAAATTTCTTGGTGTCTGTCATGGAAATACATGAATGCTTGTGATCTTGGTTGAAGTTCCACATGCCAGGAAGGCCATAGTGAAAAAACAGTTTGCAGAAACTTAAGCTCTCTTCATCCTGCTCTAAATTTGGGCTTTATTAAAGCAATAAGGACTAATTTGGGAGTTTTGCAAAGAAAAGCGACATGGTCATATTTGCATTTGAGAAAATTCAGTCTGGCAGAAAGGAGGTGAATGGATTTGATGGGTGCACAGCAGGAAAAACACAAAAAGAATGAATGGATTAAGTTAGTTCATTCATTGGGACCCACAAAATGGAGGCTGCCCCAGTGGTCCAGCACACATCACAAATCTAAACCTAAGTCAGCCTGCAGTTGTAGGAAATGCCTCACTGTCAAGGAATCCTAACACATACCAATCACAATCTTCCAACTCAGTTTTAACTAATTTATCTTACCCTAGACAATAAAACCTGCTAGTTTTAAAAAGAGATCTCTGACCTCGTTGCTAATCATATCCTGTTTTGTGTTTCCTTTTCTAACATTATATACAGCTCACTCTTGCCCAAAATTCTTCAGGAAGAGTGCTCTACTCTTTGTGAGGCACAATACTCCCCCAATCCATGTATTTATTTTTCTGTGTCTTTTTCACATCTGCTTTATCTTTTCTGACTCTATGACTAGTTATTTCATTTCTTTTTCTTTTTCTTTTTCTTTTGTCGTGGTCTCAATTTCTTCCAAGACATTTATATTCTACTTGTCACTTTGGTCTCTGTATTCCATGTTAGAGAGCCTTCTTTTACTTAGAGGTTAGTTTTAGTTTTGTCATTTGAAAGAACAAATGCAGAAGATACTCAAGTGGTAAAATTGTCCATATTTGGAGAATGATTAGTTGGGAGAGTGGTGACACTGGGGGTGATTAAGGACAATTCCCTGGTTTAGTATTTTAACATTGGAGGAAGAATAAAGATATGAGTTGAGAGTACAATAGGATTGATTAGTTTATAGGATATTTTAATTTGCCTATATTATATGCTGGCATTAGTTGGAGAGGAAAATTTCTGAAATTTGAAGAAAGGTAAGCGGTAGAGGGGTGACTAGCTTTGCCCAATTTAGCTATTCACCATTTTATCTAGTATTTTTAGTGTTCGAAAATTTGATGATTCTAAATATAATAAGGAAAGAGTATCTTAATTATACAAAAATAAATGTCTTCGAATTTATGGAAGCAAGATGGTATTACTTGTTATTTAACAGAAATCAGAAAATATTTGTTGAATGGGTGAAGACTTAACATAAAAATTATACCAGCTGAGTTATTGGTTAGGATGAAAGATTAAACACATGCATTTATCGTTGTTACCTGATGAAACACTAAATTTATAATAAGTTATTTTTGTTTGCAAAGCCTTAAACCCAAACAAAAGAAGACAACAAGCAAGTGATACCAGCAACAAAATTTTGAAAGCTGAAAAGCAGATGAGCAAGAAGTAACTTAACAAAAATTAGAAAGTTAAATGTATGGAGGATAAGTGAGTACCAACACAAAGTACATTATAAAATCTTCAAGGAGGTCAAAAAATGCCAGTTCTAGGTAATTTTGGAACTGCAGGGATGGAGGAAAGGTGATGGGACAAGAAAAGTCTAAAATAAAGAGAATGTGTGAGAAAATTAGGTAGAACACTGATTGCCATCCTCCCCAACCCCATGATACCAGAAGATTTCTTTTATAACATAAAATTCTTGAGGCTTATCTCTACAAAGAAAAACAAAAAGGAAAAAGTACAGTTCAGGGTCTCTGAGGACATTAAGTTCAGTTGAGGGAGTAAACATCAAACTAAAAACAAAGGAAATAAGTGACTATGCACAAGAATGTTGCCTTGCAGGCTTAGTCAGTTTCCCCAGTCAGAATTCTGATGCTCCAGGAGAAAGAGTGGTAGAGTCTTTTCTGGGAAGACTGGGCAGCAGAACAAGAAATTCTCAAAGGCACTGGGGGTTCTTCTGCAGAAGAGCTAAAACTTGACAACCTACTAAGTAATCAGAACTTCACAAAATTTTTTTAGAACCTGTTCTTCATTAACAAGCAACTAGGATTACCACACATCAGAGTAAAAGGAAAATCTCTAAGTAAAAGAAGCCTCTTTAACATGAAATACAGAGACCAAAATGACAAACAGAATAAAAGCAACTTGGAGGTAATAGAGACCATTACAAAAGAAGAAGAAAAATAAAAAATAAATAAAATCACTAGTCATAGTTTCAGAAAAGATAAGGCAGACATGAAAAGAACACAGAAATTTATATAATAAAAATATGTATATAATTTTGAGAGTTTTTGGAAATTCAAAACATAAACAGAGAAATGAAATGCTAATCTCAATAGAGGAGTTATAAGATAAAGTTAAGAAAACATACCAGAAAGTAGAGCAAAACAAGAGCTGTAAAACAAAAAAAAGTGAAAAATTATTTAACTATACCCAAATAATAGATGCTCTAGAAATAGGGATCACAGAAAACAGAAGAAAAATATCAATAAAATAAATTCAAAAATTTTTTGTCTGAAAATGGATGATAAATATTTTTTAGTTTTAAAGGGCCTAGTAAGGAAGAAACACACCTAGAATACCTAGCTTAGGTGACCAGAAAGGCTGTACCACTGGAACCTACAGGATACCTACTACATATGGCTACTCTACAAAGACCAGGAGATATAGCAGATCTACCTAATACATAGAATCAAACAGAGACTCATCCAAAATGAAGAGATAAAGAAACATGTCCCAAAGAAAAGAAAAGAATAAAACATTAGAAAAAGAACTAAACAAAATGGAGATAAGCAATCTACCAGATGCAGAGTTCAAAACACTGGTTGTACGATGCTCAGTGAACTTAGGAAAGAGTATATGAACTAAGTGAGAACTTTAACAAAGGGATAGAAGACATGAAAATGAAAATAGAAAACATAAAAAAGAACCAGTTATAAACAAAGAATAAAATGACTAAAATGAAGACTACATTACAGGGAATCAACAGTAGATTAAATGAAGCAGAAGATTGAATCAGCAATTTGGAAGACAAGTCTGAAGAAAACATACAACCAGAAGAGCAAAAACAAACAAACAAACAAACAAAAGAATTGAGAAAAATGAGGATAGTTTAAGGGACCTCTGGGACAACATCAAACACACCAATATTTATATAATAGGTGTTCCAGAAGGAGAAGAGAAAGAGCAAAGAATTAAAAATCTATTTCAAAAAATAATGATGGAAAACTTCCCTAATCTAAGGAAGAAAATACACATACAAGTCCAAGAAGTTCAGAATCTAAAACAAGATGAACCCAAAGAGGCCCACACCAAGACAAATTGTAATTAAAATGCCAAAGATTAAAGACAAAGAGAGAATCTTAAAAGCAGAAAGAGAAAAGCAGTTAGTTGTCTACAGGGGAGCTCTCATAAGACTGTCAACTGATTCCTCAACAGAAACTTTTCAGGCAAGAAGGGATTGACATGAAATATTCAAAGCAATGAAAAGTAAGGACCTACAACCAAGATTATTCTACCCAGCAAGGCTATCATTTAGGATCGAAGAACAGATAAAGAGCTTCCCAGACAAGAAAAAGTCAAAGAAGTTCATCATCACCAAGCCAGCATTACAGGAAATATTAAAGGGACTTCTAAAAGAAGAAGAAAAAGAAGATCAGAGATATGAATAATAAAATGGCAATAACCACATATCTATCAATAATTACTTTAAATATAAATGGATTAAATGCTACAATCAAAAGACACAGGGTGGCTGAATGGATATAAAAACAAAACCCTTATATATGCTGCCTACAATAGACCATCTTCAGATTGAAAGACACACACGGACTGAAAGTAAAGAAATGGCAAAGATATTTTATTCAAATGGAAACAAAAACAAAGCTAGGGTAGCAATACCTATATCAGACAAAATACAACCTAAAACCTTTAACAAGAGACAAAGAAAGACCTCACAATTCCACTTTTGGGTATTTCCACAAAGAAACCCAAAACACTAATTTGAAAAGAAATACAACTCTGTGTCCTTTGCAGCATTATTTACAATAGCCAAGATATGCAAGCAACCTAAATGTCTACTGATAGACACATAGATAAAGAAGTAGCTATATACAATGGAATATTACTCATTCATAAAAAAGAATGAAATCCTACCATTTGTGACAACATGGATGGACATAGAGGATATTATGCTAAGTGAAATATCAGATGAAAAAAGATAAATACCATGTGATTTCACTTATATGTAGATTCTAAATAAAATAAATTGACAAGCAAAACAGAAACAATCTCATAGATACAGAGAACATTTTGATGGTTGACAGATGGGAGGGGGTTTGGGTACTTGGATGAAAAAGGGAAAGGAATTAAGATGTGCAAATTGCCAGTCATAAAAACAGTCATGGGATATAAAATACAGTTTAGGGAATACAGTCAATAATATTGTAATACTATGTATGGTATCAGGTGGGTACTAGACTTATCAAGGTGATCACTTCATAAGTTATAAAAATGTCTAATCATTATGTTGTATACCTGAAATGAATATAATATTGTATGTCAATAATATTTCTCATTTAAAATCTATACCCAGGAAAAGTAGCAATTAATATTATGTTATATAAAGATATTTTCAAATATGCAAGTTTAAAAAATGTACTTTCACCCTTCCTCAAGAAGTTACTGGAGTATGAGTTCTAATTTAGATAGAGAGGACAAAAAAAGATAACATGGGACATAGGTCATCCAACACAGGAAATCAAAAAATGTTATCTTAATAGGACAGCTATGCAGCAGATTTAGGGGGCTACCAGTAGAATTTGGACCAACGAATCTCAAGAGACAGACACACTGAGGGCTGTCATCACTAAGATGCCAATGTCATTCTATGTACTTTTACAAGAGAATAAAATGCCAAGACAAGTCTGACCCTTATTTGTAGATGGTCTTGGTTTGTCTTGACAATGTGCTGACGAATCCCCTGCTCTTCACCCTGCCCTGCCTCTTGAATCAATGAAGGCACTCATTTTGCTTCACAGAAATGTTTATCTTTGAACTGCTCCTGCACACGATGAGTTCAGAAGTAGAATTATAGAGCCACCCACTTCCAAGTCATGTTCCTATAGGATGTCTAGTACATCGTCCACACCTTAATCCTGCCATGTGCCCTGCAGAGGAGACTCATAAATATCTGGTAAAGATGAAGCCACACAATTACTCAGATTCTGTTCTGTTTATCCTCTCTTGGGAACCTTTATGTAATAGTGGCCACATTGGCCTTTCCTCACATAGTTATTCAAATTCCCAAACTAATCTATATATTGTTGCAGATACACTGGTGATAATATCATAAATAAAAACAAGGGGGAAATTACCCAGAAGTATTTCTGGAGGCTGAAACGGAGATATAATCAAGGAATGGCACACAGGAGGCTTCTAAAACACAGGCTTTATTCTAATTCTTAAGTTGTGTAGTGGATAGATAAGTGATTGCTTTATTTTTTATAAACTGTGCATATATTGTATATATTTTTTTAGCCACATAATGTATATCAAAATTTGTATAAGTAAAAATAAACACCATATTCTTTTCAAAACTCTTTGCTTTTGAACTCAACCAATCCTCCATGGGATTTGCTTCTATTTTATATAATATAGTAAATACTTATTTGGTTGCCATCATCAAGAGAGAGGTTATGTATGATAAACAGCAAGTTTTAGAAATCTTCATAGAGATTCCTAAAGAGAAATTCAGAAAAGGCCTCTAAGAGTGAATAGGTCTAATTTGAAGGAAGGTAGGTTGTCTCCTCCATGCAAGTATCACAGCTTATTTATTCTTCTTTTCTTCCCCAGTGACAACTACAGCGCTGAGAATATTGTAGGAGCTCAACAAATATTGAATCACTAAAAATATTCCAGTCTTTGGCAGAAATGCAGTCTTCTCTTATACTTTATGTAGCTGGTCTTCTTGCTTCTTCCTGTGGACTATCTTTGCCCCCTGTTTCCCAGAATTATTGAATGAAAAGAGTTTCAATAATGATGTTTCAATTAAATCATGTCTGTTTTTAATCAAATGACATAAGTAAATGATTCTGGTTAGATATTCACATAATAAAAAATGAATTCTGTAAATTTCCCAGAAGCTCTAATTGGCCACCAGTTGTAGTCTCACTAAATTTGGCGATCCACAAAAAATGTTTTTCTTTTTTTGTTGAATTTACAAAACTTAAGAATTAATACTATAAATATGCCTTTATTTATTTATTTTTATTTATTTATTTATCTATCTTTTTGAAAACAGAGAACTTCCTCAGATGCTTCTGCTGTGATCATTATATGAAAGAGATGAGCTGAGGTCAGCAGAGTGACTTGGAAGAAACCCTAGAGGGAATTTTAGTAGTTGAGTTATTGGCTTGTGCTCTGAGATTTTATTGTGGATGCTCATGAAAAATGGAATTCAAGGCTGGCCATGGACCTGAGTGCAGCTCAATGTTTTCGAATGAAGTTTCTTTCTCTGACTGTGGGCTATGTTTATTCTCAAACTCCTCAAGTCAGTTTTCAGTTGAATTCATGACAGATTATTTAGACAATAATCATAGAATGCTACTTTCACTGTTGTTGCTGCCTCATTCAAACGTTCCTTGTTTTACTTTTGTTTTTGCTATATAGGTTGGATTTAGCTACCGACATTTGTTTTTAAAAAGTTTTAATCCAATAAATATTTATAAAATAGTAATTATTTGCATGAGCTGTGCAAAGCGCTACAGATTAAAATGATAGAAAACAACACATGGAACGAACACTTCTCCCACATGCTCAAACTGATTTCACATCAATAAAACAATTATATGAACATATAATTGTGCTCATTAATAAGTGCTTGGGAGCAAACATATAAACCTATATCCTAAATACATCTTATGACATATTAACTGGAAAATCAAAATTCTGTGGCAAGAGTGGAATGAAGTTTCAAGAATAACTTCCCTAGAGAAGGAAACATTTAATGTAAAATTACAAGATTGAGAGGGGGCAAAAGAGAAAGAGGAAGTTCAGAAGAGAAGAGACAATTAAAAAAAAAAACACTCGAAGCAGGAGATAAAGTAGTAATTTCGAGGAACTGAAAAAAGAGTGATATGGCTGGAGCCCATTGAGTGAGATAAATTAACAATGGCGATAGGCGGGGCCCAGGTCATACAGGCTGTGGGCCCCATTTGAGTCATTTCTCTCTTTTCTTAAGAACAAGAAGACATTGGAGAGTTTTAATCAGGGAAATGGCTTTGTTAATTTGCACTTAAAAGATCACTCTGCTTGTGGTATGGAGAAGATCTTAAGTGGGCAAAGCTAGTAATGGATCATTCAGTATTCTGTGAGAGAAGTGGTGGCTTATTCAACAAGGTTTATCTGAAGAAAAGGTAGCAAAGGGATTGTCAACTTTGATGGGAGCAAAATGAAGGAGCAAAAAACAAATAGCAAGCCATTGGTGCCCTTCAGCCTGAAAGTACAAAGGGCACAGAAGTTTGTCAGAGCCTGGTAATGGTCAAAGCAGAAGAAGTGGTGCCATCTGACAGAGCAGGGATTGAAGAAACAGTCTAATCTCTCCCTTTCTAAACCCACTCTCTTGCCAGTGTTCCCCCAGCTAGACCAATCTAGAAGGCATAGGTCAAAGTTAAGGCAAAGCATGGTAGATAAGGGCCAAGAATGGATCTAGGGAGAAGGGTACAAAACAAAGAACAGCAAGCTCAAATGGTTAGCAGGTTCCCTTAGTGGCCCATGTTTAAAGATGGACAGAAGTGAATCTTTTGGAGGGATATTTAGGAGGCAAAATCAATAGGTTTTCATGATGACTTGTTTGTGGGGGCGAGGCAGAAAAAGGAAGGCAAAGATTTCTCCTCAGATTCTGCCTGGTGTGATGATGATGCATTGAGACAGATACTGATATTCTTCACAAAGATAAAATATCCTAGAGGAGTAAGGGAAGGGTGTGGTGGTGTTAAGAGATGATTTTGGCTCTCAACAAGCTGAATTTTAAGTGTATTTGAGAGGATCCAGTACAAATGTTGAATACCTCTCAGTAATCGCAAATCCATGTGGATCATCAAGCTGCAGCGAGTTCCACAGGTGCAGCCCTTGATCATGGCCAACCATCACATAAATCCAGAGCATCAGTTACAAGGGGTGCTGGTGGAGAGAACATGGATATATTAGAGTATTCCCTACTTTGACCCTCATCTTAGAATTTGAATTGAACATCCAGCTAGGGCTAGGCAGTTCATCTCTCACCAAAGACATGGGAAAGAAAAACTAACACTCACTCCCACAAAGTGATTAAGTTGATTTTTAAAGTATTATGCCTGAGGATATAATCCCAAGAACTTCCGCTGATTATTGGGCATTAAAAGTAATCTTCTCCCATTGCCTATAAAACCCACTGGCTTTTACACAAGATTGCAGTGGTACCCAGACTAATCCCTTAGCCTGTGTCTCATCTGTAGTCACTTCTCTGTAGTGCCAGTGCTGGTGGTATGTTTGAGAAGTGGCCATTTCATATCCCATGCTCTGAAATAAAGATGAGAATGATGATGCTGTATGTGCTCCCACTTTCTCAGATCCATCTTCAAAGATGTTCCTGATATAATCTGGCTTTTTATCCAATATTCTACTTTCCATTTCTAAGGCTTTACCTCTTCCCTGTTTGAGATTACTTTCTGATTGCTGGTCCTCTAACCAGGACTCCCTGTGTATGTTCAGAATTTCTGCTAGTATCTTTCCAACTACTCCTGTCCCAGAATTAAATGCCCTTGTTTCTCTTTATGGCATATATCAGCAGCATAAAACTTGATACACTAATTTCTTGCTCATAATTCAGAAACAAAATTAATGCATAATTACCATGACTGAGAAAACAAGAAAAATCACACTGAACAGTAGTCCACCTTCTACATTCCTATTGTACTGATGCAAAGCATTAGGGCATATTCCCATTTGGATTGGGATTTTGATAAAAGGCAGATTAGTGAAACATGACAAGTTGCTCACTTGATGTAAGTCATAAGGATTCTGGGCTTTAGGAAGCTCAGTTTCTTTATTGACAGAAAAAGAGCATTATTGAAAAACTACCTGGTTGAAAGAAATGCTTCCAGGATTTAGTGACCCCACATTTTACAGACAGCTGGTCAGAGGGTAGACAATCAATAAACTCTTGTCTAAAAATTGATCTCGAAATCTTAACTCTATCTCATTTCACGTGGTAAGAATTATGATAGAGGTGATCAGAGAGACCAAGGAAGCCCTGAGAAGGAAGCCTCAAACTCGAACTAGGGGAAGAGGAGTGTAGATCTTGGACCATTTCCCAGGGTAAATATTTTAAAAAGGTGGGCAAATATTACGACATTAGAGGAGTAGTGTTATAGAAAAAGTGAATAGCCACCTATAGTCTGGAAAAAATAATTGTAATGGTAGAACTGAAAATGATACCCACACATCTCTGAGACATAAAGGCACATAAAAGTGTTTCCCATGGGATATCTTAGATTTTTACCATGCTCATACATCATTCATAGACATAATGCTATAGCAGTTTCCAAATTCTGGTTTTTGATCCTCTTTCTAACTTTAGGAATCCAAGCAAAGATTGTAAAATGGAAACAAGATCATATAAAAATATCCAGAGATTCTACCCAGAAAGGTTATAGGGTAACCTCTCTCCCATTTGTCAATGAAAACAAGCAAGGAGCCTATATTTTCTGGTTGACCTATGTAAACAACCTCTCTTTTGGTGATTTTAAACACCTCCATGACTGACGTTGAGGAATGCAACTTAAGGCATATTAAGTCAGCTGTCTCAGTGGCTAGCACACAAACCAGTGCCCCCAAAATGATGAATAAGCATTGTTCACAATCAGATTACTATCACAGTTTGCCAAAGAACATTCCTCTCAAGCAATGAAATATGACTTTGTTTTCAGTGTCAGGCATGATTAAGTTAAACTTGGGAAGATCCCTAACCTTATCAATTTCTTTGTATTATGCTCATATTTCTCATGTTTTTCAGCACTTTCTTCATGCTTAAAATAGAGGAAGACATTTGGAAGAACAGCTACTGTTTCGAATCAGAGAATATATGCAGGGAGATATGGAACAAGCTTCATGGTAAAAGTATAGATGTAGGATGCTAAAGAGTAATAGAATAATGATTTTGCCTTTTTCTTAGATTTGACTATTTGCTAAATGTAGGCAGTTCCATGTAGATGAACATAAAATCACACAGCTGGAACAGACTTGAATAAAACTTTAATTTTCTTTAGTTTATAAATGAGAACTGGACGTTCAAAGTAATGGCATGCTCTGTCCAAAAATCATATAGTAAGTGGTAATATCAAAAGTGGAATCTAAGCTACTTCATTCTGAAACTAGATGTCTTTCACCTGGCTTTGCATAATCTTTAACACCTTTAAGCCTCAGTTGTCTCATCTGTAAAATGCATCTCATAGGATTGTCGTTTGAACTGATGATCATGACACACATATTAGCATAATGCTTTTAATGTAGTAGCCAATAATTAGCCGTTATTATGTATTGTACTCGTAACATATGCTTTTCTTCAATATTTTTATGAAGACTTGGCCTCTGTGAAGTCAACAATTAAATGCATAGTGTGACTCAAATGTACTAAAAAGGGACCCTTTACCAAATAGAATTTTTTATTAAGATGCCTAAAATTCCTCCCTTAAAGGGATTTTTCTTTAGATTAAGAATTACTTTCTTCCTGAAATGCATTTTTACAATGAGAACATGCTTGAATTAATGTGTTAATAATATCTGTGTGTATGAGTTTAACATGCTTTTTTTGTGGTAAAGTATGGAGCAAATAGGACCTAGAAAGTAAGTTAAATTTTGAAGGAACAATTCAAAAAGAGGAGGATGAAGTAGTGCTAATATGCCAGCAAACTTCACACAGATGCCAAGGACAGTTCTTCCCAGCAGACATTGTCCTCATGCTCGCCCCTCATCACATCACAAGTGAGGCAATGGTCAGTTCTGGAAGATCACATTTTTTTCCCAAGGCCTATCTGTTTTTCCTCTCAAGATGACATGTATCTTTTCATTTATTCATTTAATATTTTTTCAAATAGTTTATATTCATTTTAACCTTAAAGAATATATTTTTTCTTTCATTTTCTTCATTCATTCTTTTTCTGATGTGGTATCAGATTTGCCTTTTGTTTTCTACATTCCTCACCCCTAAAGATCTTGTGTTAGTTTCATTCTGCTCATTGTGTTTCTTGGATTGAGGAAAGTTCTATCCAAATCAATGAATTGCCCACAAATGAAAGGGAGCACTGTAGGCAATGTGTGATCTGGAGAAGCCAGCAGTTTCCACTCCGGTATCCTGTCTCAGAATGCTTTTATACCAAATCAGCCACATTTTCTATTTGTATGCAAGGTTCTCCTAAGGTTTCAGTACTCTCCTTTTGCTCAGTTTGGTTCATGGTCAAGCCCCTATCTCACACATCGTCTCTTTCATGATTTGCAGTTAGTTTTTATCTCTTCAAAGGACTCTAATAAGCAAGTTCAGAGAATCCGTAATGTAACTGTGATTGTTTGGTTTTCATTTTTATTCTTTTTTCCTTTTTATCCTTACAATCTCACTCTCATATTTTACATACAAAATGTCTTGTTAACAATGTCGAACTTGTAGATAAACAACTTGCTTAATTGAAAACTTTAGAAACAGACTTCGAAGGGAGCTAACAGTTCCCAGATTGTTTTGGTGCTAAAAGGCTGACTACAAAAATCCTCCCCAGGCCTCTGCTTAAGCAACTACAGGTTGCTTATCAGAGCAGGCTGCGAGGGAGAGTTAGTTTACCATGCTGACTCTGCACCCAAAAAGAGGAGCTCGCCCCCCTCTCCTTGTTAATTCCTTTGTTTTACTTGCCTCTCTTCCAGGCGGCCTGAGAAATAAGCCAAGGTCAAAAAGACAAGATAGATGGACTTGGGCACCCGGACCCCTCCAGGATACAGCCCTCTCCCTGGGGCTTTGAAAATTCTCCGTCATCTCTTGCCAGCTTTCTTCCTATAATAACTTCTGCCTGTGCTGAAGTGACAGGACGGCCTCTGAGACAGAAGTCCGCTGGCTTCTCAGGATTCTGGCTCTTGAATAATCCTGCTTTTTCCTTCTACCAAACTCTTGTCTCCCCAGTTATTAGCGTATGAATTATTGGCTTATGGACGGCAAACAGCCGAACCTGAGTTTGGTAACAATAATACTTTTGAAGGTTAAGAAGAGAATGGATTGGCTTTTGGCATGCTTCATGAGTTTCTTCTATTTTTCTTCTCATCGATGGATACTTTCATAAAGGGAAGGAAGTACTGCATTTATCCAATCATCTTTTACTAGAATTCTACTTTCTGTACAGTGCCCATGCTTTATCCTGCTTCTCTTTTACTATTCTATTTAATTCATTCATATTACCTAATGAAGATCTACAGATACTTTTGGCCTTTCTTACTTTATCTGCTGTCAATTTCCAAAAAAAAAAAAAAATCTAGACAAAAGCAGCAACATTCTTCCAGTAAGTGTTTTGCCTTTAAGCAATCTCCCTTATGAAGCAGTCTCTATGAATGCATTATGAGCAAATTAGGGGTCATCTGTATTTTAAATTATTCATTTACTCACCCCTTATTCACACATCGAATATCTACTGAGTGTCTCTGATGTGTGTTGGCCCAAATAGATATTGAAAAACAAAAAACACCATAAAACCACTTAACAGTACTTCATAAATCCCCTTGAGATAAGAAAAAAAAAAATTAAAGAATTTGATATTTTAGAGGCCAATTTTATTTACTCTGCATTTCTCTCATCCATAAATATTAAGTGATGATTATCTTCTTTACTCCTGATCAGGGAAATTGAATTTCATGAGCTACTGATGAGATTGATTTTTCTAAGAATAGAACATTGGTCAGTTCTTGTTTCAGTAGTTTTCTTTTTTCCTGGTGGTTGTATTTTAAAAGGGGTATGTCTGTACTTCTCAGAAGATTTTAAAATGTATTTTTATAATAACCTCGGCACAATAGATAAAGAAGAATATAAAATGACTTCATGTAAATCCCATAGGTAAACTTGTAAGAATATATTTTACAGACTTCTAAAACAAATCCTTCAATTGCCTGAGTTCTTTGGAGGAAATACACCTCGAAAAGCCAATAAACATATAAATAAGTAATAGACTGATGTTGCTATCAGATAGGAAATATAAAAGGTAGATTATGGCTCCACACTATGGATCTGAGAAGAACAATTTCTACTGTTTTGAGGAAAGAAGGAAACACATTTAGAACCTCGCTATTAATGTGTCCACTTTTCCTGCAGAATGCCAAAGAATCTGACTATAACTATGACTCTGATTCAGAGACTCAGTTGCAGAAAGGGTCAACTGAAAATGAACTGGAGAGTTTGATTCTCTTTAGCTCACCAGAGCGTACACAATTGGAAGTTATTTTGCCAGATGTAAGATATCACTGGGTGTCTCAGAACTTTTAACCCTTCTTAGATCAGTAAATGCAATGTGAATGGCACTGACCATGGATGGTCAAGAGCCACAGTACACCCAAATAACTAATACTAATAAAAATTATTAAATAAAAGATAATATCAAGACATCTCAAATAGCTGTCTTGCAGTGTCAAAAAAAGTAAAGTCAGAACAATATTTGTCTAAGATTGAGAAAAAAAGTGGAAAATTCAGTGACAGGCAACCTGAGTTTCTCTGACTTACTCATGAAACCTCGCAGAGGCAATTGAACTGTTGATCTCAGCATCTGACACATGTATATAAATGAAGAGCTATTTCCTTTAAAAAATATTCTCATCAATGAGTGACATTGTAATTACAAAAAAATTAGATCTGAAAGTGACTTTAAAATTCTTCATGGATGGTAGGTCTCAAATCTCTTTTACAGGAAAACCTTTTCTTTAAACAGTGTCTTATGTTAAAGACCAATAACAAACACCCACAAAACTGGAGTTGCTCAGGGCTCAGGTGGGAGTCCTTGATCTCACTACTCATCCTCTGTGTAATCCTGACTGAATGGAATGAGCTCCAAAGAACACAGCTTGAACTAGCGAGCTAGCTGGTGTAGGGTCGCATAGCTAGATAGTGGCAGGGCTAAAACTAGAAGTTAGATAACCTGCTTCGAAGCCAATAATTTCAAACTTCAATGAGCTCACTAATCAGCTAGAAATCTTATTAAAATGCGGATATGATTTCAAAGGCTTGAGGGGGGCCTCCGAGATTTTACATTTCTAACAGATCCCAGGTGATGTTAATGGTGCTGGTCCAGGACACCTGGCGAAGCAAGGCTTTATACTACACCACGTTGCCAGGAGTGGAGTGAACATCTGAGAAATAAATTTAATCTAAATTATAAACCATCTTCCTGAAAAATCATTCACTCAAAACATTCATCTTCACTATCTTGACTAGTTCCTTACTTAAAAATAGGGAAGAGATAAGGAGAAAATAAGCAAAGTAGAGAGGAAAGAATTTGATGGTCCCTTGTGGCTCACAAATTGATCCTTAGAGAATTAATATGAAAATAGAGAACCATTCACAATAGGTCTAATTATTTTTGAAATTATAAAACTAAGATTTAAAATCCTGAATTTTACACACACACACACACACACACACACACACACATATATATGTAAAATTCAGGATTTATATATATCTTTTTCTTTCTTTTTGAGTCAGGATCTACAAATGGAATGAGTGCCGAAGATGAAAGGCTGACAACTGCCTATAGAAACATTGCCCAGTAGATGAAGCTTAACTTCAGAGGTCCTCCACATTCCCTTGAGGCTTTATCCTTCTGGATATTGACCATCCTTGAGCTTCCCATTTGCAGCCTAGCACTCATCCCACCACATTGTGTAGTACCAAGCTTTCCTATCAAACATCAGTTGTTCTTTACTCCTATACTCAGACTCTTCATATATCTGAGGCAGCTGATCAAATAATTTGCAGGTTAAAATTAGCTTAATGTGTTTTCATTTCAAGAGAGTATTTGGAGTCACATAATGACCTTAGAAACTTTAATGCAAATGAGTGATAAAAATGAGTTGTTTCACAGGCTTTCTAATAGTCTTTATTAGCATATCATGAAGACAGATGCTGATTTCTCAGTGAAAGTAGACCCTTGTTCATGAAATGGACAGATCCTTTAGAGATAAGTTTACTTCTCAAACCCTAAGTGTTTGGCTATTATAGTGGTGTCAAATTCACAATGGAAACCAAAGTAAACTGCCATATAATGAAGATCTTATTATATCAATAACAAGAATACAGAATGCCTTAAAGTTAATTGGGAAAAGAGTCAAGTTTGGAGAAGCTGATGGGGAATTGACTGTATTGATCTTTACCCACCACAGTTTCTGTGAACACAGAATAAGAAGAGCAAAAGTCCTTTTGTACCTACTGACAATATCTACATGTATATGTGCATTGGTTTAACATGATTTCAAATCCACTTGTTTATGACTTAACTGAAGGTGTTTTAATCCACGTATTTATGACAGAGACCCCAAAAAGTTATTTTTAGAAGTTGTTTTGATATAAGAATAAAATTGTTTGTGTCAAGATGTCATGATCTCATCTATTGTCATTGAAATAAGTCCCTCGCTGCACACCTACTGAGGGACCCTACTGGGGGCTTATCAATAAGAACATATGAAAGAGCAACTATGGCAAAGGGACGTTTAGACTATAAATACTGAGAGTTCGTGAAGATTATTTGAGAGTTTCAGTCTGGGCAAGTCACGCTTTGTTGACCTAAACAGCTCTCCAAAGATCTTGGGATGTTTGCTCCTGCTGTGGCCAAGATGACTCTTTGGTCAGCAGTGGTGTTAAACCATGCAATGATCCCTAGAGTGATAACCAGCGGGGCAGCCTAGACTGTTCACTAACATTGGCACTTTTATTCTCTAGCAACATGCTCTAGCAACAGGGGACTTTTGTTTTTGCACTGGCAGCTAGAAGTCAGCTGGCAGTTTGTGAAGCCACGAACCTAAACTCACTCATATAAAAGGTACATCTCAAACTAAATTTGAACTCGATTCCTTTCATTTCCCCTCGCTTGGAACAATAGTATGATTAATCTGCCAGTTGTTTGAAGTATGTTATTCTTTATTTGGTTTATTAAGAGATATTATCCTGTATGCTATTGGCTTATAAAATTATAATTCCCACATTGAACCTGTGATAAATAAATGGCTGGAAAAGACAAAATCAGTTTCTGAGTATAAGTCTGCCACATCCCTCCAAACAAAAATAAAACAGTATACAAATCAATCACATGGCTTTCAAAAATTTCTGCAATAGGTTATAACTAAAGGTTATTCTTCTTTGAGTGTTAAACATCAATGGTTTATTAAAAAAAATTAAAAAGTTCAATAATTTATTGTCACAAAATAGTTCTAGTCATTTATATTTTTCGATGAGACAAACTCTTCTGAATTTAATGTGGTAAACTAGTTTAAACCATTTAGGAGTCTAGATTGGCATTGCTTTCTTGTAATTTAGTAAAGTATAAGCAATGCATTTGAATAATGAAAGAAAAGAGTTTTCTCCTCAACACTACGTTAAGTAAAATGAAATTGCTAATTTATAATCCTGTTTC
The DNA here is from genome assembly GCF_000325575.1 of Pteropus alecto. NCBI lineage: Eukaryota > Metazoa > Chordata > Mammalia > Chiroptera > Pteropodidae > Pteropus > Pteropus alecto. The sequence goes on from NW_006442484.1 coordinate 11,054,759, forward strand.
CATGGAAACCTGAGTATGAAGCTAGTCTGATACAAGGCATTTCTTCTGGTATACATATTTTCCTCCTCCTTAAAGTATAATTTTGATTGCTGTCCAAGGGCTAAAGAGTAAGTGCTGAGAACCAAATGATCATCTTTGCTCATCTTTTTCAGGTTCAGAGAGCTGTAGAAGCAGCTAAAACAGAAAACAGCAGCACCTCATTATAGCAGGGCTAGGGATGGTTAGAAAAATGGACTTTGAAGGAAAAAAAAAATGCCTGCCTTAATGAACCTGTCTGACTTAAGATTCAGAGATTAAATGTAAACCTCTCAACTCCATCTTCATTATTTCCTAAGTTGCATGTATAACATGCCTTTCCTGATGTATCTAGCCACCTGGTACAGGGCAATGTCCTCCTACATGCCTACCATCTTTAACCAGAGCAGAATCATTCTAGTGATTTTTTTTTTCCTGAAACAGTCATTCTCAAAGTGTTGTTACTAGACCAATAACATCAATACTACCTGTGAACAGTTTAAAAATGCAAATTCTTGGGCTCTTCCTCAAATCTATTGAATCAGCAGTGTAGTAGCGTGTTTTAACAAGCTCTCTGAGGGTTCCAATGCATGCTATAAATCACCACTTACACACCTGTGTGAACAGGAACTTGTGGGAACACATGAACTTTAACAAGGAGCTTAGCGACTCTCAGCTAGAATTCATATCTGATCAACGGCACTTGCATTAAGATTCCTAAGGAATCTAAATATCCTAGGATGTTTAATATCTAATGCTAGAAAGTGGATGATGTGAGGGGTGGTGTTGTACATGGTTTTGAATTATGATGAAATGATTTTTTAAAAAGAAGAAACAGCAAACTATGTATTACATCATTTTGGACTTTCTCTTACAGTGAAATTGGTTTGAGGCCTACCTCTGGCTTTAAATGGTAACTAAATAAACAAATATTTGATATACAATGTTTGAATTTTGACTTTTCAGACTGCATGCTGTACTGTTTTCTCTCCATCTGTAGAAAGAAACTTTTTTCTTGCATCTAAATCAGCATTATATTTTTAGGAAAAATGGTATCAGAAGGTGTTGCACCAAAGGCTCTTTTTATAAATTAAATATTTAACAAGCTGCCTACCTTTCTAAAGTACCCTAGTTCTCTTGTCCAATCTTGGAATATTATACGGAGGAGGCTGGATGATATTACACAGGTGCTGATAAGAGATTCTAAGGTGAACTAGAAGCCAGGGCCTCAGGACCTCAAAGCCTCCTTCCAAAGCTACAGTTCTCTCATCTTATGACAAACTGGGCTCTAAGAAGACATAGAGGGTGTCACTCTCAGTGTTCATTCTCATCACAAAAGCCTTTGGTTATAGAATGTTAGAAAGTAAAGCTGATGCTAGGATGAAATTGGAACTTATCTCCAAGAATTTTTAAAAAATCTCTTGCAGAAAAAGAGGATCAAATTATTCAAAGAGGCTTGTTTCTAGAGTCCAGTTAATCAAATATCTGCTGAAGTATACTGTAGCATGCCGTATAATACTGCCTATGCACATTTGCTTTTCCTTATCACTAGCAATGAGAGAATGCTCTGAGGATTGTTTGGGAGTAAAGTCATGACACTTGGTAGCCCCTATTACTGTTATAGAGAACTGGGGCAAATATGCTGATGAGGATCTGAATCTACTTTTCTCCTGCCTCAACTACGGAAAAATTTATACTCTCTATCATAATAGAGAATACAAATGCATTGTAGCTATTCTTTCCTAAAAAAAATCATTGCATTTTTTTTTCATGTAAGATATCTACATGTTTGAACTGAGGGACAATAAATAACATATGTAATCCCTAAGTCTTTGCCCAGGACTCCAAAGCCTTGCCTTGTGCAATCCTAACCTCTTTAGGAAAGGGTGTATCCTTTTATTTAAGGTTTGCTTTTCTCCTTTGAGCAACTGATAATGGCATCACGACCTACAGAGGCTCAAATACATGTCATAATCATATTCATTCTCGTTCCCTCGACCTAGGAAAGGGGTGAGATCATCTCCATCATCAGCTGTAGCTAATGGCTCAGAAATTTCCTCAAGATGCTTGACTGACAGCTGTGGGCACACCCTTTGGTCTCCATTCCCAGTAAAGTGGGCAACATCAACATGAGCCTAAGAGCCATGCAGAAAACTGAAGTTTTTCATCTTTGAGCAAAGACCTGAAAACAATTCAGGTAATGTTTATCTACAGTTTGGGCACTATATTTAATTGAGAACCAATAAGACTGTGTAGCAGGTTTTTCTGTCTTGGTGTCTGAAATTCTACATGATGACTGATTAAAAGGACCAAAGTGGAGAGTCACTCCTAACCAGGTCAAAAAAAGCATTGGTTTCCTCCTCCTCCTCCTTCTTCACTTTAAAAGTTTTCACAGGCAGCGAAATGCAGCTCCTTGAACAGGCAAATGATCAGCCAATGATCTGCCTTTTACATAACACCTGTCTCTAACTTTACTTCACAATGATGTTAGAGATTGGTCAGAGGTACAAGCAGCAAAAAGGCTGCCAAGCAGCCCCTGTTCTCATGCTGAGGACAATATCTGCACAGGTCTGCTGCTGGTACCTGGAAAGTTGGCATGTCTCCAAAGGAACTCATAACCCAGTTCTGAAAATACTCATGTTTTGCGGTGATGAATTAATATTCCCAGAGTCATGTGTTAAAGAAAAACCTCTGGCTAACTTACGATATGTAAAGGAAAAATAATATACTTATTCTTGTGCATAGTGTTGTTGTGAGAAGGGAGGGAAATTTTTACTTTTATCTGTGTCTACAGCCCTCTGGAGACTATGTTCAGTACTTTTATATACAGTATCACAATTAAACCTTATAGCAATTCTCATAATTTACAGATGAGAAAACTGAGGCCACAGAGTTTATCTTCTCTAATTTGTCTGAAGCGCACCAGGCTCTCCAAAGTTTGAATAAAAGCATAAAAATAAAAGCACAATTTTTGTGTGACCAAGTCTTTGAGACAAATTGACACCCATGAAATTGTTAGGTTCTAAGATGTGTGGAAATGATTTTGGAGGAAGGTAGTGCTCGGCGATTTTAGGAACAAAAATAACTTAGAATGTGAAAGAAGACCTTGCAGAGAAAGGCCCTTTGAATAATAAGCCTGACACCTCTCCCAGGTTACCCAACTAATATCAGGGTTCACTTATAAAAATAAGATCATTTGGATTGTGTTTTACAAAAGATTGGAGCTTTACAAATGTCAGACAGCCTTTCTATGATATCTACTTATTCCAGTACTATTTCCCAAATAAAAATAACTCTATATCATTGATATGTTCAAAGACAGCAATCTCTTCATAATAATTATGAGTATCATCTCCACAGGTGCTTGGAGATCTTTATGAATAATGCTTTTAATTACTACTTTTAAAGTACATTATGGAATGTAACATTTTCTATGGAAAACTTATCATCTGGAAATAATACAGAGCAATAAGCAATTTGAAGCCCCCAGACAGTGTGTGCCTAGAGGAAGTTTCCTGGGCTGTGGGTGGCACCATCATGCTTGCACTCCCCTTCATTAGTTCAGGACCACTTTGTGGATCAAACTAGCAGCAGAATTTTGAATTATTGTAGGGTTTTGGAGCCAATGTGCGCTGAGCTGCTAGAGGCTAATTCTCCTTGTTGCCACTTACTGCTGATCATTATATAATATTTATACCAATATTATATATATAGTGCTCCAGAAGCTGAACTGAAGTCCTATATAATGGTTAACTCTAAGGTTTATTTGGGCTTCCTTCACATCAGCGACATGCATTTACATATACTTTTTTCTCCTGCTTTACTTTCAGAGGACTGCGTTCAAAAATAGTCATTCCTTTCCAACAGTTTTTAAATCGCTTAAATTTGTTCAAGAATAAACAGACAAATGTCAAAAGTCTGCTCTGACAGTTTTGTATGTCTTTAGTACAACAACATTTTAGGACTCTATTATGGAATTTTTCACTGTGTTCCATACACATGTCTTCATCAAGGCCCAAGTTCACACTAATGCTTTCTTGGAGTCATATTGATTTTATGTAGTCTCTTTGCACAGAATGTTCAAGGCTAAATACAAAAAGCAATTAAGTAATTCATATATTTTTGCAAATCACATTGCATTATAAAAATATCTCTCTATATAAATATATACTTTTTTACTGTTGTTATAAGATTGAATCACTAGTTCCTACCTTATCTTCTCTGTGTCTTCCACAGAAGGGACTTTTCACTAAACCTCATGATCCAGGCAAATCTATCACTCCAGAACCATAAAAAGATTTAACACTTTTTATGTCTAATGCTTTAAGCCACATACTGAAGCCCTTTGGCACCTGTAACTACAAAAATGCTCTGATAAATCTAAATTAATAACTACAAAGAAATCCTTGGCTTATTTTTATCTAAATTTGAGTGTAAGAGCAGATAGTCACTCCCCTACAGGCTATAAAATGATGTTCTCCAATGTGAATCTCTTTAATTATTTATACCAGAGAAAATCTTAAAGGCAAACAGCTGAAAAAATAATAAACATCTCAGATAACAGTAAGAAGTAGTGATAAGAAACATAATACTTACTGAGCACATACTACGTGGCAGCAGTATTTTATTTCTATTAAGCCACCCAATTTTTATAGCAAACCTGTGAGGTCTAACAATCTTTATTTTCGTATGAGGAGAACAATGTTGAAAATAAACCAGCCATAGCATAACTAAAACATGTGCTCTATCCATTCTACCACGTTTTTGAAGTCTACCAGTCTAGGGAAGTAATCGTGGGTGACTTTCAAACACTCCCTCGTAAATCTCCATTTTTCTTTCTGTGTCTCACTGTACTTTTTTCATTTCACTCTCTCCACCAAGTTCAAATCATCCTTACTCACATATCATAAGAAACAGAAATAAAGTACTCAGTTTTCTAAAAGCCCTATATGCTTCCCTCATAAAATCAACAAAAGGACAAACAAACATGTAATAGAGGAATATTTATATTTCTTTAAATTTTACACATATGAAATAGAGTATTTATGTGCTCACACATGCTTATAACATCTGCATTCCTAAATTAGCATCCTATAGCATTCAAAAGTGGCTTTCTTCTGACACCTTATACTGTACCTGTCCTTGTTATCTGCAAACAATCTGGATTCACAGAGAAAATGGAGTCCATAGACAGAAACTCTCACCCTCTATCACTCTATTCATTCCCCTGGACATATAAATGTGAATATCACTAAGCTGGGGAAGCTTTATAGAGTCCTGGGCCACCTCCTTTATCTTACCACTAAGGTCGAGTATGGGAGAACTATTTCCAGCAGGGACTTTGGGAAAAAGTAGATCAGAATTTAGGCTCAAAGTCTATTGCTCACCAACCATGTGACCATGTAAAAATTATTTATTATTTTTGAATTTCAGGTTTTTTTAATTTATAAAATGTGAGAAAAAAAGAAAAAAAAAACGTCCCTCACAGGGTTGTTCTGGTAGTAAAATTAAAGAGAGCAATAGAGGCATTATTATGATAATATTTGGTTCATTGGAAGAACTCAATAAATCTTTATAACAATTATAATTTCTCTCAGTCGAGGATTATTTGGTTGATATATACATCAGAAACAAAAGCTATTTAACCAGTTTAGACCAAAGAGAGGGTTCACTGGAGAACTATCTGGGCAAGAAATCCAAAAACAATTGCCTGATTCTCAAAATTCTGTTGCCAGCACCCATCTTTTAAGATTGAATCTAATATTAAAGCCAAATATTTCCTCAAACCATGATCATTGTATTGGTTAAAAGAAAGGACAATGAACTAAAACAATGAAAATGTGTTTTAAGGCTGTTATTCATATTTTCTGAAGCATGTGCTCTCTAGTGCCTATTAAGGAGAATTCGAGGTAGTTGAATAGTGTCTCCTATTATGTAGATGATAACTCTGTGTGTGTGTATCATAAATTGTGAGACTTTCTGGTTTGTGTGATATTTATATGGGAAAAATGTTCTTGAAAAATTGCTTCAGAAAAATTTCAAATGAAAACTGAATAACTCAGATCTATCAAAACCCAACTCAGAAACCATTGCAGAATGCTAGTCAACTGTCATCTAAGCTTAGACTCACTTTATAAGTCATATACATGGACTTATAACACTTTAAAACACTTTATAGTGTATCACTAGACTTGAAGGTACTTATTCTACACGGTCAAATAAATTACAAAATCAAGACAAATATTATATAATTGGAGGGGAGGAGAGTTATCTTTGCACTATCAAAAATGAATGAGCGTTTAATGAGTTCCTGCTATGAGCTAGGACTGTATGGCTTGGAAAAAAAAAAAGTAGAACAAGACATAGAACTCATATATTGCCCAGAAAAAAAATTAACATGCATGAAACAGACTCTGTGAAATAATCCACTACATGATTCTGAATAAATCTATCATATAAATTTATAAAGGTGGGAATCAGTGTGAGCTAGAAGACTCAGAGGAGACTAAAGGGAAGAGGGAGCAGGGTAGCAGAAGGTTGTAGCCCTTGAGAGAACAGGATGAGGAGGCAGGCAGCCTGGTTTTGTATCCCTGTGGAGTGACTTAACAGCTGTGTTATTAGCCAAGTTATTCCTTTGTGCCTCAATGTCCTCATTTGTAAAGTAGGGATATAGAACTACCTTATAAGATTGATATAAAAATGAAACAATTTAATATGTGATGTGTGCTCAGAACAGTGCTGGCACACCGTCAAGTCCCAATGAGTATTAGCTATTTTGTTATTATGAAGGTGGAAATTAAGGTAAAAGTTAAAACTCAGTAAGGTTTAGGAAGAAAGAAGAAGAGGGCGGATGGGTGCTCTTGGGAAAAGCAGTAGCATAGGGAATGGCATGAAGACTGAGAGACAATGAGGAAAAAGGCTTGAGAGTACCTTTTATGCAGGGGTTCAGGGGACAGGAAATTAAGGTGAGATCAAATGGAACAAAACTGAGAATGACCTTGAAATCTGAGAAGAAAAATGAAGATTACACAGAAGAGCAGTAGAAATCGGTTATGTTCTTCGACAAGGAATTGCTCAAAAAACAATGTAGTGTTTAAAGAAAATTGTTCTCGTAACAGCATATGAGTTGAAAATAGGAAGTGACAAAGGAAAGGGGAATAAATAGAAGGCTATTGAAGAGTCCTGTATATTTCAACAAAATTCTAAATTTTAGGCCTGAAATGAGAAAGTCAGAAATCCACACAATAAAGAACCAGTTCCAAGTGAGAAGACTCTACTTATTGTGACAGTGGGGAGGGTGTAGTGCCTGATTTTCCAACAAATGACAGAGAAAATGAAAGATTCACTTACAACATTTGGTGAAAACATATGTATTCTAACAACTGAGGTAAATTCTTCACTGCTTGTCATCTTTTCTCCCTCACAGGCATTCTAAAATATTTCAATGATACTCTACATTCCCCCAAAGCTTTATAAAAAATAGGAACTAGTCAATAATTGTTTTTTTTAAAGGCTTTCTAGTGTCTTATAATACATGGTACTAAATTCTGACAAAATTCATCATAAAACAAAATAACAGAATAGCCCAGTTGATCTCAGCAAGGTTTACAACCGTCTGCAGTATTTTTAATTCATGTATCACTTTATCCTACACCCACTTCTCTTTCTTTCCCACAACCATTCTAATAAATTCTAATTCATGTATCATTCTAATTCATGTATCACTTTATCCTACACCCACTTCTCTTTCTTTCCCACAACCATTCTAATAAAGCAATATATTATTTGGCCTCCAGATCCTCTCCTCAAACTCAGGCCATTTGCTCCAGTATCAGTGTATATTTTGTAGACTGAGTCTCAATTCAGCATTTTAAAATCCAAAAAGTGACTCCCCCCAAGGTATAATATGATATCCATATCAAGGTATTTGAATTTCTCAATCTTTTCAAAAAATCGAAGAAATTATTATAATCTATCAAAACTCTCAAACAGTAAATCCTGGTTATAAAATGTATAATTAAATGTTAACAATCAAATTAATCCACTTTTTCAGTCATTTTTAAGACGAACTCTTCTCTTCGTCAAAAATAAGCCGTCACAGGAATAATTTTTTTAAACCTCAAATCAAATGTCACCAGATGCACTGAATTGTATATGTCCCTCCTTTTATAAAGTTGGGCTAGTCTAGGAGCTCTTAGAGTATCTGTGTGTGAGGCAGCAGGTACTGGTGATTTTCCAGTCATTGCAAAGGATGACTGTAGCCAACAGCATCTTAAACAGAAGAACAGTGCCAGTTAAATTCATTTTCAAGGCTCTTACAAATCTATTTCTAGAACTCCCTTAGGCCTCTTCATAACACACACACACACACACACACACACACACACACACACACACACACACCCCTTCATGTTATCTTTCATCTATCTAAAGTTCCACACTGTGATAAAGGCCCTGGCCTGTCTTATCCCATAGTGTTCCAAAATCCTAACAGTGTTTCATTTCCTCTCTCATTAGCAGAATTCACATTTCTACTTGATTTAAGTTTGGAAAGAAATTATACATTTAACATTTTCATTTTCAAAAATTCACACTAAAATATGAGTCACCAGATGATAGGTTTAACCCTCTCTAGTATGTTTGAATTCTAATGCAGACCTCTGTTAACCTGAATGACTTTCCACTTGGTAGAATGTGCGGGGAAGATATTTTATTGAATTGTGTTTTCATTTCCTCCGTGACAGCACCCACGTGAGATAAAAAAGGGGCAGTCAGTTGGTGTTCCAATTCTGAAAATAACTCAAAACATAGGTTATTTAGCTAACTCACTAGTTTTGTTCAGAATGACAACTGGTTTATCACTCGCCCCTAGTTGCTTTGGAGTTTCTACCCTTAGCTTTGCCACAGTTTAAAGCCAAATAATTAATTTTTTTTTTAACAAAAGAAAGCATAACCACATACTGATACCTCTCTTTATATAATACATATATTCATAAACTAGTCTTATCTGTATTAAAATTTTATAAATAGAAATCTAGTTTAAATGCTTAAAAATGATTTAAAAACAACTATTAAATACAGAATATACACACACACACTCACACACACACACACAAGCTGTCATGAATTCATCAAAAAGTTTCATAGAATGTTGATCTTACTTTTTTCTCATATCAATCGTATACTCACTTTAATGGTGTTTGACCAGATGGAAAGACACCTTCTTCATCAATTATTTCCCACTATGCTTTAGGAGTGAATATGTACTTCTGAGTAATATTTTATCATATGACACCTGAGCTACTGCTTCATGGGCATGAGAGTTGCAAAATGAAAT
>NW_006442484.1:11064120-11075741 GCF_000325575.1 Pteropus alecto
AGCACCAATAAGCAAGATGACAGATATTGATTGTGCCCTAAGATGTAATGTAGGCACCTAATGGGGCGTAATAATGTACAATGAATCATTAGAATATTATTTTAAATTTTTCATTCACCTGGGGGATTGCTAACGGGGTATTTCACCTTCAAGTCACTCCCCCGCCTCCCCAGAACAGGATGGCACTTTAAAAAGGTCATTTAGAATATGGTGGATTTTTAGAAGCTTTGGGAACCTTGGTGATTATTTTCTAGGTCACAGTGAGCAGATTTCCATATTAATGAAGATTATAAATCCTTCAAAATTTTAAAAAGTGCATCCTTGTTAGTCAAAACACAAAGCTGGAAAATTTACGTACAAGTACTGAACTCTAAAAATCATAACAGCATGATAAACAACAAGCACTTTTGAACACTCATTATTACTTCTGGGACAAATGTTTCACATGCATTATTTTCCTAACGTCTACAAGAACCCTCTGAAGTAAATGCTATTATTTTAAGAACATGACAACTGAGGTAAATAAAGAACTAGCCCAAGTTAGTCACACAGTTACAAATGGTAAAACTAAAGTGAAAATACAGATTTTACTATACATATAGACCACCCACTTTTTTTTTTATCAAGTTTGTTAAGGTAACATTGGTTAATAAAATTAAATATGTTTCAAGCGTACAATACTATAATATGTCATCTGTACATTGCATCGTGTGTTCACCACCCAAAGCCAAATCCCCTTCTATCACCATATATTTGACCCCCTTTATCTTTATCTACCTCCCCCACTTTCCCTATGGTCACAACTAAACTGCTGTCTGTATCTGTGAGTTTTTGTTTTTTTGTTTGTCTTGTTCATTCATTGCTTTTGGGTTTTATAGTCCATGACTGAGTGAAATTATTTGGTTCTCAGCTTTTACTGTCTGGAAGCAGCTTTCTTTAATCTATTGTGTTTTTCAGACCACCCACTATTAAAAGAAAAGCTGATAAAAGAAAAGCTATAAGACCTAAAGTCATTCATCAAAAAGTTAAATTACTGCTCATCCTGTAACTACAATTCAAACCTTTAGTCAGGTTGCCTAAGCCTGCCTCCTGGTCATAACTATGAAATGCAAAAAAAGTCTTTCCAGTCCCCTTTCTGTAGCTCTCAACTCTGAGGTGTCATTATTGCCCTTTTTTGCCCTTTGCCACTGACAGGCTATCATGGAGAACCAGGTGGATTTCTGCCATGGTATTCCTCCTGACCAAATTACCTGTCCTGGGCTCCTTTCTCTCAGATACTCAAAAGACAAAAGTGTTTCAGGTTCTATATTTTTGTTTCTAGTGCATCAAATCTATTTTTTTTTCTCTTTTCCCATCACCCTTTATTCGTTCTGTTTTTCCTGGATCTTGGAGGCCAATCAATATCTTACTTTGCTCTTGAGATAGTTGCTATTTGAATAAAGCAGTGTAGTAAAATGGACAGGTCATACGTTTTGGCTAACTAGGTACAAATCTGGTTTCTATGACTATTTAGCAGAGAATTGGTGCTAATCTGAACTGGTTTGATGCTTCCAAACTAGCATTTTATCAGGGCTTTCAAAGACTTATCCTAAATAATAAAATGGTGGGGATTATGAAAATTGGCAAAGATATAAATATTTTAATAACATGGAATCTTTGTTGTCATAATATTTTATCATGTGGGCAAATGTATATTATATTCACATAAAATATGAGCCTGATTCAGCAATTTTCTCCTGGTATTTGTTCAATATGGTAATTAAAAATCTTAGGGACTTGATCAGGGTTCTTCATGAATCCTTTAGTTTAGTCAATGGAGTCAACAAATATTGATTAAGTTCCTACTGTATGCCAGGCTTCTGTTAGCTTCTAAAAATTTAGCATTGACAAAGGCATAGTCTCTGCTTTCAGGATCTCTCTGTATTATTGAGAAACAGAATAATTTATGCCATGATAAAATCTAAAACAAAAGACCTCTGAAACATAGATGAGGGTGCTCTAATATTCTCAAAAGTTTGGCAGAAAGGAGAGAGGCCAGAAAACTCTTCCCAGAGAAGGTAATAAGAGATGAGCCATAAATTCTGAGTGGAAATAAATTGACCATTCAGAGAGTATAGGATTGTATGAACACCAGCAGAAGTTTGAACTGGCAATGAAAAGTTCCACAGGGACAGAGTATTGTTACACATCAGGCTTCATTCAAAACAATGTATTCCGAATAATCAACACAGAAATTCATCTAGATGATAAATGTTCATTCTACAAAAGCAAGAGCTGCCATATCTCAAAACTCTCTCTACCTTGTTTTACTTACTTATAGCTTCTACCAAATTACCTAAATTGATAAATATTTTGGATTATTTTCAAACACAAAGAAAAATGTGTGTCTCATTGTCTTAGCATGGGACTCCCACAGAACCTGGCAATTTCCTATCCTTCCCCCCAAAAATATCTTTGCAAAAGATTATTGATCTATTATTTTATTGGGGAATGCAATCCCAAAGCAGCAAGAGGGAGGGGCAAAGAGTGTAAGAAGAAGCAAATATAACAGGATACGTTATTGAGCTGGCCAGAATTTGTGAAAAGGTGTTTGCTCAGCCTTGAAGGATATCATCAGAGAGGCCACATGAAGTTGTTGAAAATCTTATGAGTCTATCCAAGAAGAATAAGGAAGGAAAATGTATCTACGTGTTCTAATATCCCTTGATATAGATCGCTCAGCGCTCCTTCCAAAGGGCGCTAACTTCCCTGCACTTCTGAGTTACACATACACGGGGGCTGGGCATATGCCCTGACGTCTCATGTCTCAGCAGTAATGGAAGATCTCTAAGGTGGGAGGCAAGAGGTGAGAATGAAGAGAGCCACTGTTGGATTGTACCCCTTTGTGGCAGCAGAAACCTGACTTCAAGGCCATGGGAGGAGCCCAAGCACTTGGTGGAACTCTGTCCTCCCATTCAGAAAGCAGGGTTAGAGTGAAAACCTGAAGATAAACTCACCACGGTGGTTGGGCATTTCCTTAGAGCCCAGGGCACTCTGAGTATTAGTACTTTCCTTTCCCATGTACCACGGCTCCCACTTGTTGGTTGCCTGCATTTCTGAATCCTTGGTATTGCCTTGGTATTCCCCTCTCCTACATTTCAGTGGATGAAGAAAACTCAACATTTCCTTTGTTGTTAAACCTTAGCTAGAATCTTACCCTCTATTCATGGACTAAAATTACGAAAATCTTTTGTGTGTGATTTTTTTTTTTCATTTTCAACATAGAAATAATCTCATTTCCCTAACAAGGATATTGGGATTATTAAATGAGATATCTCTGAAGGACTTTATCTGACCCATAATTGGAGCAAAGAAGATATCACCCTAGTTTATGGTTCACCATTCACCCTGCTCATGGGCACTTTTATACATATGTCTGTGCATGATAAGAGAGTCTCCACAGTACTTCTGTTAGGAATTCTTTATAACAGTAAAACATGGTAAAAAGGTTTTGTACTGTCATTAACCTAGTGTCTCTCAGGTCAACATGCACCCTTCCATACTCCACTTGGAGATGCTGAGGCCGTGATTCAGTAAGTATATCTCTCCTGTCCTAGAAGTTTCCATGTCAGACTCTGCCAAGGGATACTGAGAGGCCAGAAGGCTAGAGGATAAATAAGGAACTTGCTTCTTTCAGTTTTGCTGGCTGTTCCTGGAAGCATCATTTCAACAACGGTCCTTGCCCGTGCAATGGCGATGGGTTCCCGTTCTACTTTTTCTTTGGGATTTCTCAAATCATTTCTCTTTGTTCATGCTACCAAAGGGCAGATAACATTGTGAAAAGAATGAAAGGTAAATAAGACTGTGTGCACCTGGGCATGTGTGCACGCACACACAAGTTGGCATTTGCTTCTTAACTAATAGAGAAACCACCAAAAGAATGGCTCTATCTACTTCACCCAACAACCTTTAATATACTGAATGCCCAAGATGCTTACATGTTATTTATCTTCCAGTTGCCAATTTATCAAATGTTTTTGAGATATCAGTTTATGGCCCCATCTTTTAATGGCCTATCACTGTTGACATTCAATACCAATACCTGAGGCCAAGTGGATTATTTTGGTATATTTTACAGAGAATAAAACCTCCCCTCCAGCTTCTTGTAAAAGAACATTCTCTGTCTTAGATATCAAATTGTGATATGCCCAAATTTATTATTTTATAATAGCTTGAAGTTTCTGAGGAATTGGTTTTTCATGGGTGATATATCCTAAGATAATGGGCAGTGGGTAAGGAGAGGAATGAGATAACAAACACAGATTACATGTTTTAAAATGCTCGCAAAAGGCTTCTGACAACTAGAGCTTTATTTACAGAGTTCAATATTTGCTCTTTAATGATATAAAAGAAAACTTTAATCAACTGGGGTGGCAAATGAAAAGGTAGATGAGTTGAAAGCAGTTGAATCCTTATGGGTACTCTTTGAAGAGCTCTAAATTAATGGACCTGGAACAAAGGATGATTCAATGCTTGTTCAAACACCAGCATCACACAGGCTCAGGTGACACACTATTGTTAGGGACATCTTTTATAGCAATAAAAATTTATAACAAAGATATGATTTCACTTATATGTGGAATCTACTGAACAAAATTAGTGAACAAACAAAATGGAAACAGAATTATAGATACAGAGAATAAACTGGTGATTGCCAGATGGAAGAGGTGTTTGGGAGCTGAGTGAAAAAAATGAAAGCATTAAGAAGTATAAATTAGTAGTTACAAAATAGTCATGAGGATATGAAATACAGAATAGGGAATATAGTCAATAATATAATAACTATATGTTGCCAGGTGGGTACTAGACTCATCGGGGGGATCCCTTTGTAAATTATATAAATGTCTAACCACTAGAAAATGGCATGACTATCTTCCATCCACAGGGATGAAACTCATATTTGCTTCTTTCATTCTGCATGCTATTTTCCTTGGCTGGAATCTTTTTTCCAAATCTTTCTTTTTTCAATATCTAGCTCATATTCGTTCAATTTCTTCAATGAGGCTTAGTAGCAATTTTGTACTCATTATGTTCAGGGCTCCGTAATAAGAAGCTTTATATATATTAACTTCCTTGATTTTCACAAAAACACTATGAGGAATATAATATTATTATTCCTATTTCATAGATGAGAAAATTGAAGCAAAAGAAGTTGAGTAATTTGTCTAGGGTTATACTGCACAGAGCCAGGATTTGAACTCAGGCAGTCTATCTCTAAAATATAGCTCTTTATTACTATTTCTCACTGACAGATTTTTTTGTCTTATTTCTCTCTATATTTATCTGTTACTGTTCTAAATTTTTGCAGTATATTTTCATTTAAATAGATATTAAAGTGTTTAATAACATGAAATATCATATTCTATTCTAGACCCTATAGTAATATAAATGAAAGTATTTATTTATATAATATCTACAGATGAGGAAACCGAGGCCCAGAAAAAAATCGTTACTTCCTAAAAATTCACCAGAATTTCACCAGAAGTCAGATCTCCTAATTCAGAGCTCTATCTACTGCACAGTTACCGCCATCTTTCATGGTAAAAGTAAACAGAAGAATGTTATTTTTCTTTTCACTTATAGAACAATCTTCAGTTTGTCCTCTATATCAGTGGTCCCCAACATTTTTGGCATCAGGGACCGATGCTCCAATGAGAATCTAATGCCCGATGATCTGAGGTGGAGCTGAGGCTATGATGCTAGCGCTGGGGAGCAGCTGCAAATACAGATGAAGCTTCGCTCAATGGCCTGCTGCTCACCTTCTGCTGTGCAGCCCAGTTCCTAACAGGTCACTGACTGGACTGGTCCATGGCCTAGAGATTGGGGTCCCCCCTGCTCTATATTTCTCAGCAGTTATAATGAAGCAATATTCTATTCTTATTTCAAACTAAAATTAAAGAAAACCCAACTATTGTTTTTTTTCACTATACAGTCATTTGCTGTTTAACAATGGAGGTATGCTCTGAGAAATATGTCTTTAGGTGATTCCATCACTGTGAGAACATCATACAGTACACTTACACAAAACTAGGTAGTATAGCCTACTGCACAGCTAGGCTGCATGGTATAGCCAATTGTTCCTAGGCTATAAGCTTGTGCAGCACACCCTGTACACAAGATTAAATCAAACACAAGAAAAAAATAATGCAATTGAGAAACACGGTAAACACAAGATGTATGAGGCTGCTTTCAGTGTAACACGGCATACTGTTTTATAGCGATTTTTTAGGAGTAGAAAGAGTACACTCACTCTAAGATGATGATTAGAAGTGTAGTGTACTAAATATATAAACCAGTAATGCAGTTGTTTATTATCATTGTCAAGTCTTATATACTGTATGTAATTGCATGTGCTATATTTTTATACTACTGGCAGCACAGTAAATTTGTCCATAGCCACATAACCACACTCACATTGCATTGAGTAATGCATTGCACTGCAATGTTATGATGGTTATAATGTCACTAGGTAATAGGAATTTTTCAGCTCCATTATAACCTTATGGGACCATTGTGGTATATGCAGTTTGTCATTGACCAAAATGTAATTATGCAGTTTATGATCATGACTATAATTTATTTCCCATATTCAATTTTTTTTTACATTAATGAGTGAATCCTCTAATCTTTTTAAGTCGGAATTACAAAAATTGTTTTCTGCTAGTTTATTTTATTCCATTTCCCATTTTGATAAATCCCATCTTGTCTGAGAAATTTCTGAACTTGTCAGTTGAGCAATTTGGGCAAATTCTCTTATCTTTATGGGCCTTAATTTCCTCTTACTAGTTCCTACCAGCATTGAAATAAGTCCCTCTCTTTTACCCCTGCCCATGCTCTAACCTCTTCTGGGCAAACCATTATTTTTAATTCTGAGTCTTTCATATTTGAACTATTGAAATCCCTTAGATTTCTTTATACTCCAGCATCCCTCTTTCTGCTGCTTGTTGCCCTTTCTCTCTCTGCCCTCTGTCATTTTTCTGAGTTATATAGCAAAAGCTGACTCTCCATTTACCTCAGTGATTTCAAGCAGGCTGACACCACATGGTTCTCCATTCTCCATGCAGAGCCATTCTACTCAATGCGTGCTACTCTCCTCTCACCAGCTCTTTATCATTTTCTCTTAGCTATTGCTGCTATATCTCATGATTAGTTATAAAGCTTTCTCCAGATGTGATGTTTTGCCTATAGTAATACAGTGTGCAAAAGCCTCTCTCATTTCCAACTCCCCATTAATGCCTCTCTCATTATTCACAGGCCAGGAAAGATTCTGTCCCTCCCATGCACTGAACATCTCACATGGCACTCTTACCTCAAAGCAGTTATAAGAATTCCACATTCAGAATAACAGTGTCATCATCATTATATTATCCAACATTATTGAGCACCTGCAATAGACTAGTCACTGCGCCAATTTTTAGACATAAATAATCTCATTCAATCCTCACAACTTTATATAATTTGTCCTACCATCATCCCCATTTACTGCTGAGATACAGGCCTAGAAATTAAACAACCTGCTAGATAATAAATGACCTGGAAAGCAGAAATGGTCTACTATTTCTTTTATTATCAGTGTGCTTGTCTTTCTATCCACTAGAACCTAAGCTCTGGAGAATGAGGATCACATACATGTTGCTTATATCCATATTTCCAGGGCTTAGCATGGCATCTGGGCACATAGTAGATGCTCAATAATTATTTGTCAAATGAAGATAGCGTATTTCCAAAGAGAGGAAGCTATTTCTTCATCTCAAGTTGTAGCTTTAGCTGTATTTTAATTCAGAGCTACACCTAAGTGTATTTAATGCTGCTGTTGTGATGAGTATGCTCATATCACTCTATAATTAGATATTATTAATCTAATTAATTGCCTTTGGAAAGCAACCTATTTCAGCTTATATTTAAGAAAGCTTTTATTTAGCTTGATATAAAGAAAGGAATATATTGAAAAACAAAGTATTTGCTTCTAGAAGTTTTGGGAAATAACAACACTTACATATAAACCTTATTTACTTTCTCCCTTAAAATCAATACATTTTTAATATTAAATGATGCTTGCTGCATGGTTATTATTTTTTACTTGCATATGTGTGTATACCTACTATGTTAGTTACTATTATTCAATTTAAAAGAATTAAAGTATTTTGGTTAGTTGACCATTGATAACCTTAATGGCTCATTTAACAGCACCAACTTGGAGTTTTAACATTTCATAAAAGTGGTTTAAAATGGCAAATTAACTTTGGAGATAAAATCATGCAATATGTCACTTTGTCAGAATAAACAATTTCTGAGGTGATAGCTTCTGTTAAAGAAAAGAGCCACCAAACAAACATTATATTAATTATATATATATATAAATAATCTTTTGAATAAGAATGCACAATCCAATGCAGTAATCCAGTTATAACAAATGCATTCAACTGATGTCTCTTAACCACGACAAAAGTGAAATATATACAACCTTATGCAAAGTATCTAATAGAATTTATAAAGAGATGTTAATCTTAATTCTTGATTAAAGACATATTTATTCCTCATTTTATTTTATTTTTTTATGTTTTACAACTGTTTTTCACAAATGCTAGATGTACTGAGAAAAAAACGTTTAAGTAAAAGGCACAAACATGCTCATCAGTTCTTAGGAAAATCCTTTTTGTCTCATGAACACTGTCTGAGAAAAATTCACTAAATCTGACTGCAAGGTGATGTAATTAAATTCTGAAAGTAAATATCTGAAAATTAATTCTTCCAGAACTTACATGACATACATTTATCTTGGATCACGTATTTTTTTTTTCCTTCAGTGAGTAAAATATTCTCAACAAAATAGGTAAATCTTCCCTAGGGAAATGCCATATTTGGTGGGGAAGGTCCCAGGTAAGTCACCAACAAAAATAACCACTTCTGCTAGTATGCAAGAAAAATGGTATTTTTTATGCTGTAGAAAAGATTTGAATAACAAATTGAGAGTCAAATTGGACTTTTTAACCTATAAATAAAGAATATCTATTCTTCTTCTTTTATGAAGGTTTTTTAAAAAATAGAATAATCCTCAAATAGCCAAGGCAATTTTGAGAAAGAAGAACAAAATTATACCTGATATCAAACTATACTACAAGGCTATAGTAATGAAAACAACATGATAATGGCATAAAAACAGACACATAGATCAAAAGAACAGAATAGAGAGCCCAGAAATAAACCCATGACTATATGGTCATTAATTTATGACAAAGAAGGCAAGACTATACAGTGGGGTAAAGACAGTCTATTCAATAAATGGTGTTGAGAAAACTGCACAGATACATGCAGAAAAATAAAATTAGACCACCTTCTTATCTCATATACAATAAAACCATCAACAAAATGAAAAGACAACCTACTGAATGGGAGAAGGTATTTGCCTTTGATGCATCTGATAAGAGATTAATATCTAAAATTTATAAGGAACTCATACAATTCAACACCAAGAAAAAACAAACAATATAATTAAAAAATAGGCAGAGGACCTGAATAGACATTTATCTGCAGATGGTCAATAGGCAAATGAAAAGATGCTCTTCACTAATCATCAGAGAAATGCAAATTAAAACCACAGTGAGATATCACCTTACACCTGTCAAAATTGTTATCATCAATAAATCAAAAAACAAGTGTTGGTGAATACGTGGAGAAAAGGGAACTCTTGTGAATTGTTGGTGGGATCGCAAATTGGTACAGCCACTGTGAAAAACAGCTTAAAGTTTCTTCAAAAAATTAAAAATAGAATTACGTTATGACCAGCAATTCAATTCTGAGTATTTATCCAAAGAAAACCAAAACAGTAATTGGAAAATACATATGCATCCCTATATTCACCGCAGCACTATTGACAATAGCTGAGATATGGAAGCAATCTAAGTGCCCATCAATAGATAATTAAATAAAGTTGTGGTGCATATGTACAATGGAATATTACTCAGCCATAAAAAATGAAATCTTACCATTTGCAATAATATAGATGTACCTAGGGGTATTATTCTAAGTGAAATAAGTCAGACAGAAAAAGACAAATACCATATTATTTCACTTATATGTGGAATCTAACGAATAGGATAAATGAACAAACAATATGAAAACAGACTCATAGATACAAAAAACAAACTCACAATTATTAGATAGGAGGGGGCTTGGGGAGCTGAGTGAAAGGGTAAAGGGATTAAGAAGTACAAATTAGTAGTTACGAATAGTCATGGAGTTTTGAAGTACAGCATAGGGAATATAGTCAATAGTATTGTAATAACTATGTGTAGTGCCATGTGGTTACTAGACTAATCGGGGGAATCACTTTGTAAATTATATAAATGTCTAGCCACTATACTGTAAACTTGAAGCTAACACAAAATATTATTAAATGTCAACACTAATTGAAAAATCAAAATTAAAAAAAAGAAAAGAAACAAGAAAATTTTAAAAAGAAAAAAAGAATAAAAACACCAGCAATACAGGGAAAGACTAATAAGGTAGTGTTGTCAATGCCCACAATGGCAGACCCACAGTGGTAGTCTGGTAACACTTGGTTATACTAAGGGCCAGTTTTCAACCAACAATACTATGAAGTTGAAACAGCTGGGAGCAACAGGTGAGATGTTATTATTATTATTTTAAATCTCAATTCTCTACCCATTTATTAATATTTTTATCTCAAATCTCAACAGCCCCACCTCCAAATATATCTCCACCCTCATTGTCCAGTACATCTAAGCTGGCCCCTGCCCTCAGGGAACAGGCAACCAACTCCCACTCTGCTTTATCACATCCAGACAGGGAGTTCTAAGCAGCTCTGAACAGTGAAACGTGTATGTAAGGTGGTAAGGATGAGGGCTGTGGGGGTCTTAGACTAGGAGTGAGGTGGTACAAAACAAATTGATGTCATAGGGTTGGGGGAAAAGGTATAGATCTGGGTCATTATTAGCATGACTTGGGTACACCAAAAAGAAAAAAAAAAAAGAATAACTATGGACATAGATTTTACAGAAGGATATTCATTGCAGATTTAATTACAATTGTGAAAACTTAGACTAAATGTTCAAAGAATAATGACATACATTACATAATATCTATACTTTAGAATTATACGAAGCCATTAATAATGATATTTTCAAACAATATGTCATAAAGAAAATTTTAAGTAGAAAAATGTACTTTTTATTCCTTCATTATATTTTCTATTTTACAAATTTTACACGATTTGGACTTAAAAATTTTAATAATTTTCTGGTTTTCGGGAGAATAAACTATAATGTTAGATGGCAAGAATTGAATATTCAGAAGCCCATCAGGTATAGTTGGGCTCTTTGATAAGATAAATTTCTTGAAATGTCTTAAAGCATCCTTAGTATAAATCAGATGTAAGAAATAGGACAAAGTCTATGGCCATGCAACCCTGAACAAGCCCAATCCTGTCTGATCTCGGAAGCTAAGCAGGATCAGGCCTGCTTAATACTTGGATGGGAGACCACCTAGGGAGACCACCTAGGAAGACCAGGTGCTGTAAAAAATAAAAAAATAAGAGATTGTAAGCTGACAAGGTCCTTGTA
>NW_006442484.1:11075800-11084973 GCF_000325575.1 Pteropus alecto
CGAAATACTAAAGTATGAACTTTCCAAAGTATAGTAGGCACCTGAAATACCTTAATGATAATTATGGGTTTGATTTGATGCTTTTTTTAAATACCAGGATTCTAATATATTTTCAAACACTGATAACTTGGCATCATATATATTATCAAAATTTAAAATTTACAACTAAATACATCTACTAAAGCCTCATCTATTAAATTCAGTTCAACTAATTTTTATTAAACACCTTCTCATAGAATTTGTTTGAGTTAAAATTACCAGCTCATATTTGCATCATGGATTATTTGAGACTCAAGACTTCTAAGTAATTTGACCAAGATTACATAGTTTGTAAAGCAAAGCGATGAATCAAACCTAGATCTTAAGGTTCCAAATCCAAGACTTTTTCTAAAATTCAATAGAATTGCTTCTCATTGTTCCTCTCCTCTTGCCTTTTGCTTCTGCTTTTAGCCAAATTCTATCAATTCTTCAAATTTTGCCTCTTCCACACAGCCTTTCTTAGCTGTATCCAACTCACAGTGGTGGCCCTCTGAATATCTGTCAAGTCTTCTTAAATTGATTATAGGTTTGAAGCTCTTTTGGATTCTCTCTCAAGAGTCCTTTGTCCTCCCTCTCCCTCCCCTCAAACTTTCATTTCCTGCAAAGCAGGCAATGAAAGAGTCTGTGCAGTTATGAAGGCAAGAAAGTATGAGACAAAGCCCACCATCAATAGGAAGCTCATCTTGCATGGGACATGGGAAGAGGAAGAGCAAGCCTAGAGAGCTCACCAAATGCAGAATAGGACCAATGCGGGAGGACATTCTCTGGGCAGGAAGTGCCCAGAGGTTAAGAAAGTAACCCTTCAGAAAACACATGTCCTGAACTGCTTTGCTGCAATAGAGATCATTTAGAAGGCATAATTAATCTCTGGTCGATACGCCATGCTAACTTCATAAAAAAAAAAATCTGGACTAGTAAATAGTTATAACACTAACACTTATTGAACTTCCACTATGTTCATACATTTGTTAAGAGTTTTATATGCATTATTTCTTTCAATCCTGACATTGACCCATTTTATAGTTGAGAAAACTAAGTCTTTAAGGGGTTAACAAAACTTGCTGAAGGATACAGCTAAGTGTTAGGGCTGCCTTCAGACCATGTCTACATGCCCTCTTCAGTGCCTATAAGCCCGTATATTTTACTGCAGAGATTGCTGATGGAAAAATAATCATTTACTGTGCATGATCCAAGGTACCTTTACCTCCAGAAGCTAGTCCAACCAATTTCCTGTATGCCCAAATTTAGATATCCTGTTTTCAAACTCAAGATAGAAAGAGACAACTCTCATTGCCAGACCTTGGGTCGAGGGAAGTACTAAAATGTAATGTGTTTGGTTCTCTTCATTTTCCCTCTCTCCTTTCCTTTTACTTCTGCTGTTAGCCAAATTCTATCAATTCTTCAAATTTTGAGTACTGTGGTAATGGGATAGGTTCATACATAAGGGTTAGCTGCTCTTCCTCCCACCTGTGAGTTGATGCTAGTATTGATGGTATTTATGAGAAGTTTTTAGTTGTCTCTTTAAGTATACTTGATTTTTTTTTATTATTATTAAGAATCACAAGGGTAGGATACCAGAACTCCAGCTGTAGTTAATGTAACCCTTTCTGCTCATCTGGATGTGATTGAGAAGCTTCTGTCATTTGCCTCATGAGCCATGGCTGTTAGACACAGCAGAACCTGGCCCACAGGCTGAGTGTCTCTTGGAAGCTCCCCAGGAAGACCGTCTCTATGTTTAGTATTGCTTGCACTCCCTGGAGAAAAGAATGGGCTAGATATCTAAAAAATAAAGGTGCAGTAAGAAAGGATACAGCAGGAACACTATAAATACATCCGGAATCTTGGCACAGATGACATTTTACAAAGCCTTCTGAGGCGATTTAGACTCTGCCTGAACATTTAAAGCAACTTCTGATCACACTTTATTTTGAAAACAGATTCAAATAGGCTTGGAATATTCACATGTAATCCAAAGGGTGTCTGAAGGAACAAATGCTTCAAATGTTCTCTCTGGCAGAGGTCTTCAAAGACTGAGTTAATTTTTTAGATAATGTAAAATGAGTAAGCATGATTAATAAGCATTTATTATATTTCTATCATGTTTTACTTTCTTCTAAATCAGCCTTGACACAGAACATGAGGCTACAGTTTCAAATGTGAAGGTATGTAGGCCATAGCTGGTGCTGAACTTTGGGAAGTACCTGCTTATTGAAAGGATGTTGGAGAGCCTGGTTTTGTCTTGGGGATGCCAATAGGCTGGTGTTTTCCAAACTGTATTCTGCAGAACAGTCTCTTTATATCAAATGTAGTGTCTATGGCTATATAAATTTAGAAAGCACTATATACTACGCCCCCTCCCTTAGAGATTTATAATGCATATCAAAGTATTTTAAGGGCAATGAAAATTTTATAATTAAGAAATGCTTAATTCTGTCCCAACTCAAGATTTATCATTTGACCATAAGCTTATTTTTCAAACACTACTATTACTCTCAATATTGGTAGAGTTAATAAAAATGGGTAACATTAATTGAGCACTTACTTTATGTTACGCATTGTGTGGTAGTGAAATATGTATATTAACTCACTCCTCATGTCTGCCTAAAATGCAGTAGACATTACCATTATCACCATTTCACAGATGAGGAAATTGAGGCACAGAGTAACTTATCGCACAAGAAGTAAGCAGTGGAGTCTGGCTTAAAATCCAAGTGGTCCCACATCCTGCCCAGTCACTTCACAGCTAAGCCAAAGTCACCCAGCCAGTGTCAACAAAGGAGATGCAGGTCAGTTGTGACACACTGATGGCTCAATTGATAAATTGATAGTAAAATTTGTTAAATGATAAAAATTTAAAGCCATTCTTTAAGCCATTCCAAAATTTAAAGTTGAAATTATATTTGAACTGTTTGTATGTAACTTTCTTAATTCAGCAATTAGTACTTTTAGCAAATGGAGACTATGAGAATAACATGTAGCATCTTACTGTTGAATCACTCCATTTGGTCTGTGATTAATCAAGACTAAAGCTCTTCTGTTAGTGCATGCAAATCATTTGCAGTTCTTTCACTTTAATGTTCTTATTTTCATGAGTTTTCTAGTAGTATAGAAGTTACAGATGATTGCTATTGTTATTTATATTTTTTCTTATTAGATATTGACATTTTCTAGATTTCTATCTCTTGATTTATTTATATTTTATTAATAGTTGATGTTTAAAATTAGTCAAAGCCTGAGGGAACTTTATAATAATTATTGTTGGTTTACATAAATGTTTATTTCTGATAAAAAATAATTGAAACTATATTGTTTAAATTAATTTATTAAAGAAACTATAGGCTTTTACCATTTAAAAATCACTTTTTATAGAGCTTTACAATTTTTCATTATTAAATTAAATGGAACTTAATAGCCCAATAACCGGAAAATCAATTTTCTGAACTATAAAGATCACAATTTCTCTTGAGAACTTTATACTTAAATGGCTTTAATTTTTACTTGACATTTATTTCCCATCACGATTGGAATATTTTTGATTAAAGCTAAAGTCATCAGATTTTTAAGACAAAGAATTCAGCATAAAAGAAGTTGACATAAATAATTAGGCAACATGAGGATTCTTTTAAATCTCGGTTTATATGCCTGATATTTCTGTGATATTTATGACTCATTTGCATGAAAAGTTATTAAACAATTTGCCACAAACAAGCTGCACTGGTACCTATTCACAAAACAGGAAAATATTTAAACTTTATATACAAGGGCAAAATGCGAAACAAAGTTTTTCCATAAGGTTTTTATAACAGTAGTAGGTGGAGCTCAAGAAACTAATTATAAGAGCACACCATCATCATTAAATCCAAAGTACTTTTAAATTTTGGTTGCAAGAAAAAGTCTTACTTCAAAAAATTAAAAATAGAATTACTGTATTATCCAGCAACCCCACTAATGGGTATACATGGAAACAAAATCAGAACCTCGAAGAGACATCTGTGCTCTCACATTCATTGCAGCATTATTCACAATAGTCAAAATATGAAAACAGCCTAAGTATCTGTATCTGTGGATGGATGAATGAATAAAGAAAATGTGGTATATATACATATACATAAACACAAAATGGAATGTTATTCAGCCATATAAAAAGAAATCTGTGACAACATGGGTGGTACCTAAGGGCCTTACCCTAAGTGAAATAAACCAGGCAGAGAAAGACAAATGCTAGATGATCTCACTTGTATAGAGAATTTTAAAAAGTTAAACTCATACAACCAAAGAGTAAAATGGTGGTTGCCAGGGAGGTAGGGAGTACAGGAGGATAACAAGATGTTGATCAAAGGCTACAAACTTTCTGTTATAAGACAGATGGGTACTGGATAGCTAATGTACAGCATGGTAATTATCATTAACAATACTATATTGTACACTCAAATTTTTCTAGAAGAGTAGATCCTAACTGTTCTTAACACGCACACACATGTAGCCATTTGAGGTGGTAGATGTGTTAATTAACTTGACTATGGTAATCATATCACAATAATACATACAATGTTTATTTGTCGATCATACCTAAATAAAGATGGGAAAAAAGTGACTTCTCTCTCATTTTTGAGTACTGGGATGAATTTAGCTAAAATCAAAAAATAAAATAAAATAAAATTATGTTATTTACTGACTAAACTTATGGATTCAAAACAACTCAATTTGGAAAAAGTGAGGTTAAAATGGTTCATCAGTAATGTTTAATGTTTATTTTATTAAAATCATCTTGAAGAAGACTTATTAACATTAGTAAAACAATATCTGTGTGTGCTTGAAGACAAGCTCCATTACTATTTTTAAATAATTGATGTGAAAAAATTGATAAGAAATCCATATACATGCATCATCACAAATACTTTCAATATTATATTTTTACTTGAAAGGAAAGGGCAAATCATAATTATTAGAGCTAAAGACTTAGAACTCCCTTAATGTATAATTTTAAAAAATTAAATTTTGGTGGATGACAAGAAATTATGGTATATGTAATCAACTGGAGAAAAAATAATATATACACTACTGATATTTTATGTCATCTACTTATGGTAATAAAGAATTAGAAGAGATCATTATTAAATTATCTTCCTCAAAAATTACTTGTAGCTATTTCAAACATAAATGCCTGGTAAAAGGCATTATGTTCTTGGAAGGAAGCTTATTGAAAATATTTATATATTTTATTTGGATGTTTTATTAAATTTTAATTTTTTGAAGTAAATTTAACACTTAATATTCTACCTTAAACTTTGTATTTTATTTTTGTTATAATTTTAAAATAAGAAAATGCAATTTTTTTTCAATAAGCCTCATATGGATGTCCCCAAATGTTATGAAAAGTATTGGAATTACATATACAAAGCTACACTCTATCAACATGACACACACAAACACACACACACACACACACAAATGTGCTTTCAGAAACCCTGGCCTAGTCATTCTAATCTACCCAGGATAGTAACACCATTGCCTGGGTTTCCAAAATTCTTTAGCATGGATAATAACCAACAAATTAATATCAATATCATGTTCCACTTTACCTAACCTGGTGGTTGAATGTGGTCCAAATGAATCTTCTAGGCAGTTCAATGTTCTCTCAAACTATCAGAGAGTATAAGCAATCTTTTCAGCTTGGAGTACCTGTACATGAGCAGGGAGGAATGGGGAAGGAGGATGTTCCCTAGCCCCAGCCCTTCTTTTGCACAAATTAGCATTTACTTCTTATCTCAGGGATGTTTCCTATCTCTAATTCTAAACTATTCATGATTTCCTTTTCTGGAAGGTTAGATAATCTTGAGTTATCAGAATCAGCTCACTAGTCAGGCATGTCAGATTTTTAGGGTCCAGTTTAGAAATAGAAACACACGCACAAATACAGCAAGTAAGAATAAAAGGAGGAAAATGTGGAGAAAGCTAAAGAAAGGAAGAGGGGAGAGTGGAGGAGCCCAGACACTCCAGAAAGATGTAACAACAACCATAACAATGTAGCTCCTTAGGATCCAAGTTTCAATTCCAATTAGACATTATGGTCTACTAGTGCCTCTCACATCACCAAAGGCCATTTAAATTTAATGACTTACTCTCCAGAGCTTTGTCTCAGCCCCTCTTATTCCTCTATTTTCTCTCTCCAATTTGTGCTACAGAAAGAGTGGTTTATTTTGTTTTGTTTTCTAAACCTTTGGAACCTTCTCTTTAAACAAAATATTAGGAGAAGCCCAATGAATAACACAGAAAAATCACATAGTACTGTTGAAGCCAGGAAGTAGCTCCATGAAATTCCTGTATTAAAGATATTTGAATTGCTAGCTATGTTGTTTTGTGATCTTTCTACTGTGTTACAGATTTTTCTAAGGATTCTTGGAAAATATATAAATTAGTGCGTCTCAAACTCTAATGAACATCATATGCATCAGCTAAGGCTCTCCTTAAAATACAGATTCTGATTCAGGATGTCTGGGGTGAAACTAGAGAGTCTGTATTTCCAGCAGGCTCCTAGATGATGGTACCACTACTGGGCCTTAGACCTCATGTTGAATATCAAGGTCCTATGTTAATAGCTGTAGGTTAAACCCTGTGGCAGATACAAGAAAGTATATATTTTTATTTTCTGACTTTAAAGAACTCTTAAAAATAAAAATATATCAATAAGAACTGATTAATAAGCAATAAAGCTTATTGCCTAACTCAATGGCTCCTCTACTCAGAAGCTGGTCATGTCAGAAAAGTCCCCAGGCTCTCTAGACCTATGTTTCCCCCATGTTCAGATTCATTTTCTGTGATTCTAAGGCAAAGTGATGAAATCTAACTGCAAGTGTAGAGTGGATTGAGAGATCCTGGGACAGTCAGAATATTTGTGGGCAACTCATGTTAGATCTGGGCTAGGAACTGGGTGGGGCATTGGGCAGACTCACAGCCTCTGCATGGCATTATTTGAGTCTATAGTGTTCAATGTGGGAATCATTCCTTCAAGTTTGCAACACTATGACCCTCATAGTATTTGTCTTGGCCAAAAAGAATGGGAAAGAATGTCAACATATAGCTATACACAGAGGTAGAGATAGAGAGATATAGACCTATATAGATATATATATATAACACACAGACATATAAATATACATACACACATTCAAATGAATGTTCACACATATATTGACTTGCCTGGGCAAAAGTCAAAAAGGATGATTTTTTATTTTGTGTGTGGTTTCACTATTTGATAATTATTTTTCTACCTAAAACCTATGCTAATGGTGTGATGACCAAAATTAAAAAGAGAGAGAGAGAGAGAGAGAAACATAATATCGCAGTTCACTTTTCTCACGCATTATGTCAACAAAACCTTGGACAACCACAATGGCCCCTCTTCTGATTCCAGGCCAGATGAATCCCCTATCTAATAATGATTACTAGAGAAACTAATAGTGCCTGATACAAGAGTTCATTGGCACATGCCTACAATGGTGTCCCACTCAGGGAACTGAGGAAATAAAGAGCTCTAGACAACACTGGAAAAACTCTTAAGAGGGTACCCCAAATACCAAAACTCAGATCCTGAAAAGATGAATAATCAATATTGGCCTGTAACTCAGAGTACAAATATACTCAGAAAAAGGAGGAATGTCACCCCAAGATGAGAGAAAGACCAAGGGTAAGTACTTTGTATGGCTTTAGAACATCACTTTGTTGTTAGCGCAAAAAAACTTTTCTACTGCTGAGTAGCTTTCCCGTTCAGTTGTAAGGCACTGCCCAGGTATCCAACAGGGAGAGCCATAATCGGAAAATCTCTTGGAGCGTTGTGGTAGGGCTGTACTCCAGAAGTTCTGCAGCCCTTGGGGATGGGTCATCTGCATTGCGAGTCCTAAAGATAAGTGGAAAGAGTAGTCACCTGGAGGACCTGGAGGACTTGCCATATTTCGTGACATGGCTTCTGCTTTCTGTTTTTGTTTTTGTTTTTGTTTTAGCTATTTTGGCCCAAAGATGCCTGGTCAGCTTAAAGAGTTTTAATTCCATGGAGGTAGAAAAAAATCTAAAGAGCATTCGAGAGCAGCCCCAGGGACACGGATGGAGCCAGAGTTTTGATAATGTGTGTGGTGTTTGCATTCAAGCCTCTCTGTGACCTGGATTCTAAATCTTTGCAGTGGTTGTTTTGTTCTGAAGAAACAAGGATAACCTAAATAAGATCAGCCACAGAGCACGATTCAGCCACAAGTGTGCCTACTTATTTTTCTGTTTTCTCTAGCACACTGTCAGCTTTTTAAGGAATATTTCACCATTGCATCTTCCAGGCCTGGTACAAAGGCATTTAACAAATAGTTATTTAATGAATAAATAAAGGCGATATATGATATGTGATATTTATTGGTATCTTAAGTTTTAAATCAGTCTTTATGTTACTAGAACATGCAATACTACTTACATCCAGTTGTTATTGCCATTTGTATTAGAAAATAACAGGCTTTATTTTCTTACAAACATACTCTTCAGTCTTGGAATTTTTATTTGTTCGGCCAGGTATCAGAATCAACTGGATGTTTGTTAAAAATTCAGAATCCAGGGTCCCATCATAATCTGTAGATCAGGGAGCTGAGCATCTGCATTTTTAATGCATCTGCAGATGATTCTCAGGTGATGCTAAAGTTTGAGAACCACTATTAGTCAATCTGTTCAATGATGTTCAAATCCTAGTTTTGTATATTGTTAGTCTAAAACTGTAAGGTAACATCCAAGAACTTTTTTAAAACAACTTTTCCTCTTCTGAAGATTATAAAATAAAATAGAGAAGTGGAGAGTAAGGGTGATGGAGGTGGACCGATCAATAGCTATTCAGTTTCTCGTGAGGGTAAACTGGTAGTGATGATACACTGTGATTGGAGTCAATTGATTTTGTTCAAGGAAGTTTTCCTGTTCTTCAGTGTTCAGTTAATGTTTTTTACAGGTTCCTTTCAGTGTGCTGTTCCACAAACCATCAGAGGTATTTAGAAGGGCCAGGGGTCTTTCTAAGCATAGAGGCCTTAAGAACTTTGAATCTCTTGGGTAGAAGTAGTTTTCAGTGAATTATTTGTTCTTCTGATAAAATATAAGACAAACTACTACTA
>NW_006442484.1:11084995-11148215 GCF_000325575.1 Pteropus alecto
TCACTGCTTTAGCCAGGATATTCTCAGATTTTTAATGTACTTTTACTAATCAAGGTTTTAATTTTCTAATATGTATTAAATAAATCTCTATTCATTTGTCAGTCTTAAGTACAAACCACTAAAGAAAGAATATACGTAACCACAGATGCTGTCAGACTAAATTATTTGTAATTATCTGGGTATTGTTATAAAGAATATGCTGTGATATTACTATCT
Source organism: Pteropus alecto (assembly GCF_000325575.1). Taxonomy (NCBI): domain Eukaryota; kingdom Metazoa; phylum Chordata; class Mammalia; order Chiroptera; family Pteropodidae; genus Pteropus; species Pteropus alecto. Next base: position 11,085,212 of record NW_006442484.1, read on the forward strand.
TCCAGGACAAAGTAGTCACGAAAGAGTACACATTGAATGAAAAGGAATTGGCAGAACTACCTTTTAATCCATTTCCTCTCTGCTAGAAATATAAATGGCTCTCAGACTTTTCATGTGGATTGTACATTGGACACCAATGAGGTTGTTCAACCCTAAGGCCAAAAGGAAAGCAAAAATAGATGATGGCTCTTTTTTGAAAACAGTGAAATTCATGTCCTTCTAGTCGAACACAGTATAAAATAGCTGTTTTCATCTTCGTGTTTATATAACCCTTGAGTCTTGTGACCCTGTTCCCTGGAAATTCAAAGAGGAAGTAAAGAGAGTGTATAGTAAGGGAGCTCCTCTGTGGAATGGGTGGAGGATATTGTTTTTATTTTTTAATCAAAGTATATCAAATAAAAAAACAAATAGCTCTACATAGCTCAATGAACTGTCCACAAATGCCCACATCTGTGTAACAGCACCCATAAAAAGAAATAGACATAATCACCACCCCAGAAAGCCATCCTTTATGTCCCTGTTTAGGAACTACTCTTCAAAAGGATAACCATTACCTGGCCTCTAACATCATAGCTTAGTTTTCCCTTGTTCAGTTCTTTTTATAAATTGAATCCTATAGAATATACATTTTTGTGGCTGGTTTATTTGCTCAAAATAACATTCGTGAGACCGATATATATTTTTGTGTATAGTTGTGGTCCATTCATTCCCATTGCTCTATAATATTACAGTTTATGAAATACCACAATATATGAATTCTTTCTATTGGCGATAGAAAGGTGGGTACATACAAATTTGGACAACTAAAAATAACACTGCTACTCAACTCATTTTATGAGGACATCTAAATCGCTCTAAAGAAACTTTTTACTTTGATTTAAAAATTAAATGTTTACATTAACATTATAGGAAAAGGAAGCCACTCCAACAGAATAGATTTGACCATAACTGGCTCAAATAAGTATCTTAAAGCATAATATTAGTTTAAACAAAGCTTCTAAGTTAATGCACTTTATCCAAAAGGTAGGAATTGATTCTTGTTGCAAACATAAGCTTATTTTTTCAAGGGAGCCATCATTATTGATAACTGGAATTTTATCAGTCATAGAAAAGTAAGTATTTAATTATAATGGCAGTGGCTGCCATACACCTCACAGGCACTCATTTGAAAAAAAAAAAAATAGATATATATACCCTTATATTACTTCTATTACTCACCACTAAAAATAAAAAGAAGAAACTTGAGAATATACAGTTGGAGAAAGTCTTAACACAAAAGACTTCTGGATTAATAAAAAGGCGGAGGAAAAAAATCAATAAGATTGGGAAAAAGTAGTCACGGATTAAGATGGGTCTGAGATAGTGAGATACACACTGCCTAAGAATTTGCCCAGATTGCTGTGTGCTGTTCCTTTGATTAGCATTTTTCATCTCTTCCAACCAATATGTGGAAAGAAGAGTGCTGAGTTATTCTGTGAGTTGGAATGGCCTATTATGGGATATGGCTGCTGTGGTAATAGGAGTATATCAGCTAAGGCAGAGGGTATTGAGAGCATTGAATTATAGAGATAAATCTGGACTGCATGTGATTTTACACCAACTTATTTTTGTGAGCTAGTTTTGGCATTTCTCTTTCCTCTTCCTATAATGCTGAAACACATCACAAGGCTAATACAACATACCGGAGGTTTTGCTACCTAGAGGGATCTCCATCACCAATGAATTTTCTTGTCTTCCAGGAAATGACTAGAGGTTGGAGGAGATAAAAGTCTGACAATCATTTTTAATCTTCTTGGCTATAACTCTTCTGAAACAACATGAGGACAAATATTGGGCTGGGAAGCACATTAAATTCAATGTGAGAAAAGTCCTAGAATGACAGCTTTTTCAGTCTTCTCATACCAGTTATTAGCCACATCCCAACACTGTTTCCCAGCCTCTTTGGGACTAAGAGACTTGACCAAACTTTAGCATGACTTCTAACAACTTAAGGCCATGTCACAAGATGACTCCAGCTTCCCTTAAAATGCCTTAAAAAAGAGTTTGTTTATTTTGACAATACCAATTATTGATGCTCTAATGAGTTTTAGATCCTCTCAACCCTAATCTGTGATACCGAATATTCATCGTGATTTTGTCTACCAGGACTCCTGCTATCCTGATAGTTCTGATCTCCACTAATCATGTGTTCTCTAGAGCTTTTGTTACCTGCCTGAATCTCCAATTGCTCAGGCTTCTAGGCCTTGAAATGTGCCTGTTGACTTTTGTTCCATTTCTTCTCATGGCCTTGTAGTGGATAAGTTGAATGTAGAATGATTTGAACAGACAATAGAGCACATATCAGGTACTAAAATAGATAAGAAATTTATCTCTAATTCCTATCTCCCAAATAAGAATAAATTTAAAAAGATACAACTTATAAAAAAGGAATTCTTTCTTAATTTTTTAAAAAACTATTCTTTCATTTATATCCATCCATATCACATTCAACTACCCAATTTGAAACAATTATATTGTTTATCTTTAAGAAAATATCTCATCACTCCTGTTTATTTCTGATAGTTCTCAAAAATTAAAAAAAAAAATAATGGCAAGGTTGTTAGGTATGAAGTTAGGTAGAAACTCTGACGAGATGGGTTTTTCAATCTTGTCTCCAGCTGTATCTGATTATCCAGGAATCTGTCATATAGCACAGCATGCTGGAATTTCCTCTGTTCTAGTACTTTAACATTCTTTAGACTGACTAAAGGAAACAAATGGTCCCTTAAATAATCTATAAAAATGATCCAAATCTCTCAAATTTAAACCATTCCCATTTTAACTTTGTAGCATTTGCTCGCCAACCAGTAGGTAAGGAGGCAATAATAGAATAACTTCTATTGCCAGCATCGTATTTTTACTACTCTTCGTTAAATATAATATTAACAAAAGGTTATTAATAAAGTCTTAATGATGTGCTATGTACTGAAAATATACTTAAGCTGGAAAATAATAATATAGTTTAACTGAAAATTCTTGCCTTTCTCTTTTCTTATTCCCCTCCAATTTGACTAATTGACAACTATTTGTTGAGAAGCTATTCTCTCCCTACATATGCTGAACAGTAATAAGACCCAAACTGTTATACTATTACTATGAAACAAGAGGTGCTTAAAATATAGCTAGTGAGATAAAACTTGCATGTATAAAGCAATTAGCAAATAAGGCTGCATGTAAAGTGAAAATTTTATGAAAACTTTTTGTACTCCTGTTTCAAGTGTCTGTAAGTACTATATCCTGGCTCCTATCAATATCGGAGAAGAAAATATAAGAAATAGAACATATGCCTCTTATTTAAAGGAACTCAGAATTTAATTAGAGAAAGAAAAAAATAATACATATATGAATATAGCCAACATTTCCCATGTAAATTGTAAAATTTCTAGAAATTTCTCAGGTCTCAATAGCTTTATGTAGGGATTCCATACAATAGAAATAGATGAGCTTGTATTTTTAAGACCGTTTTAATTCCCTCACAATTCTACACTGGCTATTTACACTGCATGAAATGCTAGAAAAGAATCAACCAAAAATTGCATAAACTTGGGGTGAAGGTGTTGATATTACATCTCAGGCCAATTGTCGTTTCCTAGACCTGTCCTGCACAGACTACCTTGATCCTGGTACACCTAAAATAATACATAAAATATGTGACTGACTTCTCTTTTAGTAATCTAAGCCTCTTTAGAGAAAAATGGTTAAACAGTTTGCAAACCTGTAGTAATGATCACTATAAATCAGTAAGGATGGATTCAAGAGGTAATTCCTTAGATTCTAGAAATTTTACCACTTGATCAACCTAGAATTCTTTAGACCAAGATAACTGGATATCTAAACCAAATTGTAACTCTCTAAGACAAAATTTTCTATATTTCCCATATATGATATGAATATGATACAAACTTTTATTATTGCTAGAACTCTGATCTTGCCAGTTTTTAATTCACTTGATTTTAATTACTAAATGCAAAGTGAATATATGTATACACACATATACATACATTATTTGGGGAATAATCCAGGGCTTTTAAAAATACTTTATTTCTAACCTCATCTTAAACATGTTTTTAACTATCTTAAACTCAAGCAGGCCAAAAGGTGACTGGAAATTTCAACTTTAAAAAAAAACGAATTTTAATTTTACTTACTGAAAAGAATGCAATTATTCAGTTGGTGTATATGAAAACTCTCAGAAGCAAGAAATTCTTTTTTATCATTACTGAAAATTTTAATAAAATCTCAATGGGAACTAGAATGCTAAATTCAAATGATTTTTTAAAAGACATAACAAAAAAAAGAAGTAAATGGAATAAAATTCCCATTTAACATAGTTGCGTTATTAAGTTCTTCAGGTACTGCAACAATACAACAATGCTTTCGATGTTTCTGTGTTGCTGTTAGTTCAGAGTGAAGTAATTTGGTCTCACTGGCCAATTAACCCAGAAAGACTATTGACAGGGAGGGGCAGGGAGGAATCTCATCTTACTCATGAAAGAACAACAAAGGAAAACACTGTATGCCTGCTCTGATCACTTAATGTTGCTCATTTGGTCTTGTTAGTTTGGGTTTCTTTATCCTGGTTTGCTTTTGTCTCATGACCATGACAACTCCTCTCTCCCAACTGTCTTTCTCTTCTCTACTTCTAGGCAAAGCTGTGTTTTGCCCCATCTATGCATTTTACACTGTTGTTTACACGACTTTTTCCATACACACTGTGAAAGTGTCAGATCGTTCATCCTTTCTCAATTTCCCATTCAATCATTTGGCCAACTCAAATATATAGGAAATCTCTGCCTTCTTCTTTCTTTCCTGTAGGTTAAACAGGATGCAAGATAAAACCTAAGAACTAAAATACTGTATTGATTTTTATATGAGGTCGAAGCCCTTCCTTGTTTAATAAATATTCAGAATTCTAAATACTTGTGCATTTGAACAGCACTCTTGATGTTCACTCTCTACCAATCCTACATTTGACACAGATTATAACCAAGACACTTGAGATAACGGACTAAAATAGTAATAACCTCTGAGATTTCTCAGATAAAAGGTCTCTGCTACCAGCATAATTCTGCCTTTCTCAGGAGGAAAGAACTACGTTTCTCTTTTTCTACCATTCATAGTTTATTGCTATTTCCACATTTATCATGGTTGTGGAAACTCAGACATGATAGTTAACCCATTTCTCATTTTCCCTGAAAATACTCACCAGTGGTGCTTGTGGCTTCAGTGTTTACCCTAAGATAACTTGCAGATTACAGTCCTAAACTTACCCCTAAAGTTTGCCATGAAATATCTCACTTTTATTATAATTTCTGTATCGCTCTAATATATTGATAGTTTCTGGAAAAAAATGACATTATTCTATTTATAGCATTCTGTTTTTAGTAGTCGTATTTCTATTTACAAAATATATAGTAACTCTCAATTGAGGAAAATGTCAAATCCTAGAAAACATAGCATTCCTACACATGATGTTAATATCGTTCTCAGTTTTTAGCTGAAGATTCATTTGATGAATCTGATTTATGTATACATTTCTGTTACATTAGGATTAGAGATAAATTCTGTTTAGAAATAACTCCAAGAACAGTTTTTATATTTTATTTTCACATTGAAAATCAGTCATATTTGCTTCAGCCTCAAAGAATGTGTTTATCTAACATTAAATTAACGCTGGCAGTGACCTGCATCTTTTTTTCTAAATGAGTTTACTTTTTTTCCTTTGCTGTCTCTCAGCTTCTGCATCATTAAAAAAATCCATCTCCATGTATATTTTCTTTTTCTATTCTTTCATGTCTTTCATCTTCATCTGAAATGCACACCAGAAATAGTATTTAATCATACAAAGATTAGAGCTAAATATCCAGAAGTTGTGAAATAAAATCAGATATTTCAAGGACATGATTTCATTAATTTTTTCAAGTGCTTTAAAAGAATCTGGAAGTTCCCCTTTAAAATCCCAACAAAATTGTTTTCTAATTTCTACATTCTCCTTTGCATAAATCTTTCTTTCCTTTACATCAGCATTCAGGATATATTTTAAAGTTCTCAATTTTACTTTTTAATTTTTCATTTAATTACTAAAATTACAAGAGTTCTATTTTCTACACATCTTTGTGACAAATGTACACTATTTCAGATACATTAAGGCTAAATAGTCTTTTATGGACAAGCCTCAGGGGAAATGGAACTGCCATTTGTAACAATTTTTGCAGGGAGATGAAATCTGAGTTTCAAACAACTGATTTACAAATGAACATTTGGTAAGCCACCCATTTATAAGTGGAAGACTTCTCTTACCCCATATTTTCTGCATTCTAAGCTATAACCCTGACAAAGTCATCCGATGGTCCTAGAATGGTCCTAAGAAAAGTATCTTCCAGATGGACAAGAGGTGGTCAGCACCCTCAAGTAGCTGGTGCCAGAACACATTATACCTTGGAAAGATCTGAATCTCTCATTACTTCTTTTGAACTCTAACTCAAAAAGGCAGACCTAGACAACGTGATATCAAATTCATCCTGGCCACTAGTCTTAGATTTTATAAAACTAACTTAACTTCCTAGTTTTTACATTTAGATAAAGAGAAAATAATCTGATGGAATATTGTAACAATCAAAGGATTATATAAAGAGTCTCTAATATCACTCTAAATTTAAAATAAATGGCTAACAAATTGAGGTATTATTATTAATGATTCAAAGCATTAATCAGAAAGTCTCAAGAAGAAAATCAAATTGACTCAACAAAAAATAAATATTGAGCTGTATTATCTAGGTATCACCGTGGAGGTACAATGGGAATATACAAGTTGACAGAAAAACAGGGTAGTATCATCTAAAGATTCTCAGTCTCAGATGTCAGACAAATAGTATAAACCAACTGTGTGTGACCTACAGACATATATTTTGTCTCTCACAGTGTTTAACAATTTAAATTCAAGTAAATACAAACAAATTTTGCATGTAAATCCAAGTTTTCAGATTCTCTTGAAAAATGCGGGCTCATTTTTCTGCATGGCAATAATCAAGTGGAGTTGAAAAGCAAATGTCTTTTATAAGGACTATTAGGTCTCCTTATCACCACAATTTCCATTTATATACTTCAATGATTTACTTATAGGTCTCTCTAAACAATTGAGTTTACAACCCTTGTTTTGGATAATGATTATTAAAAGATAACTTGTAAAGATTCTTTTACCACTTACTATTTTCATAAAATATTCTATTTTAAACTTTAGGAAGTCAAAATGAATAGATATGAGAAGAAATTAACAATTAGATGGACATCTATTGGTGCAGAACTGAACTAGGCACTAAAGAGTTATTTTTTTAAGTGATTAGACAACAGTTTAAAGTCTATATATTAATTAATAATAATAATAATAATTCACATTCACTAGTGCTTAGGGCCAAAGTTTATTCTAAGCTTGTTTTCTACATTAATTTATTTAACTTTTGAGGCAGGTACTAGTTTTATTTTTCTCCCATTTAACACAAAAGAGAACTGAGGCAATACCCCAATAAATTAAATGACCTGCCTAAGGTCACCCAGATGGGAAATGACAGAACCAGGACTCAAACTAGGCAGTCTGGCTCCAGGACCAATGCTCATAACTATCATGCAATATAGATCTTTTGGTATGGTTCTTCCTTTCCCTGATAATTTAAAATACCACAATTATAATATGCTTAAATTTGTGTGTATGTGTGTGTGTGTGTGTGTGTGTGTGTGTGTGTGTAATGAATAAACCACATACATATATACATATATATGTATGTTTATGCTATTATTTTTCATTGATAAAATACATATAGTCAATATCAGACTACCTTAATTATTGTGGTTTTATAGAATGTTTTGAGATATTTCTTGGCTAATCATAAACATATTATCCTCCAAATAAATTTTAGAATAAGTTTTGTCAAGTCCATGAAAAACTCATATTGGGATTTTAATTTGGATTATCTTAAATTTATAAATTAATTTTAGGAGAATTATCATCTTAATCATATTATATCTTTCTATCCAGTCACAGGGTAAGCTGATTGAAAAGATTTTTATGTGGTCAAATTGACAGAACTTGGTGATAGAAATGAGGGATACAAAAAGGAGAACTTGCATTTATGTAATTTTTAACAGATACTCCCCTGACCTGTTCAAAACTGTGATCTAAACATTAGGAAGCACTGGAGCAGCCATTTTCTTGGAGCAGGAAATCATCTTCTCAATAAGATGAGCCATTTGGAGTGTAGAAAGGAATAGAAAAGTTCCTCAAAGTGGCATATCCTGAGTTGTAATAGGAATAGTGGATGAAAACTAGTAGTAGAGTAAGGAGTTCTACCAGAAAAAAATCAGGAGAGGCTGAAAGAAAATGTGGAACATAGGAGAAAAAGAAAAATATGAACTAACACTTTCTAATTGCTTACATTCCGTCAGGTCTTGTACTAAGCACTTTATACATATTCTTCTAACAGATGGGTGATATTGTCTTTTTTTTACAGATAAAAAAGCCAAAGTTCAGAAAAGTTAAGTAACTTTCCTACTTCCTCACCAGCAGAAAATGTTAAAAGCAGAGTTTGAACCAAAGTCCCTGAGTCCAAGTCATGACTGTTGTATTCTGAATAGAATGCAGGTTCCAAGCCTGCTTTTCTGTTTTTAGACAATTAGAGATGTCCTGTGTGGCAGTTCTGACAAACAGAGCTGTCATTGTATACAGAATGAAAAAATTAAGATTATGAGCTGTACACTTCATATATTGCAGTTCTTTTAAATATAATAGGTAATTACATAGAGTAATAAAAATTAAAGTAATGTACTCTAAAAATAATTTGAGCCATTCTATATAGTAAAGAATAGAGTTGTGAATTGAACGAGGTAAAATCAAAATAAATTAAAAAAAAAAACACTTTTGTTCTGATAAAAACACAACTAAGAGAATGAAAAGACCAGCCACAAGTGGGAGAAAACATTTGCAAATCACATATCTAATAAAAGACTTGTATTTAAAATATGCCTCAAAATATAGATTTCTTAAATCTCAAGAATAAGAAAACAAACATACTAACTAAAAAAGGGCAAAAGAGCTGAACAGAAACCTTACCAAAGAAGATATACAGATGGCAAATAAATATATTAAAAGATGCTCAATGTCATTTGTCACTAAAGAATTGTACATTAAAGCTTTGAGATGTTACTACATGTCTATTAAAATAGCTAAAATCTAAAAAACTGACAGTATGAATACTGCTGATGAAGAATTCTCATTTATTACTAGTTAAAATGAAAAATGGTATAGACACTTTGAAAGACAGTTTTTCATTTTCTTATAAAGCTAAATGTAGACTTACCTTCAGTCCTACCAGTTGTATTTTTAGGTGTTTACCCAACTGATTTGAATTGGTGTCTGCACAAAAATTTTCACCTGAATGTTTACGACAGTTTCATTCAAAATCACCAAAACCTGGAAGCAACCAAAATGTTCTCCAAAAGGTGAATGGATAAACAGTCTGTGATACATTCACAGAGATTAGTATATTCAGTAATAAAATGAAATGAGCTAGTAATTTATGCTAAAATATGGATGAATCTTACGTGCATTTTACTTAATAAAATAAGTCTATCTGAAAAGGCTACATAATTTATGATTCCATTCATATGACATTTTGGAAAAGGCAAAAATATAGAGATAAAAACTGATGAGAGATTGCAAAGGGTTGGAGAGGAAGACCATTGACTAAGTGAAGCACAGGGACTTTTTAAGGGTGGTGAAATATTCTGTATGGTAATGTAGTGGTAGATGCACGATACTATGTTTGTCACAACCCATAGAACTTTACATAACAAAGAGTGAGTATTAATGCATGAAAATTAAAAAACAAAAAAACGAAAAACAGTAGGTTAGGGATCCCAAGATGGAATGTATACTGTAACAAAAGAATCTAACTGTATTGTAAAAGTATGACATAACCTCATTAAAGAGGGCAAGTTAAAAAGGTGTTGATCTGAGTAACTTTGGAAATGAATGAAACGTGTAAGACTAGAGATAAAAGCAACTGTATATAAGCACTGTACTATAATTTATGAAGTTGTTACTCAAAGGGATGCAAGTTAACAATTTTGAAACCACTGTACATGTAAACCTGGAATGCACAAGTAAATGAATGATCAACGGTATATGTCAGGTAACTTACTGTTGGAGTGAGAGGTTACAGAAAAGCAAGCAGGGAAGTCTAGGATGACTATGTGATTTAGTATTAGAGTTGGAAACATCAGTATGAACTCATATTTAAATACTTAACATAGATACATATTATTTACGTGTGTAATCTATATACATAGATATAGAAATAATTACATATATGTATATATGCATGGGTTAGCATACACATACATTTTCTAGTTCTCTTTGCTTAGACAGTCTAGAGGCAACGACATCCCAGTAATAACAAGCACACCCAGGGTCCAGATCTTGGTTTCTAATACCATTCTCCAACAAAAGAAACTGGGGCTGCTTTAAAAAATGGCTGATTGTAGCCCAGGGCAGAGAACACACAAGATAAGCCTGGAGCATTTTCCATGCTTTCTGACACTACAAAATGATTAGAGTATATCAAAAGGGCACAAGAGCTAAAAATAATTAGAGTATATCAAAAGGGCACAAGAGCTAACCTGAAATTGTTTACAGTGTTCCAAACTAGAGTAATTTGAGGAATAAAATAAAGTAGTATTGGATTATAATCCAAACTATAAAATAAATATTCATGCGTTCCTACAGAGATAAATAATTGAACAAGGAAATAAGTAAACAAGAAAAAAAGAGACAAACTTCTAAATACAAAAGTTTCAAATAGTTTATGTAGATACCGCCCCTCAAGGAGACAGAGTATAACTAAGTAGAGACTGTGCTTAGTATCTTGCTGCCAAGATCAAGGTGTGGGAAGGGAGTAGGGAATATTTATAATGGAGAAACCTGAAGCACTACCTTAGCCAGGTAATCAAAGTTAACAAATCAATAATAAGGCATGTTGATAGCATATGACCTTGGTATAATGTAGATTGAATAAGAAATTAATTCTTAGGTTTTTCTTTACAAAACCCATAACCCCAGTCTAACTATGAGAAAAACATCAGACATATTTAACTTGAGGAACTTTCTACAAAATAATTAACTCTTCAAAACCACCAAAGTCATTAAAAGTGAGGAAAGTCTGAAAAATTGTCACAGATGAGAGAAGAGATATAACTAAATATTATGTGGTATAATGTGTAGGATCATGAAACAGAAAAAGGACTTTAAGGGGAAATTAATGAAATCAAACAAATTATGGAGTTTAGTTAATAGTAATGGATGGTTCCTTAGTTATGATAAATGTACCACAGTAATGTAAGATGTTAAACTGGGTTGGGGTGTGTGTGAACTCTCTGTACTATCTTTGCAACTTGTCTGTAAATATACAACTACTTTAAAATAAAAATGTATTTTAAAAATATGAAAATTACTTTGTAGAGCAGGATGATGTTCTGTTCTAATAAAGCCCCACAGGTGTTTCTTTGATCATCCTGCTCCCACCTGTTGCTGACAGCAACACAGTTTGTTCCAGTTATTTCTTAACTGTGATAAATTTGGATGAATGCCACAATACAATATTTCTCCCTTTCTGCTCACAAGGAAGACATCTGTGTCTTAGATGGTTCAGGTCTCATTATCTTCTAACTAGCCCCCCACCCCCACAGTCTCCACAAGCTCTCATCTCTCTCCCTTACTTTCCTCTTATTCCTTTTCCTCCTTTCCTTTCTTTTTATGTCTAAATGTTGAAGCTATCTTCCATCATATTCCATATATACCAGATACTTTCATATATTGTTTCTAAATCTCTAATTTAGAAATGAGGAACATGAGTCCCAGAGAGTTTAAATAACTTGCCCAAAGCCAGGTGAATCAAAAGTATAGATATCTGACTAAAACAAAGAACCAGCATTTATTTCCGCTTGCATCAGCCCCTGCACCAGCAAGACATTGCTGTGTTTTCTTAAAGCATTCTAGATTCTCTTTCTTCAAGCCTGTAACGCAACATGATAAAATATTGTACTAACTGACTTCTAAAAGAAATCTTATCATTACCGGGAATGAGGAAATGTATAGAAGAGGAGAATTTGTGGAAGAAGTCAAGTAATCCAATTCTAAAGACAACCTTAAGAAAAACACAACCAAGGTAAAGAAAATTGTTCTTTCTTGGTGAACCAATGGGACCAGGACTAATCTGTAGATCTAACACTTCTCTCCACCGCCTCCCTCCCCCAGAGATGGTGCAAAAGGAAGACTTTTTGTGTTCTGAACCCTACGGGCACTGAAGGTAATTGCCGCCAGAGGTTCTCTTAAAGAGGTAGTGAGTCAAGCTCATTAAGAGCCCTCAATTTGCAGGCTGTGCAAATCCAGGAAAAAGATATGCCTCCTGACTTCACCAAAGCTCACCTGTGGAAAATCATAAGAAACCCAAATGCTAAATGAGAACTTATTCAGATGAAGTTTTAAATTGATGCATTTAAAGAGACTGAATAAACTCTTTATGCTACAATCTGGCATGAGCTTTTAATATTAACAACTACATATTTTATAGGCTGTATTTGTTGCCAAACACTAAAACAAACATTAAGATGCTTTTGCCTCAACTGGCACTATGAATGCTTCCAAAACAGTGGTATAAAAAGCCACATAAAACACATCATAATCATGGAAATCATCTGCATTTAACTCACATTTGCCATGAAAGTGGCAGTTATTTTTCATCTACAAACAATTATATCTCAATTACTTACTCTCTGTTAGGAAACATTTCATCAGAAATTCTCATTTAATTGATGTAAGGATGCATTTTGTTTGGGGAGAAACATAATATCTAATTTGGATTAATTAAAGAAATAGACATTCTGAATTAGTAAAAGGCTGATGTCTATTGAAAAATATGCAGCTTTATTAGTTTTATATATAGTGAGTAACACAAACTAAGACACAAAGCTTATAGAGGGAAAAGAAGACCTAAAAGAAAATTAGTCTTTAATGAATAGATAAGAGTAATGCTCAGTGTTCTATATTTTCCATAAAATGGAAAGCTTAAAAGTTTGTCATATAAGTAGTTTAAATGTACACTCTGTCAACCTATTTAAATTCTGAATTTGCTCAACAGTTATTTTCTTTTTAACTATGCAGTTATAATAAGCACATCTAAATCATTATATATTCAGAATTACTGCAGTTCAGATCAATGAGCTTTTTTTTATTAGGGAGGGAGTGGCTTAATTAAATCTAGATATATCAACTTAAATTATAAGATTGTAAATAGTCATTAATATACCAAAATATAAGAAAGGACTGAGGTTTACTAGCATTGAACTTTTTGCTTATAAGTTTCCAAAAGGATTTTTTAAAAACTCAGAAATTTCAACACATATACTCTTAGAATTAAAAAAATCATCTCAAATGTATTTGGTTGCAACGAAATGATTATCAGAAAATTAGGTACTCTTGTTTTCATATCCAGTCTCATTATCATCTCAGCATATTGCTGCTTATAGTCTGTGAGAGATATAGACATTTTCCTTGGTAGATGGCTTGTAAAGAGATTTCAGGATATGAGAATGGCTTTAATTTCACTGCACTTGATGTCCACCAAGGGATAACCTGTCACTACAGGGGCTATGGCAGCCCAAGCATTTCCCCAGGAATGAATGGCAAGAGTAAGCCATGGTCACTGCAGCATGTAACTCTCTTTATTACGACTCAAGAAAAAAGAAGAAAAGAACAGGCAGTGTTACTAAAGTAACAGTATAAGGTCTTACACTAAGTTACATAAAAATGTGAAAACAACTATTAACATAAAGATTGCATAGCAAAATGTAACATAGGAATGGCAATGCCTTCTCACAATCTAAATGATTATTTATTGCTGTTTATTTAAATTGATTTTATCCTTTTGAAATAAAATACAGCTTATTTTGAGACTCCTTGTAACATAGAAGAGAGCATTCTCTTTGGGATCCCGAGCTGACTCCATTGGCTTTACATGTATTACAGAATATGAAAAACCTGGGAAGAGGAAATGTGTGTGTGTGTGTGTGTGTGTGTGTGTGTGTGTGTGTGTGTGTGTGTGTGTGTGTGTGTGTGTGTGTGTGTGTGTGTGAATGTTTCTCCTGGTCTCACAGAATTTTTGACACCAGTCTCTGTAAGTAGACCTTACACAGATCTGAGTCTTTCTAGATCAATGTAAAGTCTACTTACCGACTGGTAGTTCTCACCCTTGACATTGTCATGCAGCAAGCAAAGTATATCATTGGGTAATAAAATCTTTAGTGCAGGTATTAACAATTTAGGTCCCCAAAACAAAATTTGTTTTGGTATAATGGCCAGATCACTGATTGTATCACTCAGTGATACATATTACATGCTGTATGACAATGTCAAGCTGGCTAAATGAAAAGGTCTCAGCAACAGTAAGAACATATGTGGTGTAGGCAATGGCAATCATTAAGAACCAAATGTTTTCAACATTCATTCTGCAAATATTTATTTAGCACTTTCTGTACTAAACTTTTCTTAACATTTCTAGAATTTACTCAGTACAGGTAATAGAAATTTGACTATACTGTTCTCCTCTCTCTAAGACCCAAGTTAAGAATATAATAAAATTTTAGTCAGAAGACACTTATTTAGATAAATATGGTAATTATCCAGTTTTTATAAAACTCTTTTTATGTCTAAAATCTCAAAGATTTGATATAATTTTTAGTAACATTAACATTTCTTTTTGAAAGCTCTCTAATACATAAGGCAAGATTCACTCTTTCAGAAATTCTTGGTCCTCCGGAAGTAACAGTCAAACGAAATGGTGGAAAATTCCCTTAAAAGCCTACAAATCCACCTATGACCGGATATAATAGGAAGAAAAGCATATCATATTTTTAAATGCCTAATGTAGGAACTCCATTGGCTTATTACAGTAAGAACTTGATTCTTATGAGAGTGATTTGATACATTATAATTCATTTAATATCATTTTCCTTGCTGTAGTTATATTTTTATTGATCTATTCAATATAACCCTTGTTTTCTGATAAGTCGGAGATGATTGTGAAATTGCCAAGATCATTTCTAATATTTCATTTATTCTTATCAATGATTTCTTTAATTTATAATATGCATGCAGAATGGTGACATATTATGGGAATTGAGTAGTAATAACAGTGGAACATTTTTAAAAATGCTTTACATGTATTGTCTCATTTAAATCCCATAACTCTGATATAGAAAGCCTCATTACTCTACCTTACAGATGAAAAAATAGGTTCATAAAAATTTAGAAAGCTTGTCTGAGATAATGTTGCCAAAAGCGGCAGCCCGGAATATGAACCGAGGCAGTCTGATTCCAAAGCATACATTCCAAAGCACACAATTAACACGTATGCAATATTGCCTCCTGAAATAGATGGTTTGTCTTTGGCTGACAAAATAAACGTATGTCAAAATTTTTGAGTTCATCTGCTTTTAAGAAAGTGATAACTAAGGAAGTCAATCTCTTTATTTAACAAAGTCAATCTCAAAATGTAGAATTTCAGATATCATGACAGGCAGATAGGGGAGATATGAGCGCTCAAACTGTATTTCTCCTGCCCTGAGAAAAAAGAGAGGAGTTAGAAATTTCTGGAGTAATATAGAATTTGAATTTTGCCAAGCAAGATGCTACCAGGATGAGAATTTAAATTTCTTAAGAACAAGCAACAATTTGTCAAGGCTCTGGCAAGAGACAACTCTGGCAGAAAAGCATAGGGTAGCCTGGAAGAGTGAAAAATGGATGCAAAAGATGACTCTCTCTGGAAAGAGACCAGAAATGGATGATGAAATGGTCTTTTCAGGTCCCAGTCCTTGTAACTTTCTACCATGCTGCTTAGCGAACATAATACCCCAGCAGTTTCAGCTCACCTTACCCTTGAAAACAGATTTCCAACAGCACATACAGAATGTTATTGAGCTTCTCTCTAGGTTAACACTGGTTCTGCCTTCTCCAAGTCCAAGCAGGCAAAAAAGATAATGCAAAGGAGTTTGTCTGTTATTACATTAATAGGAACATTAACCATTTTCAACATAGAATGGTGACAGTCGTGCTGCTTTGACCAAGGTAAACGTAGAGATAAGGGCAGGAAAGGAGGAAGGCCCAAAGTCCTACTTGTTTTGCCTTTCCCTTAATACCTAAGGCTTGGGTTTCTCAAAGTATAGAATAAAAGCCACTTGTAGCAAAAAGAGACAGTGTATAGAGTTTTGTGACTGAAGTTCAGATATCAGTTCTTCCATATGATTTAAGGACAGACCTCTAGCTAACCATCTAAGTTCTTCTATCTATAAATCCTGGGTGATAATTATTCAGTACTCTGAGTGTCATTTGGGTGGCTCAACCATTCTCAGTGAAAGAAAGGCCCAGGGATAGACTGTCACAGTGGCCGTCAATTCAAAAAAGCCATGAGAATGAATGAGCCACATTCATTCCCAGTTCCAGACTTCCCTCATTGGCAGCAATGACCACCAGTTAGGCCAGTGGTTCTCAACAAGGGGAAATTTTGCTTCTCCGGGAATATTTGCCAATGTCTGGAAACCTTTCGATTATAACTGGTGAGGGTGCTACTGACAAGTAGAGGCCAGGGATGCTGCTAAATATTCTCCAGTGCACAGGACAGACCTCACAACAAAGAACGATCTAGTCCAATGTGTCAGTATGGCAAAGTTGAAAAATCTTGAGTTAGAGCAAGTGAGAGCAGTGGACACAGGCAATCTTAAATTTGTTTGTATTAACTTACAGAGTCTCAGTGGAAAATACAGCAGATACATTGTATTTGGCATCATCTGAACATTCAGTTTTTATTTATTTTACCCAAGACTAACCTTCAAGATCTTACTTTGATCTATTCCACAAACTCATTTCAAATTCTTTCTCAATTCTCACTCAAGATGAAGCATGACAGAGTGGATAGCTCTGCTCCTACTGACTGTTTTCTACATTTGCCCATGGCTTTCTTATTGTACCATCTGCAGCAGAACTTGGACTCGACCACAGAGGCCAAGAAGAGAACACGTGCACTATGATATGATATTTGTTGCTATCTTTGCTTCACTTGGTCTTAGTTTTATATGTGTCCTTGGCCTATTACACTCAGTCTCCAGAACATAAGCTGCCTCTTTGCCCTATTTTGCTGACATGGAAAAATTTATCCCAGGACTTTAAATGCTCCAAGTATTTGTCCAGATAATCACAACTGCACTCTCAGAAGTCACCTTTCTGAAATCTATTGCAATTTATAAAACTATATAGTGTATGCGAACTTCATTACATACTGCTATTATTTGTATTCCAACACCACATATTTCCTTCTTCATTTTATCATATCTTATTAATAATAAGTATATGTGTTTTACAGAATTGCAGTTATTATTCAATAAGAAATCATCTAAAATGTTTTGAAAATACTTGAAACACACACCTGTTTGTGTCATGGTTGCTATTGTTAATATTCTTGCTCTGCTACTAGTTAGGGCCAAATTGCTACAGAGTCCTCTGCTTATAGACATAATATTAAAAAGTCTCTAATATTAAAAAGTCACTCGTTCAAATGGACTTAGAATCATTATTTATCCATACCTGTGTGAACTTGTTCTTTCTCCTGAATTTCCTGTTTCTCTCAGACCAAAACTATCCTTTGAAATTATCTTACGGTGTTATGTTCTATTTGGTAGTCCCAAGAGATGCACTTTCTGGACTCTTCATTGTTTCCCTCTCCTCCTTGAATCCCGGATTCCCAGTTCTACTACTTCCAGATAGGTCCTACCTGTTAGTGATACATGATAAAGGCTTAAAGTGTGGTGGTGACTTTGAAAATGTGAGACTTTGCAAAATCAAATCTCTCAACATACAATGATTTCCTGGAGAATCAAATGTCTATATGTTTTAGAAGGATGACCTCTTAAGTTACATATTTTCCATAAGCAATATTACCATTTGGTATAATGGAAGGGGCTTCAACTGTGGAGTCAAGGTGGGACTGGGTAGAAGGTCCGGTTTTACCTCAACCTTACTGAGGTCATTAAGCCCTTAATAAACATCATGTCTGTCCTGCAATATTAAAAGAGAAACTGAGTGCAGAGGGCTTGACCAAGATCAACTATTTAAAATGCTGGCTGGTTCCCACTACTTTCCTTAGCAGGGAAGTGGTGAAATATAAATGAACTTGTTGGTATGAGAACTTCTGGAACAGAGTAGGTGCTGAGAAGATATTTTCTTCTTATGTAAAATTCCCATTCTTATAAAAGATAATTCTTTCACATTTGAAATCACTTTAAAACCTCTCAGTTAGCAATAAGGACACTACAACTATATTTATATTTTCTATTTTTTTAAATTTTGTAGATGAATTTTGATATGGTACTTTCTAATAATGACATTTCTTAAGTGAATCTTGATTTTAAAAAATCAGCAGATACTACATAGCTGAGTGAAGAACAGCATGTCAAGTTCTGAAGGGGTTCAGAAAAGAATAAGATATATTCATAATCTAAAGTTCTACTCTCAGAATATATCAACCTACCTAAAGATTGCTATGCTCTTTCTTCCTCTAAGAGGCAAAAATATACAATGAAGAAATAACAGTCTCTTCAATAAATGGTGTTGGAAAAATTGGACAGATACACAAAAAAACAAAGCTGTACTACTTTCTTATACCATATACAAAAATTAAAGACTTAAACGTGAGATATGAAACCACAAAACTCCTAGAAGAAAACAGAGGCTCTATTTACATTTTTAAAACTCAACTCTCATATTGTCTTACACATATACACACAAAATGAGAGAGTAAATTACTTTGAAAAAAGCATGAACATATTTGGCTTTGAGAATCATGTGGCTATATATCAAATAAAAGGAAACATTAATATTATGAAGACTATTCTGGAGCAATGACATATCGGTCTCCATAGTAAATGGCCTTCACTTATTCATTCATTCAGCAGCCCTTTTTGAGCATTAACTCCATGTCAGGTACAGCATTAGACAATAAAGTCACGATGACAAATGAGATACTGCGTTTGTCTCAAGGAGCCTGCAGTCTAACTGTGGATGGGACATGTGGTGAAAGGTGAATAGAATTAAAAATAGGGTAAAAGGAGAAGATACAAAGATAAATATATATATATATAAGGCAATGGTGGGTTGCATGTCCAGGAAGGCACAAAGCAAATAGTCTTCCTGGAACTGGAAGAGAGGGAGTGAGGAAGGGGCAATGTTTGTTGTGAAGTGAGTCAAAAATGATAAGCATTATCTACCAGGCAGGTAAAAAGGAGGGACATGGGGTATTCTTGTAGGAAAAAACAAGTGAACTTCAACTTAGAGGCTTAAAACAGCAGGTGTCTCTGGATAACAGCAACTAGTTCCTTAGAGCTGATGGGAACATGAGAAAGCAGAAAGAACACTGAGATAGCAGCCTGAAACCTGAGCTGTCAGCTTGAGTTTTGTAGTAAACTTCACTGGGTTCAAATATGCGCTCCACCCCTTACACTCTGGAAGAACTTGGGAAAATTAATGCCCTTATTTATAAAACAAGAATAATAATTCTTTCTTTGCTAAGTCACTGTGGGAATTAGAGCTATCCCATAAATGAACCCAGGGCTGTGTTCATTGTAGTGTGGTCATTTAACAATGATAATAATGAGATAATGATGGTGAAGATGATGGTGGTGGTGATTCTCTTCCTTAACTTGGTGCTTTTACACATTCCACCACCTTGAATGCCCTTTTCTCCTCAGATTCTTCATCAAGAGTACTATTGCTCACCTATCAAGTGTCAATTTAAAGGTCACTCCTTTCTATAAGTTGGAATGAAGTGCACTTTCTCTGATCTCCCAGAGCACATTCACACTCTGTTTTCATCAATGACTTGGTTTTCCATGGTTTCCTTCTTTTTTCAAAGTGAAGCAAGAGGAGAAAAGAAGCCAGACTGTAAGCTTCTTAAAGAATAGCTCTGGGTCTTATGACTTTGGGTATCCTCATTGGTTCAATGTAAGATTTATTGTAAATCCAATAAATTATTTTTGAATTAACATAGTGAGAGGAAAAGAATTGGAGAACAGAATTCAGATTTTTCTGTCATATAAAAATAAATAATAAAATAGCTATATAAAATAACATAAATAAAATAATCTCTTCAAGGGTTTTAGTAGAGAATATAACAAAGATTATGGTTTGGAGACTTTAGTCGTAACATTATCAGCATAATGAAAGATAATTATCACTTCTGATTATGAGCTTCTGCAGCACCAACATAAGAGTGACCACAACCTAGATGGTCAGAGTTCATCAGAAGAAGCCTGAGTTGAAACCAGGAAGGTGCTATGGGAAGTGACAGAAAAAAGGGTTCTCGGACAATGGTAACATCAAGCACAAAGATCATGGTACAACAAAGAGCGTGGCTTGTTTCAGGCTCAGAAAGAAGGCCAGTTTGGTTGGCAAATAGTCATGTGGGTAAGGGGAGGGAAAAGAATGTAACAATATGGTCAGAGGGAAGAATGGGGTGAGATAATAATTCAAGGTTATCAGGGTACAGGTAAGGATCTGGGTTTGTTTTCTAACATTTCTAAAGATGTTATGGTTTAAGCCAGGTGAGCAAAGTAACATTTAAAAACCAACCACTCCACTGGTGAGTTGAGAATTAATTGTAGTAAGGCATACTAGAAGCCAGGAAGCCACTGAACTTCTTGCCACAATTCAGATGAAATGTGAATGTGCAGGGAGTTTGGGTGTTAGTGGTGGAGGTGGAGAGAAATATTTAGACTGAAGATACATATAGGAGGTAGAATGGATAAGACTTATTGATGAATTGAATGGTGGTTGAAGAAAAGAGAGTAAAGACTAAAATTTAGGCTTTGGTCTGAGTCTCTAAAAAGAAAATGGTGATATCATTTAATATCATGAGGTGAGAGAGGGGTAGGCAGCAAAGTTCAAAAGTTCTTATTCTAATATAATAAATGTATAGTAACTATTAGACATATAAGTAACAATATCTTGAGTAAAGATAAGCATCTAGAAACAGAAACAAAGTAAGATGACTGAGTGGGAGACATAAGTCTGCTGGTGTTCAGCATTTGGTAATTAAATCCATGGTATGTATCAATATCGCACAGCCAGGAGTTATAAATCAGAGGTCCTGAGTCTCCCATAAAATTACTTTTCGTGGGATACAATATACTCTATGGTCCTATCAGAGATACTTTGATATGGTATACCTTTAGGTGGGTCATGCTCTCCCTAGTTACCAAAGTTTTAATTGTAGGCAATTGGGTGTTTAAAAGTTCCTGGAGTTTTAAGGGCTTCAAATCCTTAAAGGTATCAGAGAAGAGGCCACTGTGATAAGTGCTGAGCAATGCTAATTATTTGATAAAGAATATCACCATTATTTCCCCTCATCTACCCTAAAGAGAAAAAAGCCCAATGACATGTTAAAAAAAAAAAAAACGCAGAGCAAAATTAATTAGATATTAAGTCATTTAATATCAAAAGAGATAAAGTTTCCTGAATGAGATAATATTGGAACCCCATTTTCCAGCCCTTTTGCTCCAAAGTGATGAGAGAGGGCTCTGCTATGAAGCCATCAGAGACAATGTTATATTTTAGTTTATTACACCTTAGTTGAAACAGTGCTCGAGCTATGGTATTACTGATCTTTCACAATATGGTGTATATTTTATGTCTATCAAATCCTAAAATTGTTCTCACTGATGTCTGTAGTAAATAATTTTGGTTTTCCCCCTCCAAACCATCCAACTTCCTTGATTGTTTCGAATAGAATCTTATGGTTTTTTGGGTAACCCCTTTCTCTACTTCTTCCACTTAACCACATGCTTCTTCAGACACAGTGGATGTGGAATTAGTGTAGGTCTTAATTCTAGGTCACAAGAGTTGAGGAAAAACCTGTGTGGGTTGTCTTTCTTGAAAGGAAATTCAAAGGAAGAAACTTCTTTGTCCATTGAACGTTGTCAATTGTCTGCAGACCAGTTGCAGTACTGAAGCAGCCAGTTCACATGTCTTATGTAATTAGGATACAAGGAAGGAAAAGACTTTCACACCTCTGCATCTGAAATTTCCAGGCATCTTTTATGTTTAAATTTAATGTTATTAACAGAGGTCATTCATGTGTCAATGGATGTTGTTGAAAAGACAATCAGTAACCAACATACCTCCCCCTCCCTAAAAAAAAGGATCTATATATTATCTTCAAATATTAAAGAGGAAAATTTTGGTACAACCCAATGCTTGTCAATAGTCAAAAAGACTCTTTGGGATTAAAAAGTTACTGCAAAATGAAAGCCTTTAAAGGCTAAATATTACTAGCATTCATAAAAATAGGTGATACAAAATTAAGTTAATGAACAAATCTTTTGTTCTTAAGACTTACCTTCAGTAACACTTGTCTGGCTAATAATATCTTAATACCCAGATTACCCTAAAAGCTGGACCAGGAATGCATTACTATCTTCTCTTTCTACCTAAAGCCATGAACCTCAGGAGTACTTCTCAAGGTTATAGAACTGTGTCCCAAATTTAGATCTCATGATCTTGTCTTTGCACTATTTGCCCTTTAAGCTTTCCCCTCGGAGTGTAGTCAAATCCTAAAAGATAAAGCAAAGGCCACCCCTTTGCATTAAGGTTGTATTTGCAACCTCCTTTCTCACTCCTCTTAATAACTTGTACTCTGTAATAAAGTCATTCTCAACTAAATGCTTTCATGACAGTTACATTGCCTTGTTTCTTCTTCTTTTGCACATCTTTCTCTGTGCCTGTAATGTTGTCTTTCTCTCTATCAAAACTTCTTTGCAAGATTCTGGTTTAGGCTTTATAAATGTTCACCCCCCCCACCAATCCCCCCAAAAAACCTTGTATTTGCCCCACCTAGCACTTATCACTTAATCAGAATTGTATTAATTTGTATCTTAGGTTGTATTATTTAAAAATAAGTAGTATCGCTCTCTTCCCATTTGAATCTTCTTTCACTAAATGTCGACTGACTAAAGCAATGAAAGAATAAGTCCAAGCCTCTATCCACCAAGCCATTCTATGCTTACCATTCAACTAAAGTCAACATCTCTTAAGTCTATCCTTTTACTTAATTTTATTTCCTTTAGAGGATATACATATATAATCTCCCTTTTTTTTTTTTTTTGCCCCATAGCTGCCCTTCCTGGATCAAGATTACGTGACTTGCATATTCTTTCTGCCCTAATTCTTTCACTTTCTCAAAAAAATTATTCAAGTAACATGTCTATCTATTAAATACAATAAGTACTTTTATGCTATTTACTTTCCATTAAAATAAAGTGGAGCACATTTTACTTAGGGCAAAATCCTGGAAACCAGAGTTGTGAGAAGTGGTATTTTTCAATCTAGCAGCAATGATTCATCTTGGAAATTAAGTTTTCTGATAAGAAAGAGCCTCACTAAAGTGTTAGAGCCAATAGTCCCCCTACAGTGCCCTCTTCCATTAAAATAAGCAACAACTGTCCAAAATAGAGAGATGGAGTTAGTCTGTTTGGACAGACTCTCCACTTACTCTAATATAGAAAGACACTCATAATACAAAACCTATTTTTGATGTACAGAAGCTATTCATCCTCAAGAAGATTAGCACTGTTATCCCAAGCTTTGAGGCCCCTTTGTCAGCTTTGTAAATGTTGTTTACTTATTTTAAAGTAAAGTGTTTAGTTCTGCTTAAGTCAAGGAAGACTAGTATGTTTCTGAATTCAAAAGTCAGATTGCATCTCTTGGGAAAACAAATGAGTTTACAGGCTCCTTTGACTGTCCTTTCATTCAAAACATCTTAACTGAGAAGCTTTTATGTACCAGATATTGGGCTAAGCACATGAATAAACAAAAATGAAAGACAGAGATGTGTAAGAGCCCTTTTCTAGCTAGTGGAGAGACTTACATGGAAACAAATAATCATAACTCAGAAGATTAATTGTTGTTAAGCAGGTACAGAAAATATTATGTAAGAACATAAGTGATCAGTTGAGCTCATGACAATTTGCCTAAGTAAGACTAAGAACTATCACCAAGAAAATTCTGTATGAAATTTCAAGTAAGAATAAGGGTTTTTAAAAGGCATGTTGCATGGAAAAGTAGATGAGGCAAAAGAAACAGTGAATCCAGAGGTAATATAAAGGCTGCATCCATATCACAATAAAACCTCCCCTCAATTCAACCACATGTGCAATCTGTGCAGCTACTCAAAGTATATCCCATTTCTGTAGCACAGTCCTGGGATGAGTAACTGAATTTTTAATGAATTAATCAGTTCTTTAGATGGCATTTAAATGCAATCTCTTTCTTCCTCTACCTTCCTGGTAAAGGTCCATGAAGAAATCTTGCAGATGTTACAACAATATTAGAAGATACTTTCAGCTCCCTGGTGACTTCAAAATGAGTTTTTATCATCATTATGGTTAATAATAATTGCAAATAAAATTTTCAGCTTTTATGTCATAAAAATTGATTCTCACTATACACCTCTCTATGAAAATGTCATATCCTTTAAAAATTGCTGCTAGAACAAATTATAATACAAAGCACTTACATAGCATTTTTGTTTTGGGAGATAATTTAAGTTTATTGCCTTTCCATGGGGGAAAAAAAGTATTAACTGGGTTAATTGCTTTCCCCAAGGCCACATGATTCATGGTGGTACATGGAGAGTGAGAATTTAAGTTAAGGATGGCCCTCTAAAAAAACCCATCCAATCTTCCTTATACTTCATTTGCAGGTAGTAGGGTAGGCTGTATATATTTGATCTTTTCCCCAATGATAACTCTAAAAACCAAACAAAAACATGAGCTCTATGCAGAATTTCCAAGACATAAGTCTGTTCAGAAGGTAAACTTCCTTTATTTCATGGTTTATCACCCAATAACTCTAGTTCTGTTATTGTAACACCATGCCAGGTCTGCCTGTGGGAGGTCAGTTTTGAAAATGACGATTAATTTCGTTCCAGTTGTAGTATACTGCTGCCAATTATAGCCTATCAACATGGCATATACAAAAAAGCTAAAGAACATTCTTAAAGAGAAGGCTATGGTAATATTTCTGCCTAATATTGTTTTTCTAAGTTTCAGATGAAGCTGACAAGAAGGGGGACACTTGTCCAGCACACTTGCTGCTTAGTGATTATGGATCTCTTTAGTTACCAAGGGTATTGATTACCAGATGACCTCAAATGAAAGTCAAAGTCCAAAACCACTGAAAGCCAAATAAAAGGGCAATATATTTTTTTTTAAAAATTGTCATGAATTTAAAAGACAGAGCAAGGCTTCCAACCTGGTCACCTATTAAACAAGGTCTTAAAAATTTTTTAGCCCATCTTAGAGCTGATAAACCTTAACAGTCATTTAATAATTAACAAATATATATTTGATGTCTACTGTGTGAATGACTTGGCATCAAGTAAGTCCTGTGAGGGATAAAATATCTCAGCTCTCATAGAATTCATGCTATTTAATGGCACTAAGTGTTATTCTGAAGTTGTTCTGACTCCATCTATGATAGCCAAACACAAATGGTTCTTTTGGGTGAACCACTGTACAATTGTAACTTATTTTATAGTTCTTTAGCTCATTGTTTCAGAAATTTTAATATGCATGAAACACCCAGGGGGCTTGTTAAAACAGTTTGCTGGGTCCTACACCCAGTACCATATGAAATACTTACAATCTTTAAAGTGTAAATAGTTGGTCATAAATGCAAATTGTAAATGACTATAAATTGGCCATCAGTAGAATTTCTAACTTATAACTCTATTCTGTTTATCACAGATGATGATTTTTGCCTCAAGCACATGAAGGAAGCTGTGTCAGAATAATTATAAAGATGAAGACCACTTCTAAAAGAGAGAAAAAAATTCTCATACAATATCTTTTATTGTACTTTTTCATAAAGTCTTCTCTTTTGGCTTCTTCAAATATCACCACTTAAGAGAATGGCGCATTCTCCTAATGCCCAGGGAAAATCTGTACCTTGCCAAATAGAATTGTAGGGTTCATTGAATACTGAAAACAAATCTTTCTTTAGTGTGTCTGAGTCTGTGTTGAGATTATAACTTAATAAAATTTCTTTTTTTTATGAATAAAGTCCTTAGGATTAAGACCAAAAATTCTCTAAGACAAAGCACAATATAGAAGCATATTTTAATCTTCGCACTTAGAATTTCACATGATAGTGAAATTGAGAAGAATTTTACATTTTGTGTATAGTAATGACATAAAAGGTAGAATTTTTCTCATATGCTTTTTATTTGTCTAATCTTTCATGGATGTAATTTGGATAATTATGACATACTCTTTAAGACTAAACTACAACATCAGTTCAAGTACCATATGAAATACAGATGTGGTACACATCATTTAGGTTAGGAGTGCAGAATTAACAATCAGTAAATTGCCAGTTGGTGCAATTCCAAGCTATTCTCACCATTAAAACTCATCACAATGTTACATTCCAAAATACCAATTTGCTAAAGACAAAAATTATTTTCTAACCATCATGCCCTCAAGCCTACAGATTTAACAAATATTATTTGCGATAAAATTTTCATTTTTTTATTCCCTTATTTTCTATATTGTTTCTTTTACCACAATTTTGGATGGAGTTATGGATTAGAGGTAGGAAAGTGGAAAAGACTTTATCATCATAATAATGCTTCAATAGTACACTATAAAAGGCAGTTGAAATTATGAAAAGTGTCTGCTTATTCTGAAGAAAATAAAAATTCTAAAGACGTCTTCAAATATGTTTTATAAAAACTCATGGTTATTCCAGCAGGAGTAACTAGGAAGAAACCAAAACTTTTAGACCTCGGGAGCCTTTCCAACACAGAACTAGGAATCTGGGTGTGAAAGTTGTGATAGAATAAACCAGGCACTTCTTGAAAAGTCTAAAGGGAAAGAAAGACTGATATGAAAGTCACTAGATGGGAAAGGTAAAAAAAGATATATTGAGTACTATATTTTGGAGTCTCTATAATAATATAAATATATATGATCTCTGATCTAGGAATCACCAACACTGATAATTTATACACAGAAAAAGGATGATTTCTTCTCCTACCCTTAGATATGCATGGATATTAGACTTATATTAAAATGTGAAAAAAAAATCTCACTATTTTAGGCATAATGCTAAATTTTCAATTCTATTGGGAAAAAAGTAAACCAAGTCTAAAGATTTGACTAAAATACTTAATTTGTTTTTACTGTAGCCAAGAGTAGCCAAGATAAAGAAGAAATAAGCGTTTGTTGCCTAAGATGGGGACAATCCGTCAGAAATCAAGTGTATAATAAGCCAAGATTACATCCATATTTTAGCATTTCCAGATAGTCCCTAAAACTTTCCATTACAGACCTCAGAGTTAAAGTTCCCCCCCCTTTTTTTTTTGAGTGTCTGACGGTAAGAGTTGCAACCATTTCAGGAAAAGCTTTATTGCTTTACAAGCTCTGAAATGAGAGAGGGATTTATAAATGCATTGCACTCAACATTTTGTCCAAAGTGATCTGAGAACATGCCTGGCCCCTTTATTTGACTACCTCTGCCCGTTGTCTCTTATCAGCTTTGACTAGAGGAGCATACCTGCACAAATACATCAGAAAAAAAAATATTGTAGACTGGTTGAGCTAGAAAATGGACAGAATGACAAAAACAAATGTCATGCAACCTGAATAATGTTGAACATTTGATCCCCTTCTCCAACTCTACCACCACCATGACCACAAACAACCTTTAATGGCAGCAATTGCTGAATCTGACCCACTGCAGATATCTCTTTTTAAACTTCAAGTAGGAAACACACACACACACACACACACACACACACACACATACACACACACACACACACACCTGCTTTTTTTCCCCTCCTCTTTGGCTTTTAAAGCTATTTTTAACCAATGCAGTTCATTTTTGTGCATTCCCATTACATTATTTTTAGCAGTAGTTAAACTGTCAAGAGAAGGAACAGCCAGTGTTTACTACACGGACAATGGAGAACAATTCCCTCAATGTTTATTATGCTCAAATATGAGGGAAAAGTCTCTAGAGGTTTTAGAATTTCTAAAATGAAGCAATTCACAAGTTATAACATATTTAGATATTTCCCGAACCCAAATTGGGTCACTTATAATTATCTGTAGGCCAGATTCCATAAGAAAGTTTTATTTAAAATTTTCAGAAAGTAACTTAAGAGTGAAAACACCATGCTTGAAACAAAAGAAGACAGATCTCAAAAGTTCAAAGAGTCTGTTGAGCTTCAATATTTCATAGCTTTATAAAATCTCTCGTCTTAGGGTTTTTCCTTAAGCTGCTACTGCATTTTGTTCATAGGCTAATGCATTACCTAAATATAGATAGCCGTTTTTAGTATAAATTCCAAAAGCCATAAATGTTTCATAATTGAGCACATAATTTGAAGTAAGAGAGCTTTTCCACTCATCTCTTTTTACTGTTGCAAATTGGAAAATATTCAAGCAATTACTCCGTTAATGGTTCAGTGTTTGCAACTATATATACTTTATGAACATCACAAGCATCTTTTCCTCCCCTGAGCAAAATCAGGGGGTGGGGTGGGGGTGGGGCACAAAAGAACTTAACTTCTACAATTAACCAAATCACCCAGAGCTTTGATTCAAAATTCCTTCATTAAGCTATTAATATAATACATTATTAAGTGGTGGATTGTCCAGTTTTTATGATGCTTTTCATTTCAATTCAATGGCTGCAGTTAGAATGAAAAAACAGCATCTGCAAGATCAGCAAGATGATGTAAAACCCTTACACTAGAAACATTTTTCTGCCTCCACAGTTTGTCTGAGGGCAGTCAATGCCAGAGCACCAATAAGAAAAGAGATTTTAAGTCTCAGAAAGTACCATTCATTTGTCCTTACTCAATTAATAAAAGAGCAAATAAATCATGTGATTCCTAGGACCTCAAACACTTAAACAAAAAGCCACTGGTCATTTTATGGTTTTCTAACCATACTCAAAGGTAGACAGCTGGTTTGTAATTCCATCTCACCTTAAGCTACAACACATATTTCCACTAGAGTTTACATATCATAATGTAGAGTGTCTTATATGTACTCTTTTGGCAACATTCGGTGATGGTATGCTTATATAATTGACATATATGGGAATCTGAAATGCAGAAAAAAAACAAAAATTCTAAAGCTCAGTATTTTAATTTTTGAACTTGAATACAGTTCAGAAAATTCTATGCTGAAAAAGATTCTGCTTTTGCCATTAGAGATGATGCAAATTACCTGAATTTGAGTTCTTCGCAATTTCAGTTAACTCTATGTATTTATTTATGTTGGGAATATTATTATGTATCATTTAATATATACTGAAGACCTTATTGTTTTTAAAAATAATTGCAGATAAATGGTGCAAAATGTTCAGTTTATGGTCTATTTGTCACTGAAAAACTCTAACAAAAGATAGGTAAGACCTATTGTTGGAAATTATATTATTTTTGTAATTACAGTCTATGAAATATTGCCAAAGGTCTGTGATATAAACCAAAAAGTAATGTAGTCATAAAAATCTAGTCTTCTCAAATTTTGAACCGCAATAAAAGATATGCAATTGTATGTAAATTAGAGTTTGCAGTTAACTAAAGATGATCTATCAGGTTATTAGATAGTTTCCATAAAAGAGTTTCACGGGAACCTATCACTTTTCCCCCAGATGCAAAGTATCTACACAGATAACAATCTAATACAGATAAGTGGAAAAATAGAGTAAATCCTTCCTGGAATCTAGTTTTTTATAAGTCTCCTTGTAAGTAAAAATATCATAAGTAAAATCAAAGAAAATGTTATAAACATTTCTTAAAACTAAAATACAACAGTACAATTCTGATCTTGTTCTTTTTCCTTTAATAATTTCAGAAAAGCCTCAACCTTAAAACAAGCACCTGAATTAAAGAGTGTTTCCAATCACCTCACTGGTTTTGAGTTATATAGCAGCATACATAAGAATATACATTTTTATACTCCCTCTACAGTCTTTTATACTCTCTCACTATAGTCACTTTAGTATAACCACCAGTTCAACACTCTCAAGGAGGAATACACTCTTCTTTGTAAAGGATAAAAAGTCCCAAATCTATATGACAATGAAACACTGTTATCAAATCGTATTCAATTTAACGTTATCTATTTCCAGCAGATCCGTCAAGAAAACTGACGTGAACTAGAAACTCTTCTAGAAACTCATTAAACTTTCTTCCTGAAATATACCACTAATATAGTCTCAGTCAAAAAAGCAAAAGTCATCAAAGTAAAAGAATTGTTAAGTGGAAACTACTCTCTCCAGGCTACACACACATGAAAACAGAAACAAATGCTTTACTCACATTTAACCTTTAATTCAAACTCAAACCAACTGGATATCTCCACTGTCTGTGCCCTGCGATACCAATGTCCATATGTTAAGTAGATTAATGAAGATATGTGTGCAAAGCAGAGGGAAGAGAGAAAACCTGGGTCCTACCTTGATTGTTTTTGAGGGCTGACACTTGATGTGATGGGACACGCTGGCAGTTTGGTTCATGTTTCAGGACCCTGGATAGCGCACGATTCCAGCTGGAGTTCCAGAATGAGCTAGATAGAGATCAGGTCTCCTCTACTGGACTTCAGCGGGGGCTGCTGCTGTTGCTGTTGTTACTGCTGTTGCTTCTGCTGCTGCTGCTTCTGCTGCTTTCTCACTCCGGAGGCTGAAATGCTGTCAGAATGGAGGGATTTGTAACTCACATAGCCATAAATAAAACATTCACTTGGTTCATTCTCAGAGCTCTTGGAGATATGTAATAGAACGCTAAAGATTGTTTCAATTCACTTGTACTGTACCTTTTCAGTACTGAGATGTGACAGCTTCACAGTACAGCCAATAATCTTGGCTCTCATTCTCCTTTCAAAGGAACGAATACCAGAAAACATACAGAGATCAATTGCAGCACCACAGTTTAAAGGGACACTGAACTCCTCTGATTCTAACCAGTTCATACTTTTTTTTTTTCAGTGCAAAAAATCTTTCTCTCTCTCTCTCTCTCTCTCTCTCTCTCTCTCTCTCTCACACACACACACACACACACACACACACACACACACACTCTCTCCTTCTCTTTCTTTCCCCTTCTCTCTCTCCCCGCTCCTTCTCTTTGTCTCTCTCCCTGTCTCTTGGATTTTTTTCACCATAATTAAGTGTTATTCAGATACTAAATTTTATTCCTTCTTGGGTAGTGCTTACAGTGAAAACACCAGTAAATGCTAAGAAAGGACCTGTTGCTTGGTTTAAGAGAGCAGATTTTTACATCTGTATGTTAAAGAACTGATATTCTCTATGAATATTTAGAAATTCTGCAGTTATAGCCAGCCAACAGACTAGCTTTTCTATAAGCTGGGAGAAAGCTTATAGTATATAAAAATGTTTTCAAACACAATAGTTATTGAATGTTGCACCAGAGCAAGAAAATGGTTTCTTTTTTTCTTTCCTTTTTACTTTTAACCATATCTTTTCCTCGGGCTATTTTTTTAAATTTCCTGAGAAAAACTAGTAGTTAGCTTCTAGTAGCTAACTTCTCAAATAGTTATCTATTGCCTCAAATTACATTGTCAGCAAAATAAACCATAAATATTCATAAATAAAGTTTCTGCAAAGTCACCAGTCCCCACTGTCACATCAGCACTAAGATAAACTTCCCTAGTGGAAATAAGGGATCCAGTAGGGTTGATTTAATGGAAGACATTATTTTTCAATATGTATTATAAAGTAGTTGATGTGGCCTAGGCTATGTATGTATGTCTCATGTATTTTGGAAGACCAATACTTTTCACCCATCAGAAATATATCCTGCTGGTGAAATGCCAAGTTTATAAGATTGAACTGCATAAAGCTTTCAGGAAGCTTTATGGGTGGGGCAAGAACACTATAGATAAACTCTGGGGGTGAGAAAAAATAAACTAATAGGTTTGGTGACATAATTAAATTTATATACTAATATTAAAAATATTTCTTGTTTTGAAAGATAAAAAGGATCTAAACATTCTGCACAGTAGTTGAAATCTTTGAGAATGGCTGAGTTTCAGAGGGTGATAGTTCAAACAGCACAATAGAGGTAAGGATTAGAAAGTAGTAAAATCAGGCAGTCTTAAGCCAGAAAGGTTAATAGCAGGAGTGTTGGAGGAACCAAGAAAATTATGGGCAAGGAAATAGAATAGAGCTAATAAGAAACAGGCAAAGGCTGTGTCCAAGAATCTGGGGTAACGGTATCAAGACATCACACAGAGCACAACCAGAGGACCAAGAAATCTTATGATTCAAAGGTTAAAATTTTAAATCACAAATGTGGCTGGCATGTGTCTATGTTATGTTTTTATTGGACAATGATGCTTTGAATAATCCATAAAGAAGAATTTATATTAGGAATTTTAAAACATTATATACACAAAAATAATGAAAAAATATGTCAACTTTGTGGGATGCAGCTAAATCAGTATTTATATGGAAGTGTATAGATTCAAATGTATATATTAGAAACATAGAAAAGCATAAAATTAATAATTAATAAGCTAATTGTTTATCATGAAAAGTTATAAAAATAATGAGAAACTCAAATAAAGTATAGGAAAAAAATAGGAAGAAGAAGGGAAGCAACCAATGTAGTAAAAACAATACAAAGTGTACAACCCAGTGAACAAGACCATGGAAATTTTGAAATTCAGTTATCAGTTTGATAATCTCTGAAGAAATTAAAATCCTTCACTAGTAAGTTTGGCTCAGCTCCTCTTTCTTAGTACTTGACACTAGGTATCTGAGGAACCTCCAAACTAAATTATCTGGGTAGTCCAGGTAGAATGGGGGTGGGGGACGCAGAGGTATCCTGAGGGGTGGAATGCAAGAATGCAGATGGAGTTGCTCATTCACATCAGAGAGCTATACATTATGAGAGTAACAATTAAAATTCCAAGGAATCTTAATTGGGCACAGTGAAAGTCAACATTTACATACCTACCAGAAAGAATGTATGGTTATCTAGAGTGTAACCACTGTAGTCACATGAGACTTCACTCTTTTTCCACAATTCTTCAAAATTGACTTCCATTCTCAATTGGATGACAGTCAAAATGAAACACACACACACACACACACACGCACATTATTATAATCTATAGGTAAATGACTAGAATCTACCTAAAATCCTTCCCTAATGTTTAATTTTATAAACAAAAAATCAATTGTCCAGAACAAAATGTATGACTAAAATCTCATTTTGGGTATTGTTTTTCCTTTCTGTTACATTATCACTTCACAAATAAACAAAATGAAAAACACTGTAATTTTAAAGCATTTATATTTCAAATGTGTCACTTTTTCTTAATTTTGTGAAATCTACTGAGTCTTAACATGTTCAATTGGAATTATAATCAAAGAAGATAGAGACAAAAAAAATCTTAGCCAAGCACTAGGAAATTATAAACATCGTTTAATAAAGATAAATTCATGTACAATTATTCTAATTGGGTTATTCTTTGTTCAATATGTTTAGTGTGAAAACAGCAGCAAAATTCCATCATGGTTTTTCATATGGTAGGAGTTTTTAAAATGTTCATATCTACTCAGGAGACACTATACAGTGAATCATAGTGAACAAGAAATTTTAGACAATTTAATCCAAAGGAGCAATATTAGATTTAATCAATACTAGTGATAATTGAATAAAAATATATTAGCTTCAGGTCCCACAATTTGCGGAAAATTAGTAGAGAGTCCCTCCTACCCTCCTCACAAAAAGATAAGAAAGATGGCTAATTTTAGAAAATATAACCTATCATGTTCCTCGAACAACCATTGTTAGATTTGAGAAATAGAAAGCTAGAATTGGCTTAATAACAATATTGCTTTAGAAGAAACATTGTCACATTATCAAATAGACTCTACTACCAATTGTTCTCTCTTTGTTTCAGGTCTTGTCTGCTCTAACCTTAACCAGCTGGTTACAATAATGACCTACCAACTGCAAGCTTAGGCAAGCCCAGGGCCTTAGTCAACAAGAATGATATTTACAAGAGTATCAAGTTGTTTTCTTGACATTTGGAGTCACTATAGAACATCCAAGTTCCCACATAACTATAAAGGAAACCATCTTCTCATTTCTCATATTAATACCCACTGTGTATATCCCCAACTTTTGCTTGATGTATCTACTGAATCATTTGAATTCTTTTCTAAAACTAGAATGCTGTTTCAAATTGTCAGCTTCATTGACTTGGAACTTAAGGCCCTCGCCTAATTCCTGCCTGTTGCCTCTTTCTCTATAAATGGCATCCACTTCTGATATCTGCTCAGCTTCAGATTGTTCTTCCCTGAATTCACCTAGGTTGATGTCACTGGCCTAATTCTGGTTTTCACTTTCTTTAAGAATTGATATTTCTTAGAAACCATGTACATCCGTCAAAATAGACAAGGTTATGCTGCAATAACATATAACCTTAAAATCTCAGTGGCTTAAAATAATGAAGTTTTATTTCCCATTATGCTATATGCAATACTAGGTTGCTGGGAAGTTTCTTCCCATCTAAGGAAACTCATAGTGATAGAGGATCCATATTGATGTGAGGTTCCACAATAACATGGCAGATAGAAGAAGACATGGCAAATCATGTTCTTACTTAAAGACTTCTGTTCATTAATGGCACGTATAACCTCTACTTACATTCCCTTGGCCAAAGCGAGTTTACAGTCATGCCCAAGTTTAGATAATAAGAAAATGACTTATGCTATATATCCTCAAAAGAGATTGGAATCAGAATATCAGTAAATAGCACCAATTACAACCACAACCTATTTCTGCTCTTTTTTTATACTTCAAAGCCATATTCTTATCTATGCCAGCCAGCCTTGAGACACCAGCATGCTCCTATTTGAGGCTCTACAGACTATAGCAATTTTATTTGGAAGAGATGGAAGATAGATATAAGACAGAACTTCCTTATCCTATGTGTCCGGTTATCAACAGGGCTTTCATAGTGTCTTTTTCTGGGGTTTTCAGGAGTAGAACACAGGCCTATATTAATCCTTGCTCACAGGAATATATGAGTTGAATGTGAGCTAAGTGTATGGATTTATTCCCTGTTGGTACATATTACTCTGCAAAGAGCAGGAACCTTGGTAAGTGGCAGAGAAGGCAAGTCAGACTACATTCTAAACCACTGCGCTATACCAATAAAAAACAGATGCTTTCATTCTTTTAAGCATTGTAACTCCACTAATATAACAAAAAGGTGAAACTCAGTTTTTATTCTTTAAATAGAAATAATTTCAAGGACTGCTTGAAAAAGCCCAGTAGTAGTACTATAAAGTCACAAGTAACAATAAAATGTAAGTTTATGGGGGAAAAATAACACAAATATCTAAAATCGCGTTTATTTTAGAGGGTAAATTACTATATGACTCACTGGCTGCAACTTACCTTTTTAGAATCATATCATATAATATTCCAAATAAACAAGTTGAAGGAATTATGAAGGTGGAAATTTATTTATTTATTTATTCTTTCATTCATTTATTTATTTATTTATCTATCTATCTATCTATTTATTTATTTATTTATATCTCCACCCCCTACAACCCCTTTCCTCTTTGGTAACCATCAGCTTGTTCTCTATATCTATAGTTGTTTCTGTTTTATTTTGTTTATTCATTTGTTTTCTTTTTATAGATTCCATATGTAAGTGAAATTATATGATATTTGACTTTCTCTGTTTGATTTATTTCACTTATCATAATACCCTCCAGGCCTTGCCATGTTGTCACAAATGGCGATATTTTATTTTTTTTTATTGCTAATACTTCATTGCATATATATACCATATCTTCTGCATTCATCTATCAATGGACACCTAGATTACTTTCATATCTTGACTATTGTAAATAATGCTGCAATGAACATAGGGGTGAATATATCTTTTCAAGTTAATGGGGATTTTTTAAAATTTATTTATTTATATTTATTTAATTTTTATATGGTGACATTGGTTAATGAAATCCAGTATGTTTCAGCTATACACTTTAACAGCAAGGCATGTATATATTTACACTGTGTGTTCACATCCCATTGTTAGATTTCTGTCACCACATATTTGACCCCCTTTATCCTGTCTACCTCACCACTCCTCCCTCACCCCCAACCCTCTGGTAACCACTAGTCTATAGTCCATGTACATGAATCTCTGTCCTGTTCATTTGTTGCTCTTAGGTTTATGTCCCACATATAAGTGATATTATGTGATTTTCAACTTTTTCTGTCTGCCTTATTTCACTTAGCATTATTATCTCAAGGTCCATCCATGTTGTCGCAAATGGCAGTATTTCATCTCTTCTTGTGGCTGAGTAATATTCCATTGTATATATGTACAACAGCTTCTTTAGCCAATCATCTATCATAGGACTTTTTGGATATGGGTTTTCAAGTCTTTGGACTAAAAACCCAGTAGAGAGATTGCTGGATCATATGGTAGATCAATTCTTAGTTTTTTGAGGAACTTCCATACTGTTTTCCATAGTGGCTGTACCAATTTGCAGTCCCACCAGCAGTGTATGAGGGTTCCTTTTTCTCTGAATCCTCTCCAACTCAAATTAGTGTTTTGAAAGTGGGACCTTAGATACCCATGGATATATGCCAATTTCATTTGAGAAGCAGTTGCTTTACATTTTTAATTTATCTTCCAATTTAAATAATGAAGTGTTTTATTATTCTCATTCATTCATGAAATATTGCTTACGGCCACATATGTGAGGGGGGATTAGAATTAATAAGTTAAGATATTATCTAGCCTACACCGGTCAAGTTCTCAAGCTGGCTCTTCATCCCCACATCCAATAAGAACAGACTCAACAGCTTTTAAAGAGTATGAATTGTTTCTCCTTACATTTTTTTTTTTATGGCATTTGATTTCCTGATTTTTTCACTCTTCACTCCTTTTTTCATGTCAGTCATTACTGCAAACTCCTCAGGGTGAACATTTGGCTAACTTAACCTTCTTTCATGATTTTGACTATAACTCCCTGATCACCTATTACTCCTGTTCCCAATCATTCCTATTCTGAGGGCTTGCCCAACATAATGCTCCTAACCTGAAGATTACTTGCTTCCAAGTACACTGAGTATAAATTATACTTTATGTAAATGAGCTTTAAGGTATATAACTATTGCAGATAGGTTGACTGACATTCCTGACAGGTTTTACTTCTCCCTCCTCTTCATCAACCAGAACCAAACATAAACATTTTAGAAATTATTTCTTGCCAAAGTGGAGTTCCACACCAAAAAAAAGACACCAACATTATCTGCTAATGTCGTTTAGTCTTATGCTTTCTTTTTTAATGGTGACATTTATATTTTATAGAATAATTCTCTTTGCAATACTGCCAGCTGAAAATGTGATCCAAATCCTAAATTTATAGAATGCCAAAATAGATAGCCAGAATTACCTCATGAGAGTTTTTTGGAGCTCTCCTCAGCCTTAGTTCTTCAGCTGAAATAACTTAGCAAACAGGAACCCCAAAAGTACCATAGAAATGTCTAGTCCTGTATACAGATGCTTCCACGAATACATAGAATCCATAGAAATAAATACTGGAGGTAACTCCTCTTGTAAGCATAAAAATTTCTGCTCTACAATCACTGACAAATGCCTTCAATAAATTCTCTCTACAGTTAGTGTCATAAATCATTGCGAAGACAGAAATGCATACATAAAATCCACTACACTATAGTTCCCCAGACTACTTCATCCAGTTCAGCTATTAGTGACAGTAGTCCCCTAAGCCATCCTACACTATTCTAAAGTTCCAGCATCTGACTACTAAGGAACTTTGATGATAACTCCCTGATTATCGTTCCTTCCTGTTCTGAGGGTTGGCTCACCATTTATGACCTGCAGCGAGTTTGCATTTAAAGCAGAAATTGGTAAGCCCAATAAAAAAATCATTACTATTATTCAGGGAGCTCTGGAAGGCATTCAGACCTGGATCCCACTGCATGCTCTGTACTTCTTGGTCAGAAGAGTGCAGAATCATTGATTTTCAGGACCTAGTGCTCTCTCTTTCACACAGTAAGCAGATATCCCCAATTCAAAACATCTTTCCTTTATTCTTGCCATAGCAGCATTCCAAAAGGATCTTAATATCAAAGTTTAATGGGTTACTTTTGAACTTCTGTAAAAAGATTTGGAAAGTGCTAATGTTATTCCCTCCCTTCCATTCCCAATCATTACATATTCTTCCATGGTTGTCTAAAACATCTCTTTCCTAAAATTTTCTTTCTGATTTCCCTCAAATTAAGCTGACCACTTCCACCTCACATTTTATCTTTGCCTCTTTTGTGGTAATAATCATATTGTGATTTTAATAACTTAGTTCTGTATTATTTTTATGTCTTATCCATAAATTCTTTCAGGGATAAGATTATGATTGGAAATTCTGCATACACTATGAAATACTTTAGTGCATGCTATGTACACAGAAGACCAATAATTGCATGTTATATTAATTATTAATTAATCAAATAAAACTTGTTCATTAAGTTTTGCTATAAATAGGTCACATTTAACTTTGCTCAGAGAACTTTTGGTAGAATGGTAGAAGAAACATCAGACTTCAATGGGTCAAAGGGTGACTATGAGGTGAGAAAATAGACATAGGGAATATAAATTACTCTTTAAAATGACACATGAGGGAGAGGGGAAAAAATGGCATAGATGATAGAGGATCTGTTCATCCCTCTGGCAACCAAATCAAAGATGTGATGGAAACAAGGAGCAGCAGCAAGGAAACATCACCTGGGATCTAGATGAACAAGCCACACAACTAGGGAGAAATCCATGAAAGCACTCTGCAATGGCAGAAAGTAGGATGGGAAGAAGACGCAGGGCTGCCTGGTCTCAAGTAGCTAAATGAGACAGAGACTGTGGCAGTGGCAGAAGTCTCTTAAAGGGGCCATGTCCATGAAAGGATTTTCACAGTGACAGACCCACTCGCTTTGAGCATCAGTGATGATTTGGCTGCACACAGGGGGCACCAGGGACTTACAGGGAGACATTGTTGGAGTGAGGACCGAAGTGAGACTCTCTGTACAGAAGTGCCAGTGGTATCCATTGTTCCTCCGTTGAGCCCTCTCCCCTCCCAGTGCACAGACACAGTGCTGCTATAGCCATGACGTCAACAAACTAGATAACAGAGGTCACTCTGCCCAGAGGATTCTTTGAAACCCCGCCTCCCCCAACTCGCAGCCCCACCCAAGCCACATCCAGATGTATCCTCAGTGAGTCAGGTGCTCCTTGCTGAGCAGTGCCTAGACTCACACTGGAGCCAGCTGGCCTCGGTTTCTGGTGTGGCCTTTTGAGGCAACTATAAGCACAGCATCTGTGGATTGCTTGCTGAATCATAATAGGTGGCCCTGGAGGGGTAGAGGCATAGGCTAAATTTGGCCTACAGCTTAACCTCTCTCAGTACTGTGCCACTGGACATCTACTTCATAAATCCACACTAATAAGACTGGGAGACTTAGGAGCTTTGCTTAATACATAGAAACAGACACAGAAAGGCATCCAACATGGGAAGACAAAGAAGCAGAAACCATATGAGAGAACAGAACCAAGATCCAGATATAATTGAGTCAAGTAATCTAACAGATGTAGAGTTCAAAACACTGGTTATAAAGATGCTCAATGAACTTTTGGGAAGTGTAGATAAATTCAGTGAGAACTTCAACAAAGAGATTAAAAAAACATAAAAATGGAAATGGAAATTATAAAAGGGAACCAGTCTGAAATGAAAAACACATTATCTGAGATGAGAAGTATATTAATAGAATAAATAAAGGAATAAACAAAGTGAATAAAGAAAAGGATCAAACACCCTATCCAGAGGTTGGGAAAGAGAAGGATACTCAATCAGAATGGCAAGAGATAAGATGCTAAGACTATAAAAATAATTTAAGGTGCATATGAGACACTATTAAGGGTCCAAATATCTGTCTGATTGGTGTACCTGAAGACAATCAATATGATGAACAGCTGTTGAAGAAATAATGATAGAAAACTTCCCTAACCTGGTGAAGGAAATAGACATAAAACCCCAGGAAACTCAGAGAATTTCAAAAACCAAGGATCCAAAGAGGCCCACACCAAGACACATCATAATTAAAATGCCAAAGGTTAAATACAAAGAAAAAATATTAAAAGCAGCAAGAGAAAAATAGATAGTTACCTATAAGGGAACACCCATAAAACTGGCAGCTGATTTCTCAAAAGAAACTATGCAGAACAGATGGCTTGGCAAAAAATATTCGATGTGATAAAGACCCAGGATCTACAACCAAGAATACTTTATCCAGCAAAGCTATCAGAGTTGAAGGACAGATAAAGAGCTTCCCAGCTCTTTATCACCACCAAGCCAGTATTACAGGAAATGTTGGAGGGACTTCTTTAAGACAGAGAAAAGTAAACGCTATATGATTTCGCTTATATGCAAAATCTAAGGAATAAAAAGAACAAACTAATCAAAAACAGACTCACAAATATAGTGGACAATTTGGTGATGGACAAAAGGGAAAGGAGTTTGGGGGGCTGGGAGAATGGGGTGAAGGGTTAAAGGAGTATAAATTAGTAGTTGATGAATGGTCATGGAGATGGAGAGCACGGCATAGGGATTGCAGTTAGCATTAAAATGTTGGCTAGGTGGAGAGTCAGAGACGGAGAGAGCAATTGGGGGAATCATTTAAGAACAATATAGATGTTTAACCAATATACTGTATACTTGAAACTAATTAAAATAAATAAATTTTTTAAAAAATGACCTGTGAAGTGGAGATATGTATACTTGGAAAAGATAATAGCACCATATAATAAAAGTTATTATTTTTATTAAATTATGAAGTCTAGAAGTCTATAGAAACTGCTAATTTTGTTTTCTAAAAATATTGCTAAAACTTTTTATCCTCTTCTCCCAACAAATATATCAGATATGAGTCAGCATGAGAACCAAACAGCAGATTGCTACTGAGTTTATTAGAAAATTTAAGCAAATTACTTATTGTCTGGAGTAACAGTAACAAAGTAGGGAGCAACACCAAGGAAACTGTGTTTTATTCTGAATTTAGCAAAAACAATACTTTTTTTATAGTTTTCCTGCTGTTATAATATAAAAGTTTCTTGCATTTAGAGGACAAGCCAATTCAATATTACTGTTAGTTCCTTTTGTGTTCCTAAGAGTTAAAAAAATATATCCTTAAAAGATGTTTTGCAATTAGAAATTTTTATTAAAGGACTGTTTGAACTCCAACAGCTTTCAGCAATTAAGGCGATAGTTAAAGCATTCGTTGGTTAATTGATAAAACATTTAGTTCACCTGTTATGCACTAAGCAATATGCTAGGCACTAGCAATACAAAAGTAAACAATAATAATCCTTCTCTTCATTGAATTCACATTCAAGTATGAAGGAGACAAGGTCAAATGGTGGTAGCAAATATGGATCAACCAGCTCTAAGGGTATGTGCTCAAAGGAGCCTTCAGAGAGCACATGGAGCATGAGCTGGTCATCAATGGTAAGACATGGGAGTTTAATAGGTAAAAAAGGGGAATGAAATGGGTAAAAGGTGGAAAAAAATAATTCATCGAATTTCAGAGGAAATCTGAGGAGGTAGGGTTAAGATTACTGGTGGCAAAATTGGTCTTTATGAGAAGGAATTTTCATTTCCAAAGAGACTAGGCAAAAAAGAGGTTTATATTAGGTCATTTAGATCTGTCTCTGTATAAAGGTGAAAGCTTGAAGTACATGATCAGATTCTATGCTACAAAAGAGTTAATATAATCTGCTGAGAATCAATGGAGCAGGGGATTGGGCTAGAGGAGAATAGTAATAGATTGAAACAGCCACTAAGAAAAATTGAGTATGAGTGGAACAAAGATAAACAAAAAGATGTGCCAGAGAAGTAAGGGTCTAGCTAAAAAGCCAACAGATAATGCTTAAAAATTATTTTAGAAGAATATAAATAAAGGCCAACATGGTAGAGGACCAATATACTGTATTTCATTTGTTAGTCACCAAAATTTCAAATTCTTGTGGCCTGAAATGTCTACACTATTCACTTAAATGCTTAAAGCATTTTGTTTCTCCTTTAAAATCTAAGAAAGGGCAAATGCAGAAAAAGATAGCAAATTAAATATATGCATCTAATTTTGCTTCCTCCAGAAAGCTCTCCAGATAAGTAAAGAATTTTTTTATTAAAGATATAAACTTATAAGGATGAAAGAATAAGAGACAATTCCATAGTGACACATTTTTGCAAGACTGAAAGATGAGTATTAAGTAAGTTAGCAGTCTACAGGTAGTGGAAGCGAAAACTGCTACCATCGAAAATTGAGAAACAATCATATCTGCACTGCAGAATCGTCTAAAGGTCCAAGAAGTGACAGCACCAGATACCTTTGGAACTGAGAGTGAAGAGGAGTTTATATGAAGAGCATAATGATAATTGGTTTAAAGTTGTTTGAGAAATAATTAGATCCCACTCTATGCCTCTAGATGACTGTCCATGCTCTACTCCAGCAGAGTTCTGGAGGTTTCTCAGCAGACTTCTGGAGGGTTCAAGTCTGGAGACTGTATAATAGAGGGTATTAGCTCAAGGGGTGCCAAACTCATTGAAAATGTGGATATACTTCTAAGAAAAGTTATAATAAGTAACTAAATGTATATGGAATGTTGATCAACCACCCCTTCCTCCTATCTTCATTTTCAGAAATCTGGGAGGCAGAACTATGTTTTCCAGACAAGAGACTGAAAGAATCTGCCCAAGGAAAAACTCAAAGATGCTGACATCAAAAGACCCTAACAACTCACCCTGACCATCCTGTAAAAAAGGTAAAAGTCTATGAGCCCTATGTATGTGCTCAGAAGTTTAATCACATTCAAAGTTCCTATTCTAAATTATAAGCAGAAAACTAAGGATTATTAGACGTTTCAAGAAATTCTCTACCTCTAATACAGAGACAAAATTAAATAAATAGAAGTAACAGCAACTTGAAAAAAATAAGAACAAAGAAGGGAGAAAAATATTCAAAAGAAACTACCATAAGAGTGATAAGAAAGAGAGCAATTAAGGGAATCATTTTATAAACTATATAAATATCTAACCAATGAGCTATATGCTTGAAATTAATAAAATAAAATTCAAAAAAATAAGATAGCTAGATGTAAAACAGAAAAGAGTGATAAGAAAAAATACCATATCAATGAAACAAGACAGAAACACTGTTTAAAAATTAGAAGAGGATTCAAAGAAAAAAGCTATGATATTAGAAGTTGAAAATTAATATAAACTTGAGAAATCTCACATAAGTAGAGCATTTTTAAAGATATGAAAAAGATAACAAAATTAGTGGCCTGATACATGACTACTGGGAATTCTAGGGAAAAAAAGGGAACAGAGCACAGGAAAGAAGAACTGTTCAAACAAATAATTCTTGAAATTTTATAGGAGTGGAAGGGTTAGGTTTTTCTGATTAAAAGTGCCCACTGAATGTAAAATAAAAAAAAGGAAAAAATTATTGTGATAATTTTAGAGAACTAGAGACAAAAATGTTAAGAGCTTCCATGGAAGAAAAATATGTGTCATACATAAATAAATACTAAAGAATCAAAGTAGCCATGAGTTTCTCAGTAACAATTCTGGAAATTAGTAGACAAAGCAGAATAATATACTTAAGGAAAATTATTTCTAACATAGAATTCTACAACTAGCCAAACTATCAATCAGGTAGGAAGGTAGAATAAAGATATCTTCAAATATGCAAATCAGAAAATAATACCTTATATTTTTTCTTACAATATTTCTGTATAATATGTTTATCAAAAGACCGTTCTAGATAAAACAGTGCATAAAACACTATAACTAATCAAAGCACAATGATTGTGCAATTAAGTTGTTAATTGGCTAGCTGCTTTTCAATAGAAGAGCATTTTTACATGAAAGAACAATTGACAGATAAACTATGGTTATTCAGACTTGGCTATTTGACAGACATTTTCTCTAAAATGAACAAAGTGAGGCTACTGCTTCAAGGAAAACAATTGACAATATGTGTTACCAATGATAAAATCTGAACTTTCAAGCTAAAATTAGAATTTAGGAAACTGTGTCTGTCAAATGAGTCTAACATCCTCCCAATATTTAAAGACTTTTTGAAGAGATTAGTGGTGATATTAACAAACATAATTTTTTTATGTTGTATAATAAAATGTGTCAACATTTGGAATATCTAAATAAGTCAGTGAACTAATATTTTCCAAATGACCAATGAATGATATTAAAGAATCCTGCATCAGTAAAAGAGCCAAAATGGACCAATAAACTTTTCATAGAAGAAAGGTAATTGATAAAGTTTCAGATTAACATTAATAAATATGACCCATATAAAA
Organism: Pteropus alecto; assembly: GCF_000325575.1. Taxonomy (NCBI): domain Eukaryota; kingdom Metazoa; phylum Chordata; class Mammalia; order Chiroptera; family Pteropodidae; genus Pteropus; species Pteropus alecto. The sequence goes on from NW_006442484.1 coordinate 11,129,861, forward strand.
AAGTTTCAGTTAACATTAATAGATATGACCCATATGAAAAATAGCAATTTGAGTTCCTCAATTTTTCTTAAGTGTAAGAGTTTTAAGAACCACTGAAAGGAGAAATGTGAGTATAAAGGTCATTAGTTATTTTTAAATAGCTTTTTGAAAAAAATAACAGATACTATGGAAGTGCATAACCAACCACTAGTCCAGCTCCTCATTTATAGGTGACGAAATTTAGAAGTGGTAAAGCAGCTGCTCAAGATGATACCAGTAATTAATCATAAAGCCAGTTCAAGAGTCCATGTCTCTTTCCTCTCACCTCAAGGCTTTTCTGTATTGTGCTGGCTTCCCAACCTCAGTTTTCCAACCTGTATATTTTTTTGTCAGTATTTTCTATTTTAAGTTTATTGGGGTAACATTGTTTAATACAATTATATAATTTCCAGGTGTACATTCTAATTAGACATCTATATCTTCTATTGTGTGATTACCACCCAGAGTCCAGTTTCCTTCAGCTACCATATATTTGATCCCCTTTACCCACTTCACCCTCCCTCAACCTCTTATAATTGACCCCCTTTACCCTGTCTACCTCTTCCTTCCTACCCCACCCAGTATATTCTTTTTTGTGACTGGATATTGTATATGTACATATGTGGCGCGTGTGTGTGACATTACCCTAGAGATGACAATCTTTTCCTTCTAGTTTTCTTAGAAAACCCGAAAGGAAAGAAAAAAATAAAAACAGAATCCCACTCCTCCTGGTTACAGCTAATGCGACTAGATATAGACATGAAAACAAAACAAACTTCTCTTTCCAAAATTTAGAAGTGAAAAATACAAAAAGCAGTCAGTATCTATTGGCAATTTAAACCAGAAAAACTGAGTCACTTGTGTTAGGGTCAAAGCAACCACATCTGGGTTACCCTTGAACAAAGCCAAGAAAATGTGAAAAGCAGCAGCAGAAAAGAGAAGATGATGTGCAGAGAAACACAGAGGAGTGGACTGGCCTCCAACTCTCCAATTTCTGGTTCAGGACCCTCTGAGGACCAGTAATGATTCTTTAGTTTGATTTCCGCAAGATTCCCTTCGATTTCTTAATTTTGCTTTATCTACTTTTAATGGGTTTTCATTATTTGCAATCCAGCAATCATGTGTGAGGACAAATGTCCACACTTACATATCCCCCACTTCAATCATGATGGACAACTATAGAGTGAATTCTAAGATCTGACATTTGCCTGATTAGAAGAACAGTGGCTAAGTCAATGTTCACTGCAGAGACAACCAATGCGCATGTTTACAGTCAGCAACCTGAGAAATCATGACAGTTGTAACTTGGACCAGAAATGTAGTTGCCACTTTCACTGACAAATTAGATATTGCAGAGAGAACATTGAGGGCTTGATATCACAATATAAGGTTTTCATAAATAAGTATTAAATTAAGAAATAAAAGAGCATGACCCACTTGTTGCCAACACTGGCTAAATGTTAAAATCCTCCGAGAAGCCACTTATCCAAAATTTCAGTTGGTCTCAGGAGAGTCTCAGGTAAGGATATTATTTTTTCATATCCCACACACACCAGGTGGTGTTAACGTAGGATGATTAAAGCATACTAGGACTCCAGCTATTTTATTATAATTTTAGAAAGAAAAAGTAAAAAAAAAATGGTATTTATACTAAAGAGGGAAAGAAGGTTTTCTAAATAAATTCTAGAATGATTTTTAGAAAGAGTTCGAAAGACTGGATTAGTCAACTTGCAAAGAGCTAAAATAGAGTGTCAAATTAATGGAAATCTAATAAAGAAAACACTGTAAAAAATAGAATACCCGTACTAGCAACTCAAGTGACACAGGGTAATGAATTTTGATCAGAATATGATTGAAATGTCAGTACCAATGTAATTCCCATTATATACCACATTTACTGTTTTTGAAAGCTCTTTTTAAAGCATTATGTTAAATGTGCTAGAAAATGGCAAAGGGGTCAAATGGGATGTCTCTTATTCCTAGTTCATGGAGACTCGATTCCTAGTAAATGTATAGTTTTTCTACGGTAGGGGTTTCTCAAACACAGGAGTCACATCCATAAAAAAAGACATAAGACTGTGGACAGACATGTATTGGTATCATCTAAAAGAAGCATCGTCGGTTATAGTGTGCTAACTTTGCACAATGACATATGATTACTAGACAGGGTGGTGATCACACCATGAGAAATATAAACATTTAATTGCTATGTTGTACACTTGAAACTAGTATAATATAATATGCCAACTATACTTTAATTTTTGAAAAAATTTTAAGTCAAAAATAAAAAAGAAGCATTGGCTTCATCCACATGGCAGTACTTAAGAGTCATGACACCCAGGGATTAGAATCTGTACTCAATACCCAGCCAGAGCTAAGAGAGCCTTAGATTCAGGGAGAATCTCTTCACTATCTTTGGCTTACGGGTGAAAGACTGCAGAATGATGCAGACCTGCAGTTTTGCTTTTTCTATAACTAAATACAGAAGATATATGAGACTCCAAAGTAAATATCCAAACACATTGGTTCTTTATTTATGGGGCCTAAGAGAAAGAGAACATTAAGAGAACTCAAAACGACATGTTACGATCAGATTTTCAGCTGTTCTGTGTCACCGTGAACTGCAAAGTAAGAAGAACAGCCCTAATATCAATAATAAATGCCTACTGGAGAACTCCAGGAAAGCTGCAATGATTAAATAACACCAAAGACGAAAGGCAAAGTTTAGAAGACACTTTTCACTCTCTCACTCTGTCTCTTTTCTCTCTCTGGCAAAATGCCCAGGCTTTTGGTTTCTTTTTGCTTCTCACTCCCATGTTTCCCAGCTCACCCCACATCCTCATAGTAATTTGTTCAAATGACAGGGTAATTGAGATCTTAAAAGAGCTACAAAAATTATTTCAAGTCTTTGAACTTCTCTCTAAACAAACTAATAACTTTAAAGTTGATGAGTCTGTCTTTCATGCTGTTTTAATATCTAGATGTGGACTCATATTGATTAGAAGACAAAAAGAAATAAACTTTATGGTGTCACTGCTATGAATCAGTCTCTTTTTCAGCACTTTAAATATGTTACTTATTTTTATAGTAACCATAAAAGATATGTCAAGTAAAATTGCCCTCATTTTACAAATAAAGAAATTGAGACTCAGGGAGGCTAATTTGCCTGAGGGCTAGTAAACATCAGAGTTACCAAACCCTGGAGTCACTATTGAAACCCAAGTCTGCTTGATACCAAATCCTCCCCATTACCCAGGCATTTCCATCACTGAATAGCAAATCAGAATGCTCTTCTCACCTCTTCTTTATCATTGTCTGATGTCTGGCATCTAATAGAAAGTTAGTAAATATTGGTTGAATTAATGGACAGGTGAATGTTTTTCAGGAGCCCTTGACACTGAGAAGTGACTCAGAAAAATTTAGTAGCAGGAAGAAGATAGTAGCAATATTACTGCATGGAAGTTCTGAGGTTTTCATAAATGAATTAGCTTAAATGCCAGCCCACCAGGTTGAAGAACTTAATCAGTTACCTCTGAAGGTGTCCTGTTGTTTGTCTCAGATGTCTTTTTTCCCTTCGAGACAGCCAATAAAGGTGCTTTTAACTTGATAATCTGCTACCAATAAATAAATTCTGGTTGAGAAATGTAGCTATGTAACTAGTACTGTTGATGGATTACAAAATTTTAGAAAGAATTTGATTGTGGTCAAGATTTGCAACCAAAAACATTGTTTGCCTTCAGAAGTTTGTGCAGAGATGCTGAAGAGTGAGCTTGGGATGAATGTTTCAGATGTATTTTAATCCACAAAACTTAATTCTCACACTTCCTCTCAACGCAGAGAGTCCCTGGAATATTGATATTTACAGTAGTAATTTCTCCTGACCCTTCTCTCCATCTTTTAGATTTTCCTTTATTCTTCCTTTAAGTCATCTTGCCCCCATCCTCAAAGCTCAGATGCTATAATATTTTCCCTTCAAGAAGAAAATAGTCAAAATTTTAAACAATGAGCTTAATGTCTCCCCTTTGATTAGTACCAATGAGGTACTATCTTTACCCTGGACCTCTTCTGGTCAAGATAGATGTGATCATTAGAGGCAAAGGCATGGGGAAATGTCTTTCTAGCAGAGAAGTATTTCAATATTGAAAAATTCTTATGGTATATACTGGCCAAATATCAGGCTTATCCCTTCCAAAATTAGATACAGATTGTTCCTATCTACATGGAATGTATTCTGATCTTCCTTTTTGCTACCCCACTTTTCTAAAACTGAGCTTCTTAAGAGTATATCACTCATCTAATTTCTTTTTACAGAAGCCGAAGTGCTTCTGACTACATAGTCCCTGAAAGGAGCAACCGTACCATTCTTATGAATTGTGAATTTAAATCCTATTCTGAATCAAAATATAATAAGCTACAAAAGCTGAAAGGTCACTTACAGCAAAATCTGAGTATTGGAGGAAAGGGAACTAGGTGATAAGTTACTTGTATATGACACATTCTTGTTCATCCAGCATTCTTTATGTGTCTATTTCACCAAAAATTAAAAGTGTGTTGGAGTTATAACTATTAGTTCAATACATATCTGCCCACACAAGACTCATCATCTTGTACAAATTTATTTTGTATCAATAATATGACTGACACAATTCTAAATATATTCATACTCACACACTCATACTTTCAGATAGAAATTATTAGTCCTATTTCACTCATAAAATATTGAGACTAAGAAAAGTTAAATGGTGATATATTCAAATTCAGATCTCTTCCTTTTTAATCCAAGGTTCTTGCCAGTTTTGTACAGGGCATTCTTTTTAGAATTTATTCTGGGGGACTAGAGTCAATCAGAAGTAAAACTGGATTTTTGTTTTTCAGGGTTTTCTAAATTTCTAGTGCAATATTTTTTTCTATTAAATCACAGTGATCAGTTTATCAATATATCTTGCTTATATCCTCAGTTTTAAATAATCTATTATATAGCTCAGCACTATTTCCTTAATCAAGAACTGATATATATTTGGCAAGCCCTATTATTTAAGTCATCGCTCATGGAAAAAATAAAAAACTCATTAGAGGGAATTTTTCATTATCCTCTGATGCCTAATTAAAAAAGAATTAAAAATCATAAAACTGATTAAAGTTTATGTGGAAGAAAATAACTTAACCTCGGGACTATTGGTATTTATAATTTTTGGTTACCTCTCACCTGAATAATTCCGATCAAAACTAACACTCTGATGAAAAGTGTGTTTGGGTTGCTTTTTATGCTTTCTCTCAAATCTTCCTAGAGATCTTGAACATTCTGTGGATAGTTGTTATCATAATCTGTGACACAAGTTAAAATAAAAGAGATAGTATTGAACCTAGAATAAAAATATGCTTCTATTTTAGGACTATAACTTTCTCTAATTATATCTCATAAGGATGCCATGGACTGAGTTGTGTTCCACCAAAATTCATACATTAAAGCTCAAACTCCCAATGTGACTATATTTAGAGATAGGGTCTATAAGGAGGTAATTAAGGTTAGATGGTAGGGCCCGGATATGGTTCAATTACTGTCCTTATATGAAGACACACTCAAAAGCACTCTCCTTCTGTCTCTCTCTCTCTGTCCTCCGTTCCCTCTCTGTCTCTCTGTCTCTGTCTGTCTGTCTGTCTGTCTGTCTGTCTCTCTCTCTCTCAGCATGTGTACAAAGAAGCCAAGTGAGCATAAAACAAAGCGAAGGCTGCCTTCTAGTCAAAAGAAGGATCCTTAGAATGAAACCTACCTTGCCAGCACCTTGATCTTGGAGTTTCCAGCCTCCAGAACTATGAGAGAATAAATTTATTTTGTTTCATCCAACCAGTCTGCATTATTCCATTCTGGCAGTCTGAGTAGATTAATACAAGGAATATGAATGTTCATTTATATGAATAGATAATGTTGAGCAGAACCATCTTTAGGTATAAAGCTTTGCTCCGACTGATAACTGATCATGGGAATTGTAAACTCCATAAACTCCAACATAATTAATGTGGCAACTGTCAATCCTTTGAACATTACTTAGAATAAACAATGTATGGTGATATCACAGATACTAGTTGAATTCCTTAACTTCAAAGAAATTAGCTTAGTTGACTTTCTACATGATCTTCCTTTCTATAACATGAAAGCTTCTCAGTTAAACTCATTTGTACTTAGCAAAAGCATTAGTTTACATTTCTTCTTAAATATTAGCATTAAAAATGTTACATGGGGAAAGAGAAAAATTACTACAACTTCTAGGGAAAAATTTATATTATAACTAGATTTTGTAGAAAAGAGAGAACAGACATAAAACCAATGGGTAACTATTTTCATCATTTTCCCTTGTGGTAAATATCAAAGCCTGCTTTCCTACCAGGCCTCAGGGCAACCTCAGAATCCATTTCCACATAGCAGTCTTGGCAGCTTTTCCAATTAACTGGACTTGGCAAAAACAATACAACTTAATTGCTATGCCTGAATATAACTTGGCCTGTCATTTTTTACAGAGTTATAGACCCAGGTATGAGAGAAACGGGGCTGAATTTAAGATAAATTAAGCTAAGAGCAAAAAAATTTAAAACCTCCAGCTTTTATACTACTATATTTGGGAGAGGACAAATATAATTTAGAATAGATTGTGTTATCTAATAATTGCTTATATAATACCTAATACCTAATTGCTTATATAATACCTAATTATAATACCTAATACCTAATTGCTTATATAATACCTAATACCCTTAGAATGGCTGTGGGCAAACACAACAGGTTGGCTGAGGTATCTCGTACTTTTAACACTCTTATCTTTTGCCTATTATCAAGGCCTGTTCTTTGGTCTGGAATGCAGTCATGAAGAATGAAGATGGGGCAGCTTCCAGTGAGCATGAAGCAACATGCACAAGCAGAAATGCCAATACACTGAGGACAGTGGACTAGACACATGGGAGAAGCCTAGGTCTCTGAGGTCATTATTAAACCATCCTGCCCTGGATTATTAATGCCAGACTTCTCATTGTGTTTAACAAATATGCCATTAGGTTTTCTGTATTTTTCAGTTGGACACATTCCTGATTAATACAATGGCTTTAAGTTTAATAAAACTTTAAAAAATAAACAAAGCAAAGATTCTATTTCACAAATATTAATTCATAAAAAATTTAAAATCTAAGTATATAAAAACCTAGCCATTGTCCCCAGTTTAAGGAACTTCTCAGTTCCCTCCACTGTCCTGAGAAGAGAAAGGGCACCAATTCTCTTAATATTGACAAAGTAAACAGTGAAATTGGAGATGTATAATTCTATTTGTTTTTATAATTCTATCTTCTCTGTCACATGCTTGCTCACTAATTCTATGTGCTTGCTCCATTTTCTATGTCTAATAGTTCCTCTCCTTTTCCAACACTTGTTGGCTGTCAGCATAAAGGAATTCCATCATACAGGACAGTTGTGTCCAGATCTTGTCCCAATCCAAGCTATGTTTGCCAATATGTAAAAATGCCTGGACCAACCCATGTGTAGAGTATGGAATTGATCTGGTTTCCTTTTGTCAGTAGTTTTTTAGCTACCTAACAACAAGAAGTATCTTTATTATTCAACTTTATTTCTACCAATCTCTTGACCACCCAGAATTCTCTTTTAATGAACCCTTCCATAGGGCCATGATAGACTCTGATAAATGTTTGTATCTCTCTTTCTCTACTCCCAGATTTAACATGAGTGTAAACACACTTGGTTGCATTTGAAACTATTCATATTTATTCATATAACTGTGATTTGTGTAAGCTATACCTCATACTAGTCCTCATATTTTTAGTTTTTTCTGGAAGAAATAATTAGGGAAGAATCTGTAGAAGTAAATAATATCGGATTTTTTAAACAAAAATATATTTATGTGCTCTTAAAATGTAAAGCAAAATCATTTTATGTCATGAATAGTCATCTCAGCTTACACATCTATTATTTTCATCACTGGACCATGCTTAACTTCTAGCCAATCGGATCTCAACAATGTTCAATAATTTGCATGTTGTACCCACAACCGTAGTTAAGTGATGAAAATGGGAATGCTGGGATAAGGTGGTAACTTACTCCGCCAATCTCATTTTCATCAGTAAACTAAGAAATAGCTGCTATGGCTCTTGATAGGCAACATAAATCTGTTGAAAAGGAATAACTAGTACAATCATTGCTTACCAATCCCTAAAAATTATAAACCCTACAATTAGGAAAGAATATTTCAAGAGCAGAACATTAAAATTAAGCTGGGCAAAAGAAAGTCTTGAAGACAATAACTTTCCTATGTAGTAACTTTAGCCTCAGATCCACTCTTCTATTCTACTGAGCCCAAGCCTCCTTCTCTGAGGCTCACCAGAATTCAAGACCTAACCTTTTTCAGCCTCTTCCAGTGTGAGTTAGTCCCTCTAGAGCAGCTGCTGGATTAAAAATCTGGTTCAAACTAAAGGCCACCTGAAATTGTATTACAGATCTCTTTTGTGATTCCTGTCAGAAAGATGACCATAAAATTGTACAGTTATTTGAAGATGTGGAGTGCAGAATCTTGTCTATAAGAAGAGTATCTAAAAAGTTAAGGGGTGACATGAATTACCTTCAATCTCTGGACAAGTGAAGAATCCTTGCACTGTTCCACAAGCAGCCTTCTTGTGCAGAAAGACTTATAATTTGGCTTCAGCCAAGTTTGCTTCCTGAACATTCACTCTACATGGGGAGTCACATGCATCTTTGCCTTGCCTAACTGTGAAAGTATAGGCTTTTCCCTATTTCTGTCCTCTCTCCTTGTTCTATCATCATGGGTTCCTAGAGCTCACCTCCATTCTTCAGAATTCCTTCAAACTGCTGGTCTCATATGTCAGGTTTTCCCAAGAGCTCTTTCACCACATACCAGACAGTGAGCTCTCTGCAGCTCAGCAAACTTCCAGCCAGAGGGTAAGATGCCAGTTTGCCCTCCTTGCAGTCACTCTCAATTTCTATGAGTAGAGAGACTCTTTTTGTCCCTCTCACTTGGACCAGGTAAGTAAAAGAGGAAGAAATTCTACAAGCTCTATTTCCCTAGAAATTTCCTCCATTGTATCTTTCCATAATTCTTTTTCCTCCTTCAACATAAATAGTGAGCATGAGGGACTAGTTTTGCTCTCTTATAGGAAGGTCTATATAAATGACTCTAGCACTTGTCTATCACTCTCCACTTCAGGATTCCTGCCAGAATTCTGAAACAATAGAAAAAAATCCCACTGGAATACTTTTTAATATTCAAAGAAGTTAGGAAATTATATGTAAAACCAAAGTTTTTTTAATCTAGGTTTTGAATTTTATAGCATTAATAATTTGAATATTAAATTAAAATTTACTTAATAAACAGTCCTTTCTATTTATAAGCTCACCTTCCTGTAACATTAAAAATAACTCAGCTAACCTTTATGACTACTAGAAATCCTGCAACAATACCCCATATACTAGATCATCTTGCTCATGAGTCTGAATGATATAAACCCAGGGCCATCCTGAGTTTTCCCAGACATTTAAATCCTGATTTGGATTGCTAACTGCCTCCCACCATGCCTGTGCAAGGGGCCAACACGAATCACTGAAAATTCCCCCCAGTTTATATGTTACTGATTCCTCCTCTCCACCAGCCCATCATGAGGTCTTAGCTTGCCTGTGGTAGAGCCACAACAATAGTTTACAATAGTTAATTCCTCAAGTATGTGGGAAGCTGCAATAGAGCAGATATGAAATATTTCTTTCTAAGAGGTCTTTCTCAAGGGAAAGAATCAACTAGAGAGAGATTTTGCTCTTTATTTCAGGCTCTCAAATCCTTTTTCCCAGAACCTGCCTAGTCAATATGATGATGTTCAAAGGTATGATTTACTAACCAGTATCTCTATAGAGGTGCGAAAAAAATAGCTTAGCCAGAAATAGAACCTCGATCCCCAAATTATGGATGATGGAAAGACATGGAAATTACAAAATGTTGCATCTTATGTTTCTAAGTTAGAAGTAACAATAAATAAATTAATTTATTCGACTAATATTTGTTGGACACATTATGATGTGCCAAACACAATGTTAGTTTGAGGGATTCAAAGTTAGAGGGCTTGCAGAACTGTAGAGTGACAGACATATAAACAAGCATACTAGATTACTTATTGTGGTGCTAATTTCTTGCTGTTTTCTCACTGTGGAGATTAAGTTGAAAAAATGTTCTCCATATTTCTACTTTTCTAATCTTGGGAAATCATAGACTATGGTGTGTTGGACAGAAGCAGAAATTGCAGGGCAATTTAACATCCTTTTTGACAAATTTTTCTTTGGGAGGCTAGAACCATTGAGAAAGACTAAAATTAGAATTTAAAGAAGAGATACCTGAAGACCATGGAAAGAAACAAGGGTTTGGAGTTGGGGATTTACTGTGAATGACACTCAATGTTCTTCTCACCAGAGGATGGAAACGTTAATGAGAAATAATAAAACCATAAACTAAGAGCCTTGATGAAAGATTTACAGGTCTATACTAGTCACCAAGAAAATGAAGTAGCCTTTCTGGGAATGGAGTCACATAGCTTTGAGAAGCTCAAAAGGGCTTTGAAATTGGCATTTTGAGTGAGTGGCTTTCATGAATGAGATCTGTCTGCCTTCTTCAAGTAATCACTGGCTTCCTGTATTATTACAGGGAAGGTATGACTAAGACTAAACACTGAGACTAACTTTAGTTCATTTACTCTCATGCAAGGGCTTGGATCCAGTCTGATTTGATTTAGAAAAAAACAAGAAAATTGATTTTTTTTTTATACCTGCCTCATGTTGAAAGCTCATTTCTGCTATCCAGATAAATGTAATAAGGGATATGTGCCTTCAAAGAAACATGTGTGGGCAAAAAGGAAAGAATACTCGATCTTTCTAGGGAAGTAGGAAGGTGTGGTGAAAGAAATAAAGGCTTAGTATCTCTTGCATTCCCTAAGTCTCTCTACTCCTTATAAATGTCCATGTTCAATGCCAGTAGCATATGCTCAACAGTATGTTGACAGGGTTGTGCCAAATAACTAATATGAAAAGGTAATTTTAGGTGAAGATAGAGTGACTTATAATGCATTAAAGTGGTACCTATGAGATGATTATTTCATTTTATTAAAAATGTAATAGACTTATTTATTTTATGAATAGATGTTCAAGATTTTAATCTAAACAAAGGAGTAATAGTATTCAATATATATCTCCTAACTACAGGAGAAATCAAAGAAACCAGTTGTCCTATAATAGCATTAAGTCAGTCATTGCCTTCCCTGCTTTTATGTATAATGATAGAAAGGTAGATAGACAGGTATAGGTATAGGTATAGGTATAAGTGTAGGTGTAGGTGTAGGTATAGAGGTAGAGGTAGAGGTAGAGGCAGAGATAGAGATGGAGATACATATAGATAGATAGATATAGATATAGATATAGATACAGATACAGATACAGATATAGACATAGATATAGATATAGATATAGATGATATAGATATAGATATAGGAATAGATATAGATATAGATAGATATAGATATAGATAATAAGCACATAGATCCATAGACAGAGATAGAGATGAAAGAGTTAGAGAGAGAGAGAGAGAGAGAGAGTGATAGAGAGAGAGAGATGATAGAGATAAAGATGATAGAGATAGAAAGACAGACAGACTTATGTATTAGGCTGAAATTAAAGAAATAAAATGCACAGTTCATTATACGTATATACATATAATTGTATGAGTGTGCATGTTTATTTTTGAAAAGGATTAGAAAAAGAAAATCACACAAGTGTTAATAGTGGTTCATTGCAGGAACAGGAATTCCTTCTTTCATCTGTTTATTCCTTTTTTATATTTTTCATTATATTTTCTTCAGTATTATTCAGCACATTTCAGTGTTATTTTCTTGAAAGCTTTAATTCTTTGATTATTTTTGTTTCTCATTTTTCCACCAACATTTTCACAATAGACATATATTATTTGATAATCAGACAAAAATGAAAGTTGTATTTATTTATATCTAATTTGAGAGCAGGCAGAAGAGGAGGGAAAACTTCCAGTCTGAGAGTCTATGTTCAGTGAGGATTCTAAAAATATTACTTCTTGCAGAATGAGCAGTTAAGCTAAACTATGGAAATCAGAACTATCAGTCTATGAAGTCTGTGTCAATTGGAAAGAGCTGATAAAATGGAAAGCGCTTCTTATTATCTAAGATGTAGGGCTAAGTGTCCAAGTTCACTCCCCTCTTAAGACTTTTTGCATTTGCTGTTGCCTTCACCTAGAAATTTTCACTCAGTTGCTACTTCATGTCATAGAGGACCCAGCCCTGTTAACTTATCTGATCCTTCATTCTAAGGTAATTCCTCCATTCTTATCTAGTCAATCTTTACCATATTCTCTTACATCACTTTCCTCATAGTGAATAGCACAATCTTAAATTGTCTTATTGATTTACTTTTCTGTCATTGTCTAACTCTACCCACTGAATGGGAGTTGCTGCGGAACCCACTGAATGGGAGTTGCTGCGGACTGGAGCTGTATCTGATAGGCTTTGCTGCAGGACCAGAACCTGGGACAACCTCTGTGATGTTAACAGGCAAGATATTTGTGCAATAGATGATTGAAAAGTTTTTTGTTTTTTTTTTTAATATCTTATTTATATACATAACAGGTAATGAAACTTCTGAAAATTTAGAATACCCTCATTCCATGGATCCATTGGATTAACTAATATTTTACTATCTGTTTATGTAACTGAACACTTCCTGCCTGCTCTATACTAACTCAGGGTGTAAACACAGCCAAATCTCTTTTCTTTTTGTAATTAATCCAGCTGCCTCTTAAGAGGAAAGTCCAATATCCTACACCCTGGCTGTTGAAATAAAGAAAAACCACTCAACTAGCAAAAGGATTTACTATTTATTTTTTAATTTCCTAATTTTATCAAGACATTATTTATAACTTTTGTTCATTCACTTAGAAGTACCTATATAACCTAATATTTTCAAAAAGATTTGGAAAATTTTAATGCAAATTTCATTAAATCTCTTGTTCAAACATTATTTTTGGTACAATATTTTATATTTTATATTTTCAAATGCTTTCTGTATATTTTTATCTAAACTTTGGCATGGCTGATTTAGCTCAGTCATTTCTTGGAAATAATTAATATGTCATAACCACTTTGGATATAATAATGGATAACATATTTGTCTAACCTAGTCCTTATTTGAAAGCCAATCCACAAATCAGACTACTATTTTCAATTCAAAAATATCTTAATAATCATTTACAGGAATATTACAAAAACTACTAAAATAAATTGCAGATCACATTATAAAAGATAAAATTTATCTTATTTGTACTATGTAAATCTAAGATACTTATATTTGAAAATAAGTAAATATGTACTTTAATCATTTTTTTAAAAATGTAATATAATAGCAAAACTTTAACTTTTGAGGAAAACAAAGAATATCATAAAATGATGGTATCCCTTTGATATATGTATATGTGTTTGATAGATCTAACTCTGGTGTACAGCTTTTAAAATAATTAAATATAAATTTTACATGATATCTATAAATAAGAAATAATTTCATTAGTTTTCCTAATCAAAGTTCTGAGGCATACTTTATGATAAATAAAGGTATATACTACTAAAAACTAAAAGTTCCAGCACCTAGCACAGAAATTTATATCTTGTTACCTGGAGTGAGAAAATGTAAACCAAATCAGGTATGCCTGCAATTGAAAGAAATCCCAATGTTGTAATTTGATTTTTTTTTAACTTTACATTATTCTAAACGTGAAAGAAATCGAGTAATCTTTTTATAGATGAATTTTGTTGAATATAATCTGAAATTTTTGTAATTCTGGAACATATTCCAAATCATTTAAAAGAATGTCTAATTCTTTGGCTGTTTGAAGCTGTTTTTTCTTTCTAAGACGTTACAGATCATAGGAATAAGTGTTGATAAGAGCTAAAAAAATGTTTACTTCTAAAAAACATGGAAAAAAGCCAGTTTTCATGTTCAGTGCTTCTTGAAGATAGTCTCTTTTCTTCACTCCTGCAAGACTTTGCCTTAAGAGGAATGCATGCTTTGACAATAGTTAAGGGGTAGAAAAGGAAATGCCATTAAATGAATATTGTAATTAGTCCCACTATCCCACTCTACCATGTATCTGAAATCAGAAATCCCAATACGATCTCAAATACTTTCTTTGTAACAAGTTGATCAACTTCAACACAAACATTTTTAATATATGAAAAGATTGAAAGCTCTGAGGGTTTTTGGTGCCTTACTTATTAAAGGCGCGTCTCCTTAGACTTTTTTAAACACCCTAGTCTATGCACTTTTGTAAGATTTGGAATAAGCTACAAATGAGAAATGTATATTTCTTTTATAAAGTGGAAGAAGTGCCATTTTGAATGCAGACAAGTTTTCAGGCAGATAAATATGAGAAAAAAATATGTACACATATGAAAATTAAGAATCTGGAAATAGATATCCTTAAAACTCTCTGTGTCCATGGGTAGCCCTAACCAAGTTCAAAGACTGATATATATTAAAGCCCATCACTGACAGAGACAGAATGACTCTCCTCCATCCCTCCCTGGGGTACGACTTCCTTTAAAACTCCTAAAACCTAAGAGTATTGTGATACCCCTTTCCCTGGGCAATATAGCTGCTCACTAACCCTTCCAGGGGGAATGGTCATCAGTGACTCCAGGAGGCTTTATCCCCACCCTTTGAGGACAGCTACCCTTTTTACTCAAGGGCAGTTTACCCAGGGGAGGTAGCCTAAGTTGTTCCAAGTTGTCTATACTTAATCCCTGGGACTGAGAGCTGGTGGAATGAAGTGAGCTATTTTTAGTGATTTCAAGTTGAGTTTTTGGCATATATCTCACTGAAAAATAGATAAAAACATAAATTTTCTTTGGTGCAATATCCTATTCTACCTAAGTTTATTAACATTAGGAAGGATATTCTTGAATAATACAGTTTTAATAAATAGAAGTATTACTTAGACATATCAGTTGAAATGAAGATGATTCTCTTTTGAGAATATCCTAAGTATTCCAACTTTATTGTAAAGGGGACAGAAGCAGTCCTATCATGGCTGTTCCCATTAGTTAGCTCATTGAATAATTCAAAAGTGAGTCAGCACAATAGAAGAATGAGTTAGAGCTTTGGAATTGGAAAGATTTGGGTTCCCATCTCTGGTCTGGCCCTCTCCAGATACATGATCTAGGGCAAGAAATCAATTTTCAGTGTTGCCAACTACAAAATAAGGATTAAACTACATACTTTGTAGGATTTGTGAGAATTAATTGAATTAACATCTGTAAAGCACAGCACGGCCACATGCCTGGTGGCATAGTAGCCAATTAATAGAATGTTAGTTTCCTTCTTTTATTCATTATTTACTATGTGCAAAATTATTCAAAGAAGAATGCGATATAAATATTTCTCTCAGAAAGTACAAATTGTAGAGAGACAGCCAAATGTAGGAATAAAAAGTTAAAATGAAGTTGATTAGAGGCTATAAAAAGAGGCATGTACAAAGTACTACAGAAGCACAAAGCCAGAAGCCAGAAAGACAGCCTTTCATATTCCACATCATTTAATTCCACTCAATATAACAGATCATCATTGAGATCCTGCTGTCTGCTCAGCATTATTGGGTCCAATGGACCATACATAGTATAAACTGTGAACTCTGTCCTCTGGTAGTTTATAATTTAGTTCGAAGACAAGACTTACAGGAAACACAATATTTAACAAATATTTATTGAATGCTTATGTGCCAAGAATTATACAAGGTAGGGGTATACATGGTCCCTTCCAGTGCTAACGCCCAGTGGTGGGTGTTAATAAGAAATTAATCAATTAAAGAATTAATGCCACCAATTGATGAGGTGCCAAGTGGTAATAGAGAGGGTAAGTGCTACGGGAGGTTATGGAGGGAAGAGGAGAGCATTCATCACTGTCAGGTTGCCCACAAGCTCATCCTGAAGATCCAGACAGCCCTTTCTGAATGTGCTAAGTGAAAGCTTATAATCTACAACTTTACTTTCCTGTGTGAAAGAAATCTTTTTAGTTTTTATACACCATGTAATTTAATATCTCTACTTTTCCCTGAGATTATAAGTAATGAAATGGCTCCGATCTACCAGGGTTATGTGTTCCATTTGCGATATAAAAACCATTAATTCTTATCAGATTTTAAATATGTAAATATGATAATTGTTTTAGGTGTTCTGAACTCATAGATGCTCACTGCTTCACCATTTGACTAAAGGCACCTGATTTTGTAGGGCATAGAATCACATGAATAGATTAGGCTTAAGGAGTATTTAAATACTATTATCAAAGGAGAGTTCATAACAGATATCAAATATTATAGCTATTAAATATGACTCAAGATAATGGAGTTGACATGACAGTATGGATCTTGATGTAATGCTTTTAATTTTCCTGAACAGAAGACATCTCTTATGGTAACATAATAAAGCAAAGTACATTATGCTCAGCCATTAGAATTCCAAGAAACTGTCAACTTGAAAAGAAATCTCCTACAGAGCATAGGGATAAGAAATACTTTCCAACTTCACTAGCATTATTTACTTGTGACTTCAGAATTCTTGGAAATACTAGGTTTTTTACATGCCTGGTAATAAAATTCCGGAGGCAAATCGCCTTTTCATTTCCTTCCCACCTACCATGCTGACCATGCCTCACATTGCTTCATGTCATCCCCAGAATCTCCACATTTAGGAGAAAGTAGTATGGCAAGAAATAAGGAGGGAAGACCCTAGAAACAGGTAGACCTGTACGTACATCATGACTCCACAACTTATCCATGACCCTGAGAATTATTAACTTCTCTTAACCTCAAATTCTTGATCAGTGAAATGGGGATAACAATGTGGCCCATGCAAAATTATTGTGAGAATATAATTAAGGAGGTAATAATTTCTCTCTCTCTCAACATCTGGAAACCAATAAACAAAGTTATATAATTATTGCAACAGGAAATATGAAGCAACCTTTTAAGTGAGGATAAAGGCATTGAATTTTGAGGGAACAATAGTTACCAATGTTCTTCAACTTTAAATTTAATAGTTTGACTTTTCTCAAATACAAAAGAGATCAGGCAGATGTGTCCAAGATCTCTCCTTTAAAAAAAATAAAACAAACAAACAAAAAAACATTTTATAAACAAATCCAGTCAATTCTTAGATTAGTTAGCTAACACAGAAGTCCATGGAACGGTGTGTGCAGAGATCTGAGAGAAAAAAAAAAAAAAAGGATGATCTAAGATATCCTACCTAACTTGTTTGGTCTTTGTGAATAAAGACAACAGATAGATGTTCTTAAGCATACAATAACTCAGGGAATGTAACAAAGAGGTCATTTCGGTACTAAAATCTAGCCAACTGAGGAATACATAAAAAGAAACTCGAGTAGAGAAGGCATTGCAAAATGACTGGTTATGAACACTGAATTCAATTAAAGATTACATAGCTGTGGGGATTATGATTGTTATAAACCTTGAAATTGAAAAAATAATAATATAACAATGAAAACTGGGAAGAAAGAGAAAAAAAGTGAAAAAATATGTGAGAGGGCTAATTTTCCCATCTTTCATAGTAAGGAGTTAATGGCATAATATAAAATTTAAACAAAGTTTTAAAACATATAATCACTACAAATTCTTAGTTTTACAATCTTTTGTTTTTATATAGAGAGATCTTACATTTAACATAAATATATCTCATAGTTAAAAACATACTTATCTGTGTATTACTTTTGCAATCATATTTATTTGCACAATTAATCTCATTGGGTTTCTACTTATTTTTCTTCATAAAAACTGAGAGAAACAAATGTAATAATTTAATAAAAAATAAGCCTTATCTCACTTAATAAACTGTGTCTCTATCTATCACTTATCCAACTTACCTATATACTTACCTATCTCTACTTTTATATTTAGTGTTGTCTAGAAAGCTATTTAACTTAATATTGATGATTATTTCTCAGTGGTAGGATTTTAAATAATATTGTAACTTTGTTATAACTTTTATTGTTGTTTCATTTAAAAAATGCCATTTTTTAAATCAGTAAAGTTATTTTAAAAATCTTTAAAAAGTGGTTTCTTTTGGGAGTAGAACTTGACTAGAGAGTAGTTACTTTTTATAGAGCCCATTTGGTACCATTTGTGTGTGTGTGTATGTGTGTGTGTGTGTGTGTGTGTGTGAGAGAGAGAGAGAGAGAGAGGGAGAGAGAAAGAGAATACTG
>NW_006442484.1:11148299-11179503 GCF_000325575.1 Pteropus alecto
GGGAAAGAAGGAAAGAAGATAGATTACATACAGTATAATAAATTCATTTCTAATTTTTCTCATATCTAAGGAGATATAAGTTGAGAAGTAGAGAAAATTCAGAGATTCTATGAGACATCTCTTATGCACCATTTTAGATTCTCCTCGCATCAA
Organism: Pteropus alecto; assembly: GCF_000325575.1. NCBI lineage: Eukaryota > Metazoa > Chordata > Mammalia > Chiroptera > Pteropodidae > Pteropus > Pteropus alecto. The sequence goes on from NW_006442484.1 coordinate 11,148,453, forward strand.
TGTTATCTGGCTCCACTACTTCGCAAAGGCACAGCCTTCAGTGCCTGGCCTCTTGCCCACACAGTGTGCCTCTTGCTCCCATCTTAAGTTTCCCTATTATAGTCATCATAGAATCCCACCTCCACAATCCAAAATGCACAATCCAAAAGTATGGGGAAATTACCTTACTCCCTGTGGTGTAAACTTTGATAAATGAAATAACAGAAACCAACAGACAAATGATCCCAAATTCCAGTTTCTCCTGCGGAATTGGGCAATTAGTATCACTTAACAATTGTTAGCTCCCTAAGGCATTCTAGAAAATGCTGATCTTCCAGCCCTGTTTCACTCCTTTACCTCTTATGCCCATCCTTTACCACTGCTTTAAACTCTCTAATAAAATGATAGGCCTAGCCCCTCTATACGAGTTTTCCTGAGGTTCCACTCCAAACTAGAAACTCTATTTCTCTACATAATAATGTGTAATTCTAACTCCACTAAAAAGAGGTGGCACTGCAAATTAAAGGCACTTAAAAATTATTTATTTTCATTTTTAGGAGTTTAGACAAAGAACTAACATCTTGCTTTGGGAAATGAGTATATGCATTGAGGGTGTGTACACACATCTGATAGAAAAGTTACACTTAGGAATTGGTCATAAAGAGATATTCTATAGTAAGACATAGAATGCATCAAGCAATTTGGGGTGTCACACCCCTCCCATCTTTCTTATAGTACCTCAGTTTCACCTCTACTCCACAGACTTCAAAGGCGATCACCAACTTTCCTGGAAGAGTCTCCTTTCACCAACCTGCACCTTTATTCAGGAAGAGTCTCCTTTCACCAACCTGCACCTTTATTCAACTTGTGCTCCAAAGGATTATGGTGGGGAATTACTTAAACTTGAAAGTCCGTACTGAGGGGAGATCCTGGGGAGATTAAGGTGAGAATGACCTTAGGTAAAAGTAAAGGATAGAGAGTAAGCAGGGACAGAAGGTCTGAAAACAAAGCTTATGACAGTAAATTGCTTTTGCAAAAAAAAAAAAAATATATATATATATATGTATGTATGTATGTATGTATGTATGTATGTATGTATGTATATAATAACCTGAGGACAGGGGAGTTCAAGTGTTATTTGGAGAGTACTTTGTCCAATGTGTGTGTATGATCTGTGATATATATAAAGCAAACTAATGCCTTCAATACTGTAAATATAAAATTGTTTTATAGTTATCAAGCAGGGGGAAATGTAACAAGGGAATGTCAAATAAAACAGAAAATTTTTGTGGTAAAGAAGAAAAAATGTAAAAGATTATAAGTATTAAACCTGGGAAGGAAGCCCAGAAGTAGTTTTCCCAGCTGGGATATTTAGAGAGAGAGGGAGGCTGAGATTGTTACTAAAAGTAAGGACTAGGGTATTTCATTAGAAAGTTAACAGTGGAGAAATTTTGTCACACTGTATTTGGAAGATTTGCTTAAAATCTGGTTTGACTACAAGCAAATCCCAAATTGTTAATAGTTAAATTAAGAAGTATAAATCATCTTTAAAAAAAAAAGTCTGTTTTTATTTTTTGCATAAGGATTCACGTAGAGCTACCACATCTATTTGTACAGGCTGTACATTGCAGGACATATAACAATCTATGTGAACAGTGCCCCCGGGAGTTGTACATGGACAATACTCAGAGTGTATGCAGCTGCCCTGCACTTACGATTGCTATACTTCTAAAATTTGAGACCTTTCTCCCTTTTTATTGCAAGGTATTTGAGTTAGTGATATCTTTTAAACAGACAGTTCCAGTGAAACTATTCTAACAGTAATCCACACTGTTCAGTGGAAAGCACCTCCATCCTAAGGTTCATGTTTATAGCCTTCTGCCCTGATACGGACCACTTGAGATTCTTCGCCTCTACATGGATTTTACATGATATAGGATGTGATTCTAGGGAGGACTTGCCATCAAATTAGTAAGCAGAGCTCATTATTATGCCTCATGTTATCTAAAGACAGATTCTACGTATGATCCTTAATTCCATATTTTACATTGCCTCGTATGAAGTACTCAAGGGTTATTTACTGAATGAGTGGTGAGAGGAATTAAATTGACTATTTCTTTGTATCTTCTCAGAGCAATTGAGAAGAGATAATACTCAAAGGCAACATATGATCATCAACCAACAATTTTCCTAAATAATAGTGTCTTTCTTCAGAAATACTGCTTAAAGCAGCTGAAGAACTAAATGAGGTTACTGTAATAAAGCTGAAAAGAAAGTCTGGCAAAAGTAGTTTCTTTTTTCCTAATCATCAAGCCAAAGTGCCATGGGCCAGTACTGCCCTTCAGGCCAGTGAATGTTTTGACTGCATGCCTCGGAGAAGCTGGTAACTGTGTTTGTGCGCATTGGGGAGACACTGAGAGAGACCCCTGGTGAGGTGTCTTAGCCTGATTGCTGGGAGATGCCTCCAGGGGAGGAACCTAATTCTATAGAGCTGCTTCTTTTCATATACCTCTTCTCAAAGTTGTGATGAATGCCTGTTATTTAAATTCTTGAAATGTGAGGGGAAAGAATCTAAAATGAACATGATGAAATGGAGCATTATTCAATTAGAAAGATGAAGTGTGATTTTGAGAAGCAGAATATAATTACAAGGTTGGAACATTTCCAGGAGATTGTGGATGGCACCTCAGCTGATGATAGAAGAAATTCTCTCAGATTGAGCCTGGGCAGATGGTATTTGTCATCCTCCTCCTCATAAGAGCTGTAGACCTTGGTCTTAGAATGGCACAGCACCCCACAGTCTCAACTGATGTCCAAATGTCGGTGGTCTCAACATTGCACACTTATAAAGCCATATCCTCAAAACACTGGCAAAGGCTCAACTCACTCTTTTTTGATCTGCTGTAAGAATCAGATTGAATGAATAAATATGAAGACATATTGGAATCTATAAAAAGCTGTATAAAATTTGGGTATTCTTATTAATATTGAAAAGGTTATTTATGTTACAATTTCTCTTACATAGGTCAAAGATATTCGGAATCTTCATTGAAAACAACACATAATAAAGCTATATGTAACACTAGTAATTATTACACAGCTATTATTACCCTTCAGAGATAAGCTATGCCATAATTCTATCAATATAAAACATTTTGCAGCATTTTAAATAAGATCTTTATAAACTGAATTCCTTGTAGAATTTATGTTTAAATTCTAAATACTTTAAATTTAAATCCAAATATTATTTATTTGAAAAAAAAAAGATTTCAGAAGACTTGATAGATGTGGGAGCAATCAGATATGGAAAAAAAATGTAACAGGTATCAACTGAAAAGCAAACAGGGGAACACGGTTTTCACAGACCATCCTATCAAGGACACTCAACTACACGCTTAGAATCCCGCTGTGCTTCATTGGAGTTAGGTTTCACCTCGTCTCCTTTGCTCATCAACTCCTCTCCTTCTGGAGATTAGACTTTGACTTCTGACTTCTTGTGTGTACTTAGCATTTTGAGTCATGGCCCCCTTAGATTAATTTTCACAAACATTTTTTGAAGGTCTCCGCCAGTAATTCTCAAACTCTAGCTTACATAAGAATTACCAGGAGAGCTGGTTAAACCACATTGCTGATCTGTAGAGTTTTTTCTTTCAACAGGTCTTGGGAGAGAGTAGAGAGAAGTAAAATCGACTTGCTGATGATGCCGATTCAGGGCCCACACCCTGAGAATTACTAGCCTTTACTATGCTAGGAGTGGTATTTATGTTAGCAATAATTCAAATAATCCTATCAGGTTAAATGTTTTTATTCCCATTTTATTAATGAAGAAACAGAACCTCAGAAATGTTAAATAGCTCACTGAAGGGCACACAATGGAGATAAGTTAGAATTCTCACCTAGGACTCTCTTACACAAAAGTCTATATTCTCTTAAATGCATCATTTTAGTTTTCATTTTATTTATAAATTTAAGCCAGACCTTACATTAATATTCTTAGAACAATTTATAAGAAAACAGAAGAATTCTTATCATTTTTATCTTCAAACTTCTTAGCCCAAGAGTCTGCCTCAGTTTACAAGTGAGAAAACTGCCAGATGCTATAGCTTAAAACACTTCTCCCTGGCACTGATGTCCTCCTCATCTGATTAGCCCTGTGACAAGCAATTAAGGAGAGTTATGTCAATCCTTCTCAGCACCTGCAACTCATTGTGGAACCAAACAGCTCAAGTCCAAGTATTCCATTCAGAAGAAGAATGGTATAAACACATGATGCCTGCTTTGTCAGGGATCCCCAAGGCTGGTATTCAACTTCTGTTAAGAAAAATGAAGATGTATGTAAAAGCTATCTAATATACTCCACATAGAAGGCCATAGTTTAAATTTTACCTGCATTCAATAACAAAGTAGCCTTCTCCTTACCAGGCTATAGCTTTTGCAGGGAGAACATCAACCAATTTTTGCATGTGGAAGAAGACTCATAAAAGTTGTATTGCAATGACTTGAGCCAAAAATCTACCTCAAAGTTCTAGATAATATTTTAAATTATTCATAACCAAATACAGAATTTATAACTCATAGCTACATATATTACATTAATCTAGCTGACCATTTCAGTGATGGCTATTGTTAGCAATGTTGATATTACCTGCCATGCCTAGCCGGCTTCCGGCTACTGTAAGTTTCCTTCTACCACAGCTGAAGCAAGTAAATACCAATGCAGGTACTAAAGAAACTCCAGTGCTGAGGTTCAGTTACATAAAGTAATTGGTAGAAATTTTCAAGTAAAACATTCAACCAGCATCTGTCAATTCTTGAGGGTAGTGTCTAGTGTCATAGGCGTGCTCTTGGACAGTATACAGTGTTTGGGTTGAATGTCGCATTTAGCATGCCTAATCTTCTTGTATTTAAAAAGTGTAGCCAGTGATTCCTCAAAGACTTATCAAACTTATTACTAGGAAAAGGGAGATGCATGCAGAAAAAAAAAAAAATTAGACATTTAATACAGATACATTCGGCACAAAAAGAGGAACTGATCATGCTCCTAGCTGTGGAGGGACCTAATTCTGCACATGCTAGTCACCATAGAGGAAATCTGACCAGAGACTTTCAACTGATTCCCTTTATTTTACTTTTAGAGAGGATTTCCACTCTCACTTATATCTAGAAAAGCTCGGTGGAATGGACCCTAACTACCCTTATTGGAAAACTGCCCTTAATACAAAGAATCCAGTCTGCCAGCTCATTTGGCTCTCACCTAATCAGAAAGAAAGTCCTTCTACCTCTAATGCCTTCCTCAATATATGCCGATTACCAGATGATCTGCAAAGATGTTGGGGAAACTCTCACCTACTGAAGGGTTGCTGAGTCTAGAGACATTAGATTAATGAATAGGCAAAGAAAGATTATAAAATTGCAATGAGATTCCATCTTGAAGGATAGAAACCAAGACAATCCATTCGAAGAAATGTAGCTGACCAGATTAATATATTCTACTAAGCTCAAACTACTGCAGCCTCCGAGTGTCCCTTTGTGTGGACATGAGGTAGCAAACACTTACATAGCTCAGATCAGCCAAGTTGAGCAATATATCTCATATTTCCCTTTTTAGAAAGGTCAGTGCCACAATAACACCCTGAAGTCTTAGGGAAATAATTCTTGGGTGAGATATCATATTCTAATCTAGATCTAACTAAAGTTCCACTCCAGAGGAAGGTGTAGAGAGATTTAGAATGATGATGTATCCTTAGTGAGTAAGAAATTTACTCTCACTGTTCAAAAATTAAGATAAAATCATATATTCTGTGTTTTGGTTAAAGCAGTCAGACCCATGAAAGATGACTGAAGAAAGAAAAAATGGTCGATTATCCAGACTCTAAGTTAGTAAAAAATAAATGAATAAATGAATGAATCAATCAATCAATCAATCAATTTTAAAAAGCCATATCCTATGGCTGACTTGGAACCAGGCTTTAGTGGCTGAGAATACAGCCAGAATTATCAAGGTAGAGGTTATGACTTATCCAAGAACAACTGCACAAATCTTCTGCTTTTCTGATATTATTTTTCCCCTTCATAGTTGCTCCTAAAAATAACACTCTGAAAATGCCTTGTTCACTGAAGAATATATGTTCTGGTTAAGTCAGGCCCTAGCTAAGGCTCTGGCCAATGTGGTCTTCATCAGACCAATCAGTAAGACATACATATTCTATAACATTGAAGAACATAGGTATTGAATAAATATTTATTGAGTAAATTTTATTTAAATAGAGAAGCTCAAGCAAAGGCACAAGGCAGATACTCAATTGATATTTGTTGGGTGAATTGTGGCATTCAATCGTTAGTAGAATATGCAAGTAGATAGTGAGTACTGGTAATAATAAAAGTTCAGGCTAAGGAGGTAGCTAGTCATGGAAGGCACTATTAAAGAATTTAGACTTCATCCTAAGGATAGACAGAAGTCATTGAATGATATTAAGAAAACTGTAAAATAATCTGTTTGCAGTTTAGAAAGATTGTGCTGACTTCTAGCAAATGAATGAGCACAGAGGCAGGGAGAAATGCTGTAACACTATTACTACAATCAATTTGAGACTTGAGAAAAAGGAAGAAAATCAGGTATGGGTGCTCTGCATTTAAATGGCAACCGATTCCTAGGAAATCTTGGGTTCTTATTCAAAAGACTATTTTCTGAAAGATTTAGTCTGTCCTTTGGGAAATGCAAGGGTGTCAGATCAGCAGCCTCCACCACAGAGCCACAGGTCTGCATCAGGCTTGGTGTCACAAGCGCCCCATCTATGCTAGATTGTTGGAGATGAAAATCAATGTTAACCTGGTGACTGTTCTGAAAACCTGGGGAAAAGAGGAATACTTACTGAAAAATGCCAATATTTAGACTTCTTGTTGAGTTCTTGACTAAGGATAAGCCTTTCCTGACTTTGCCTTTCCCCATCTCACCTTACTCCAGTGAAATAAGGGACTCATAAAGGCGTAGTTGTTGAGTCAGAGTATATTTATTCCCTAGCGTCTCCTATGACCACAGTAGTATTGAGGCTCAATCAGCCACGAAGAAGAAATAAAGATGTAATTGAAAAATGCCATTTACATCTTACAACGTTGCTGCTTTAGTGAAAACTCTGGTTCATAGGAAAACAAATTTCTTGCACCAATCTACTCGTATAACCAAGCCTTTTGTATTCTTTCTTCTGCACTTCTCCCTCTGGCCTTCCTCCTTAGATATGCCACATCCCTGGTCTGTTCTTATAACAATAATATTCATCCTTCAATGCTCAGATTCAATGTTATTCCCTCAAAGATGGCTTCCTTCAGGCAACACACATTCTAAGGGATGGATTCTTCCTCTTTGGTCCTGCATCCTACTTCTCAGTACCTACCGTGTAAGAGAGATAGTATAAGAAGCTGAAGCAGGGAAATTACAGCCCTCAGAGTCACTTTGTATTAGAGATATAGGTATCTCTTAAATACCTCTTAAATATACTTATACCAGCTGTGATAGACAGAAAAATGCTCCCTCCACTGAAAATGCCACATATCAATCTCTAGAACCCATGAATATGTTGTTATATAGCAAGAGGTAAATGAGGTTGCAGATGAGTTAGGATTGCTAATTAGAAGAACTTAAAATAAAGATATTATCTTGGATTATTCAGATGGACCCAAAGTAACCACAAGTGTCCTTTAAAGTTGAAAAGAGAGGCAGAAAAGAACTTAGAGTCAGAGAGAGATTTGAAGATTCTTTGCTGCTGGTTTTGAAGAAAGCCATGAGCTAATGAGTGAAAACAGAAGTTAAGAACTGAAAAAAATGAGAATACCGTTTCCCCTAGACTCTTCAAATAATATAACCCTGCTGATACCTTAATTTTAGTCAAGTGAGACCCATTTTGGAGTTCTGTCCTCTAAAATCATAAGATAATAAATATGTGTTGTTTTAAACCACTGTCTGTGGTAATTTTTACAACAGCAATAAGAAAACAACTAACCAGATATCCAGCTTATTGCATAACACCATTTAACTCAGCTATTTTTTTTATAAAAGCATATATATTGGGTAAATTCTCACAAAACATATTAAAGATGCAATGTTATCATACATAAGTATTACTGAATATTCTCAGGCAATGAGAACTAGGGAGACAGAACAAACTGCACAATTATGGACTAATGAACATTACCAAACCACAGTGTCTCTGCTGTCAGCCAATGAGAACTCTACTATGCTATTCCCAGTGGGTTTATTTTGTAGTGTGTTCACTCCATTGAGACTTCTTTTTTTGCCATTTACATTAAGCAATATGGAACAGTTTGTTCTGACAAAAGTTGTGTAAGTGATGGTACTAAGCCAGCTACACGTGTATACTAGCATGAACACACACAAGGAAAACTGTCCCACTTTTTAAAAGAGTGCTTTCAAGGGCAGAGTCTAGAAAACTAATGCTAAAGAGTAGCAAGCAGAGGGGGTTGGACACTGACATTATGAAATCTACCAAAATTGAATCCATGACCTGGAAGAATTGAACATACATTTAACAGGTGGAAGAAAACATGTCTAAGATGCATCATTACTTCAGAGAATTTGAAGAGACCAAAAAACAAAAAAATAATTGCCCTCATAAAATACAAAGAATGTACTACTTGGAGATTAAACTATAAGAACCCATATCACTGAGGCACTTAACTGACTGTTTCAGGAAGCCATCTCCCGGGCCAAACTGAGTGTACAAGAGAATATTAGCAGCAGTATAGCACGAGAAGTGCTGCGATAAGTAGAGAGGAACAGGACATTATTGGAAAAGAGAGATGGGTTATTTAGCCTGTGCAGAAGGTATTAGAAAGCTTTCCAAAGGAGGAAAGAGCCCACTGAGTCTTGAAGAAAAGTACCATAGGCCAGGCAGAGAAATAGAAGTAGTCAAACAAAGGGAACAGAGTAGGCAAAGATAAGAGCCTTGTATACTTGGAATATGCTAATTTGTACTATTGTTTATATTTTTTAGCTTCATCTCAGTTCTCCCCAACTAAAGTGTTGCAAAATCCATGGTTTATATCTCTTTAGAACTATAATACTTGCACAATGCTTTTCAAAAAGAAACTAGGAAAAAATTATCTGATGTTGTGATGCACTCTGTCATAATCTGACCCTTCCTTTGCTTTAGTGGCATTTATCTACATTTCCTACTTCCCACTCTGAACTCTAGGAATGCAACAGGGCAACGATATTTCTTGGATAATGTCTTATTCTTTTGTGTTTCTGTCTTTGCTCTTGCTGTTTCCTTTCTCTGGAATTTTCTTTCCTCTTTCCTCTCCTTTGCCTGCTGAGTGAGCCCCTACCCTCCTTCAAAACAAAGTGCAAACCTGATCTGAGCTGCCCTCAACCCACTGCACTTTCTTTGTTCTTTTAACATGCTACTCTGCTTTTCTTCTTTACTGCATTGCAATATATTTCCTTTTGCATGTTCCTCCCACCTCTGACAAGATTGGAGTTTCTTTAGTAAAAGAATTGTGTTTTATTCATTATTGATTGTACCTCAATCCCTGCCATGGTCCCTAACATTTAATTTATGTTATTAATTATTATTTATTTATATTATTATTACCTATTAATTATTCAATAAGTATTTTTGTATGCCTTACTATTCTAGGCACAAATCTAGGATCATATGAACAGGCTGGAGCTTAGATATTAGCAAAGAAGAACCAAAAATAGCAAGTAAATAGCCATTATAAATTACAATTTTAGATAATAAGGTACATAATAAAGAACAAAACAGGGTAATATGATAGGTGTTTGTTTAACTGTATCATTGATTTTATGAGAAATTTCAACATGCGATTTGGCACTGAATTTCAGGAGTCAGACTGTAAGTCTGTATAAACAACTCGTATGCACGCCTCTATTCACCTCGAATTATTTAAATTCCAAAGAAAAACTAAAAGAGACAATGATTTCAAGCTAGAAATATTCACAAATCATTCTTCCTTGTCTATCTGCTTGCCTCTGGTAAGAAGAAAACAAAAGTGAAAAGTTAAGACAACTATGACACCAAAATGTGAAATTACACAAACTAAATAGGCAATCAAGCAAAGAAAAGCTCAGGAATTAGTGGGTGAGTAGAATATCATCAGCAGTTATTTATCTAGTGGGACAACTTAAATAGCTCTTAAGAAATTACCATGAAAAAGATCTTGATTTAACAGTGTCAAGGGAAATCTAGTCCTACTTCAAATGCTCTTCTGAGGAACTCTAATAGGCTGGCAGATTAAAAAAAAAAAACAAAAAAAAAAAATTAAGTATTAAAAGGAAACAGGAATTCACAGGGAGCTTGCATTTGCAATACAGCCATTATTTATGTCTGCAGAAGCCATGTAGTAAAGACGGAGACACCTCTTCCACCATCCTTCATGGTGTTCTCATAAAGGATGTTCAGTTGACCCCTGAGCAACATGGACATAAGGGAACAGACCCCCCTACAATAGAAAATCTGCTGTAACTTTTGACTCCCTAAACACTTAACTACAGTCATCCCTAGGTAACCACGTGGCATTGGTTCCATGTTCTCCTGCAAATACCCAAATCCACAGATGCTCAAGTCTCTTATTTAAAATGGTACAGGACAATGCATACGGTTGGCTCTTCATATCTGGAGAATCCCAAATGAGGATCAAAAATACTGTTTCAATTCACCTTAGTTGAACCCACTGTTGCAAAACCAAAGATACAAAAGGCCAACTTTATAGTTACTGAAAAAAATCTCATGTCAGTGAATCCTCGCAGTCAAACCCCATTGTTCAAGAGTATTCTGTACTCTGCTTTTCTTTCAGTAAATAAAGGGGTAAATCAGAAGTCAAGAAATCTTGGTTCTTTTTCTTACTTTTATTTATTTTTTATTTTATTTTATTTTTATCGTTTATATCTAATCTTATTTTATTTTCCCCTCAGATTTATTTTTTTTCTTTTTCAATTATAGTTAGAATACAGTAACTTATGAAGTGATCACCCCGATAAATCTAGTACCCATCTGACACCATAGTTATTACAATATTATTGACAATATTCCTTATGCTATACTTTACATCCTCATGACTATTTTGTAACTACCAATTTTTATTTTTTAATCCCTTTTTGAACCCCTGTCACTAACCAGCTGTGTGGTCTCAGATGAGTCACTTCACTGGTAACCCGAGTGGGCCTCAGTTCCATCATCTCTAAATTACGACCAGATAATCAATTGCCTTTCTCAATCTAAGTGTCTGTAATTCTAAGCCATTAAGTACTTGGTTTAAGGTAATATGCTATTTCTATTGGTTCAGGGTAGAATCAAATTTAGGACTCTAATTTACATATGTCCTGCATGTAAGGATTCCCAAGTTACTCAAGACTGCCAACTAAGGTGTCTTGGACCAATATCTCCACATCATTTGTGCATAGTTAACAGGTCTGACTCGAAGTCTCTTTTATCTTAAAGAAAATATAAGCAGTCCTTGCTTTGCATGGTAGTCCAGGACCATAAAAACAATTGTGCAAGCTGATACTGTACAAAGTAATCTTTAATATTTAATGCAGAAAAGTATAATTGTCCTGCTATCTTTAAAATTTTTTGTCAAAATATTAAAAACCTTAATATCAGTATAAATGTATGTTATAAATGTATATAAGGTGATGAAAAATCGTAAAACTAATATTTATTTAGTACACTGCAATTTAAAACATTAGAGACCTTGAGAATTAAAGCATTTTATTTCTTTGTAAAGAACTGATCAAAAGTCCTTTGAATAGTGTTTCCCTTCTTCTCACGCAACTTACGACATAGAGTGAGTTTCTTTTTCTATATTGTGGCAAATTGTCGTACTCCTTTCTACGTTCGGATCAGCTTCCAACATTTTACATTTTGCACTTTCAATGTTATAAAATATCTCCGAGAGTTCCTTTAATTTGAAAATTTCCCCTGCCATCACTTCCTCTAGGACATCTTTACCCTTTTAATCGCAGCCACTTTATGTCAATAAGTTTGCCTGTGCTCAGTTTTCTCTGACTGTATATTCAGTCTCTCAAATGATTGCAGTGTCAGCTCTCCCAAGGTCAGCTCTTTGTCCTATAACTCCATTTATATTCAATTTTAATGTTTCCTCCAGCATTATCACTTTCCTTTTCTTTACTGCACTTTCATCTTTGTTGGCCACTTCTCTCTTTTAATTATCCATTTTTGTAAAAAGGCAAGTGGATTCATCACTGAGACAAAGATGAGCACAGCTATATGCCTGCTGTGTAAGTCTGAGCTGAATAATAGACGTGCAGTGACAAATCACCACAGACATCGAAAGAATTGAATAATTGGCCATTGACTATGACGTGCATCTGTTACTTACTTAGTGATTCATGTACTGTAGAGCTACCAGCAAGTTCTGTATGCAATTATTTACAGTTAATGTAGTATGATAATTGAAATTTGAACCTTGTTTTTAGGACTGGTCTTACTGTAATTACACGTATTAGAACTGTGCAAAGCAAAACCTGTACAGCCAGATTATCTTTTTGCTTTCCTTTTGTCAATTTAGTTAAGGTCATCTTGAGAATTTTTCTTATATATCTCTTCTTATTCTTTTTAATCATCCCTTTTTTCCAACACTTTAAAATTACCACAGAAAAATCTCTTTCCTAATTCATTATCTCATCTCCTCCCCAACATTCTTCCAAACCAAAACCAAAACAAGAAATAACCTTACTGTCTTACGAATATAAAAGTAGAAGTAAATTCCTGAATCAGAAAAAAAGGGAATTAATGTGACAACTATAAAACTAAGAAAAATGTCTTTGACCTGTAAGCCTCTTGAAGACAACCCTAAGTAATTTTAGAATTTTTAAAGTCTACATCTGGTTCCCAATTAGATTTCAATTAAATTTACTCTTCTCAAAAACCAACGTTGACGATTTTGATGGTGCAAATATGCAATATTTAAGATACTCTGAGAATTCAATAGACTCATGTGGATAGGCCAGGGACCTCATTATTATTTACAACAGTTACATTCACCAAATGTCAAAATTCAAGTTACAAATGAGCTTTCAAAGCACAACCCTTCAAAAAATGAAGAGCTTCTCTAAAATTACAATAGCAAGAGGGCGTTTCCCCATAGCAACAAGATACATATTCCTCTAAGATACAAAGAAAACCACATTTATTTTTACTGGTTCTTTAATTTTTTTCCTTTTTTTCTTTTCTCTTTAAAATAATTTTTCTTCTCTCATGGTAATTTAGCATAAGATGACAGCCTAGTGGCTCATTCCAGCATATATAACGTCTACTACAACTTTAGAAGGAAATATTCCATAGAGGAGAGAGTCACTAGAAAGACTTTCCAAATGCTCATGGATCACTTTAAATTTTCATTAAAAACAAAATTTTGGTACATGATTTTATGACAAAGGTGTTCTAAGAGAATAATTTTGTCCAAAGTGCTCACTTTATGGTAGCTGAAATATGAATTTAAGTAATAGTGATTTTTGAAGACACCCCAGCCAGTACATCTAATGTAAAATTTCCAAGTGACTAATAGGTGCTATGATTCAAGACAGCAGCCAGCCAGCAAGTCTCCCAAAACTTCAACTTTTTGAATCATTGAATCCCCAGCCAATCACATAGTGATTCCAGTTTGCTCAAATGATGATGGAGGAAGAGGAGAAGGCCTAAACCATCACGAATCTAGAAAAGTCAAGAAGAACAAAGGTAGTCTGAGATTCTCACGGAGCACTGAATTTGAGGAGAAAGATGAAAAAAAGAAATGTCATGGTTGGTCATGGGTACCAATGGAACAGTTCTGTCTGGGAGGGGAATATCCAAGTTGGAATAAAGCTAAACATTAAGAAGAGTTTAGTGATTACTGGTAGGATCTTTCTGGTAGGCAAAGTTTTCTGCTTTAGTGGTAAGCTGAGAAAAAGAACCACTCTAAGTTTCACAGGCCTAGTGGAGTGATCAGGAATTAGAAATCAGAATGTCAAAGCACTGTCTGAACCAGCAGAATAAAACTCTGATGCTTGGGGTTATGTGGTTATTCTCTTTTCAACTTTAAACTGATGTCAGATTTATATGACTCTGGGAGTTCAAAGGTCTCCAACTAAATACCACCACAACTACAACAGAGACAGAAACCAGAGATCTCCCTAGTATTTCATGAAGGAAGAGATGTCTTTTGCATTACTCTAGGTCTCTATACCTGGTCTGTGTGCTCACTCTCCCCTCCCCTCACTTTCCAGCCATACCCAGTCTAGATGGGAACCAGGCTAACTACGTGGATAAAATGATACTGAATTCTAAGCCAACATCCAAATATCTAGCTAAATTCTCCTCCAAGTCTATTTATCTCCTTTTTTCTAAGATTGCTAGCATGCTCACAATGGGTCCTAAATTTATACTTTATTTTCTCTTGAATTATTCATCACCTTTTTCTAGTGTATCTGGACTGTAACACATTAGAATTGTATCTTGCAGTCTTCTTATTTCCCATTTCTTCCAGGAAAAGGTGTTTCTCTTTAGCCTCTGAGCATACCTGTCAAAGAGCAGCCTTCAGCGATAAGAATAATCATTTAATATGCTCTTCTAGAAAGAGTTTGCAATTCCCCAGAAAATAAAATTCTACATTATAAGAAGCTACAGAGCATACAGTGAAATTAGTCTGAACCAAGGCCTAAAGCAAAAACAAACCAAAAAAGTCTTTACTAACTCTGTTGTCATTCTTTATTTAATATTCATTACCAGATGTTAGTTCATGGCACTCACCTCCCATCTGGGAGTCAGTATGTGAAATTAGGACATCTGATGTAGTGATGACATTCATATTCTTCTGTCTACGAAATTTCTTTAAAGTGGTCCTGTTTCTGCACTTGGTGACATGCTCTACTAGCAAAGGCAATGATCACACTAAGAATGCTAAGAATGCATTTTATGAGAATGATCAGTACTTCCCTACAACCCCCCTATATATACATATATACACATACACAAACACATGCTCTTCTACATGTCTTCTAATAGCACCACTCATCTTCTCCATGTGTTTAACAACCATGAAACATCTAATACTGTAGTGTATGTAATATGGGAAATATAAAAGAAGTCTAAGTGGTTCTTCTCTAAGTGTCATGCGTTAGCTTCTGCCTCATTCACTTCTACGGCCATGGTCCTTCAACATGAATTCTCTAGAAACCTGAAGGTACTAAGGAAAATCTATGGAGCTCAAAATATTTATATCTTAGACCTTATTCTCAATTGTCTATCTTTTTTACATTTTGAGGGCCTATTTCATGATCTTTCATGATTAGGAGCCTCCAAACCTCCAAAATGCATTCTTATTCCTAGTCAATGAATGCTTAGGGATTAGTTTGAATGCCAACAGATCTTATTATTTATTTATGCAAAGTTCAACTGGATGATGTTCTTAAAGATTTAATAAAGCAATCAATAAAATACGCAAGTGACTTTTGGATAGTCTATGCTACTACTCTGAAAAAGAAATGGAAGAACCATTATTCTCTAATAAATAGAAAGTGGAAATGGGGTTCTTTTACCTCAAATAGGCCCTGATATTTCTTCCTTTGGGACCAGGAAATGATGCCTGGCAGATTCTAAGGCAGTAGTTCTATCCATTAACATCACTTTAGTGGTTTTCAAATAAAAATCTCTCGGCTACATCACCAGCAGAGATTTTTATTTAATTGGTCTGGAGTGGGGTCCAGATATCACCATTTGTGCTTTCCGAGTGATACCAATGTACAGCCAAGGTTGACAACCACTGCTATTCTAAGAGGACACTTCTAAGAGATCATCCATTTTCTCAATATTCTCCTTAAATTTGTACCTTGTAGGTAGTCTTGCTAAGGCCCTTCATTCCTGTAGCTAGGTAAGAGTTAATTTTATAGTTGCTTTCTCTAAGGAAAAAAAAAATGTTTTCCATTCTAGAGTACTATAACAATCTCTTAGACATTTGCCCTCCCTTCTTCACGCAACTCTCAGAAGAGGCCTATAGGGCTTGCAAAACCAGGCATCAGTCTTCAAGGGAGGCAACACATTTCTTATGCAAGTAACTTAACCTAAATAACAATTATTAGCCACAAATGTGACAACTACTGTAAATTGTGCACTTTCTTTTATCTTGTTTTTTCAAAGAGATCTTCAGGGAAGAAAAATTGCATTCTTGATTTTTGCACTACTTGGTAACTAGCAATCTGTGGCCTGAAACTCCAAACTACAGTCTTTTGGGGCCTCTGTTAACTTTGTTCTAAACTTTACGCAGCTAATTAGAAGTATTCAAAGGCCCTCATTTTGAACCACTTAGTTGATGAGAAATGCATGCTTAATGGGCATCTTCGAAGACAATTTAATGAATCTAGAAAGAAAGCAAAGCAAATTGATTACTATGCAATGACTTGACGAGCTCCTTGTGACCAGCTTGTAAATAGAAGAGCACAGAGGTAACCAGAACATGGATGTTGGCAGCTCAGATTATTAATGAGGACACCAATTGTGCTAATGATCAAGCAGAATTTTTAAAAATTAAATCTTTGGGGGTTAACAGAAAATATTCAAAGTTAATGTTATTCAAACATAGTATTTTGAAAAATCTTACTTAACAACCATGAGCTATTTAAACAGCTTCAGAAGGCTAGGGGGCAAGAATTAGGAGCTATTGGGTTTCTCTGGCTGAGAATATTTGAAAGATGTCTCTCCCCTAAGAATTCTGTGGCCTCCACATCCAAGGTGATTATACTAATCAGTGGTGGTATACTGAACAATATCTTAGTCAGTGTAGCAAGGGTTTTTTTGTTTGTTTGTTTAATTAACCATAGTTTGCATTAAAGATGAGGGGATTAACAAAGTAGGAACCCTCTTGATAATTTTTTAAGGAAAACAATCCAGTATATTGCTTTAATAACTTCAGGATTGACAGGCTAGGATTCCTACTACATCCTCTTCCACCCTTCATGGAGTCAGGAGATATCACTGTTACCTAGGGGAGACAAACTTTGCTGAAAACGAAACTCAACTCTTCCCAGCCCATACCTTCCTTTGTCCCCTTCAACACCTCCTTCATGCACACATCTCCATATTGCATTATATTAGGAGGGCTTATCAAAGCACATTAGGTCCCACTCCCACAGTCTCTGATTCAGCAGAGGGAGAGGTCCTATAATGTGTATTTCTAACAAGTTCCCAAGTGATGCTGATGCTGCTGGTCCAGAGACAACATTTTGAGAATCACTGTCCTAGATGTTTGTTTATTCCTGACAAACACAGCAAATTGCTGCTATTGTCTGAAGATATCCTATGCTTTTAGACTGCAGGTCCTCTCCTCTAGAAACCCAGCATTAACAAGGAAAAGCTCCTGACAGTTCCACTTCATTCACAGACTCCATCCTAAACCATTCTCTTCAGCTCATCTCACACTCCATTTTTAGACATGTTCCTAACTTTCCGTCTCATGGCGCTTGGCACTAAAACACTTCCAGAGATCTGATCTCTGCCCTTCCCTCCTGCGTGGGCATCTCCTGCAGTGCCTGTGAACAACACCTGGCCCACCCAAAGGCCCTTTTGGGGTTTGTGTGTGTGTGTGTGTGTGTGTGCGTGTATGTGTGTAAAATTACATGTCCTTTCATAACTTATGCTAGAAAACAGAATAATAGAACATCAGCACGAGAAAGCATACTAAATTATAAAGATCTATTACAAATTTTAAAGATGATTATAAAAATGCTAAATGATTTAATGTATGCACCTGCCAATTTTTTAATTATTTCTAGAATAAACAGAATTTAAAAGTAAATTTTAACTGTTTATAAACTATAAAAGGGTCCCTATTCCACAGCATGCTCTAAGACTGTCCTAAGGATGGTCTGCCACTGAGGGATTATGTTCTAATTTGGTTTTGACCCATCTGATTCTCTCCATACCATAGGGAGTCCCTTTACTCTTTTTGAGTGAGATAAGAAATGAAAGCAGTGTGCCATACCTACCACTGGTCTCTTTAAGAAGAGATTTGATTCTTTTATCTAACAAGTGCCTATTCCTCATTTGCAGGACTAAATACCATCGGTCAATGCCGTCAAGATTCCAAAGGTCGGCGTGCTGCAAACACCAAGTGCCCTCTGTTAGCTGCCTCAACAGCTTTTAGTAGCCCAGTTCCAGAACCTTTCAGGAAAGCTCACCAGGGGAACTCAGCGTCTGCTGGTCTGACCATGAGGTAACTGACTTCTTTATAGTTCCTGAGCCTGAGCACGTTTATACTCACTGACTTTGTTTGGGTCATTTTTATTATTTCTGTGATAATGAAAGACTACTATTCAAAATGGTCACTAGTCATTTAATTAAAACATCCCAGGCCGGGCATGTGATACAGTTACCCCCTAAACTGTCGTAACCATGTAAGTAAAGACTCCCCGTGTGAGTTGACTTCCTCATTGAAGCGGTGGTGTTCACCGCCACCACATTGAGTGCCATTATAAGTGGAATTGGGGATGTAAAATTAAAATATTATGCAAATAATAGAAGGGATTAAGAGAAACAGTATCCCTATACTTTTTTTTATGTGTGACTTACTTCCCCCTTTTATGCTAAGAAATACAGCCATTTCCCTTGATATATAGAACTTCCTCTAGCCCCACAAGTCAAACTCCTCATTTCTCTCACTGTGGTGGTTGAGGCTCCTCCAGTGTTTCTCCTGGTCTATTAGAACTGCCTCCTAATGAACACTCCTGACCTTAGTGTCTTCTCATCTCCAGATTCTCTACACTACCCTTAGGGTGATCATCTAAAATAAGAGTTCTCCATTTGGGTGCTTAATTCTTTTAAAGACTTTTGGACAAAATCTAAGTCCCTTCACATTTTACACCCAGCCTTTCACAACATGGGTGCATCCTCACTTTCTAGCCCCATGTCCTGCTATTATCACTCTTCCATCAGTCACATCAGGTCCAGTCTTACCTTGCACTTTGTACTAGGTGCCTTGACCTCTAAATGCCTCCAATGCAAATCAGCATTTCACATGGCCTTCCTATGGGTCACATATGTAGTTTCACCTGACTAAAACAGCTTTCTCCAACTTCGTACCTGATTAATTCATGATTCCTATTCATCTTTCAATTGTAATGCAATTGTCATTTCTCAGGCAAGTTTTGTATAAGCACAGATACAGAGGAGAGAAAACAAAATGGATTTATGTCAATTATGATAAATCTGGTTTGGGTGAGAGTTCCTCAGTCTTTTTTCTTCATTAGCACAAAGGCTACTGCTTAATTAAAACAAGTTTTCTGGTTAATGCATTTTCCTTACTCAGTGCTTGTTGTAAATCCACTTTCCTGGACCTTAACTTCTGATTCAAGAAGGTTTATGGGGAGTTTTATCAAACAATACTCATTAGTGTAATAAATTTGGATGGATCTCCTTTGAGAGGA
Organism: Pteropus alecto; assembly: GCF_000325575.1. Taxonomy (NCBI): domain Eukaryota; kingdom Metazoa; phylum Chordata; class Mammalia; order Chiroptera; family Pteropodidae; genus Pteropus; species Pteropus alecto. The sequence continues at coordinate 11,167,885 of NW_006442484.1, forward strand.
ACCTCCTTGAGACTTAGGAGACCTAATTAAAGTTAAGAAAGGTCATCAAGTTTGGTTTTGAGGGTTGGAAGGTCTCAAATGTCACATTATGGATTTTAGATTGGTGGACAAATTTTCATAAATTTGGCTGGAATAAAAGCAACTCTTTGCTTTAAAAGAATACAAGTATGCAAGCCCACAATAATTATACCTGGGGCACTAAAATAACATGCAGAACTGGTCACAAAAGCAATATTAGTATTTTTTTAGAAATGATGGAATAATGAGAAATGTCTGTAGCTCATAGGTGAGTAATTGTGGTCCTTATTTTTGTAGTTGGAAAAAGGTTACTTCAGGGACTAGGTAGACAGTGTAATGTAATGGCTGATAAGCCATGCCAGATTTCTGCCCAAAGAAACAGCTATCACTAGGCACCAGCACCAGCTTACAAAGAGCAGCTATGCTGAACTAACCTAATTTACTTTTAAGAAAAGGTCAATGCATCAAGAAAAATACCGTATATCTAAGCCAAATGGGTTGCAGATCGACATTTCTCACTAGCTCCTGATATCCTTAGGTTCAAGTTAGTAAAGCTTTTTTCTCAAACTTTAATATAGATGGTTTTTTTTTATAATTAACATTGGTGGTATTGCATAAAGCTCAACAATGATAATTCACCCATTATAAATATATACCATATTAACTCATTATCACTTAATAATTTACACAATTACTTCATAATTACTTATAACTCATTTTTTTACAAAGTGAATGTTTTGTCATGTGAACATGCTTTCTTGCATTTGTGTTTTAAATGCATTGGGATTCTTCCATCTAAAATCACATTTTTATGTGTATAAAATATCCAGCAAGTTATTTAGGTGGTTATGGAAATAACCATACATTTTGAAAATGTTCCAAAATAAAACTATGTTCTTTGCAAGAAAGGTCCTCATAGAAGCTGGATATCAGTGATGATTTCCTTCTATTATGGCTATCTCTCTTCCATGCATAATTTTCCCCCTCCTTTTATTCCCATTCACCACTAACCACATATTTCCAAATGCCCAAATGCCCTCATGATTTTTCCACCCTCTTCTAAACCTAGCTATCAAAATCAACAAATAGGAATTTTTTTTTAATTGGTTATTTATGCCCAATGAACCTGTAACTTAGCTAGGTTCTTTGAATATTGTTTTTATCTTCAAAGACCTTGCAGCCTAACTTGAAATTTATCACATTACACCAATTTCACATTTGTTCACATTATAACATCTTTAATATCTATACACATCTTACATAAATAACATTTTAGTTTCCATAAATTATGGGAAATGTAAGGAATGTGGACAAACTACATAGAGAGAGAAATGATCAATTTTGTCTGGAGGTTCAGTACCCTTACTGAAGGTGGTAGGTAGAGTGACAAATGTGGAGGAGAGAGCACAATTTCAAAGAAGAATGTGTTATCTAAGCATTATCTTTAAAGGTATGTGTGTGGGAAAAGGAGGAGAAAAGTCATTATCCTCGTGAAAGTATTTCAAACTCCAGGATAGGATTTGGCAATTGATGAGATTTTTTTCCATGACTCTTGAAATCCATTCACACAAAAGCAGGTAGACAGCAACATATTAACCCAAATATAAGCAAGGAAGAGCTGCTCTTATAGTCTTCCTGAACCACTGATTATTAAGGAAACTAAAGCTGCGAGCATGTGAGGCAGAAATTACCAACACTAATCAAAATAGTTGCAAAGAAAGCATTGTAAAATAATTTGCATATTAATTTACATGTTTGTTATACATATTTAATTAATTAATCTTAACAATGACTGTGAAGGCCTATGTATTATTTTATGTACATTGTTTCAATTCTCACAACAATCTTGAGGCATTTTTATCCCTATTTTAAAGGTAAGAAAAGAGATACTCAGAGAGGTTGTCTCTTATCCCATATCATATAGTTATGAAGTAAAGAAACTAGAATTTGATACTTTTATTCAAAAGTCTGGCTTGTTTCTTAATACAATAGTGCCTATCTTCTCTATACTTAAAATATTTTTCAACATTCTTTTGTTGGAAGTTCAGTAGGTGTTCTGCCCTTAAAGGAAAACTCTCAAGGATATTGCTCTGACTCTGTAGGGCTATGCTTAACTGAAAGTACTTTTATCATAACCTGAAGTAATGGCCATCTATGATCATTATTCTGTGGAGTATAATGTGGCCACTCTCAACACAGCAGTTCTTTTTGTTCCAGGCTATTTTTTCCAACTCATTAGTTTCAGTGGAATATGCCTGTTGATTCACAAATTCACCTTCACTGCATTGTAGAAATTTGATGAGATCTAGGATAGATAACCAAGTTTCTACTCACTTTGACCTGCCCAAGATCACTTCCAGAAGCCACAATGTTGGGTCAATCTTACAAGGTAGTAATACAAAGTGTTGTCTAGAGGACCTCTATTCAAAAGCCTTTCTCTGTTCCATATCTCCCAGGAATGATCAATTTCTCATAATAGAGTACTTGCCAGGTTGTACTTCAGCTACGTGTTGACTTAACTGTCTTCCCATAAGAGAGTTAGCCCCATTAGCCTCTAATCTTTGTAGTCTCAAAATTTCATTAGACAATGTCTGACCCACAGTGGACAAGCATTCAAAACAAGTAGAATAAAAGAATGAGTAAGTGGATGTGTGAATCCATTCAGGCATTCAGCCTTAAATGGGCACCACCAATGCACTATGTAATTAACCTGACAAAAGAGACAATGAGGAAATGACAATTTGAGCTCCTGACCTTTTAAGGTCTACATTTTAGTGGACTAAATAGATGGTAAGCAAATAAGTAAACAAACCATCTATTTTTAGATAATAATAGTAGCTTATATTAATAGAGCATTGACTATGCTCCAACTAAAAACATATTCAGGCAAACTACAACATAAAGCAAAGCCTAGCTAAAGGGAAATCTAAAAAAGCATGGGCATCAGGCAGAAGAAAAACGACCACAAATGGAAAGTTTGAAATACAAGAAGGAATGAAGAGCAAAAAAATGATAAAAATGTTGATAAATCTAAATGAATGTAGACATGAACCAATAATGACAAAATTCTGTGGTGTCAAAAATCAAATTACAAGTAAAATACACATTGTATATATGCACCACTTTTTCTTTACCAATTCATTTATTGATGAACACCTAGGTTGCTTTTATATCTTGCTATTGTAAATAATGCTGCAACGAACATACAGATCTATATGTCTTTTTGCCTTTTTTTTTTTTTTAAGCCTACAGCACCTGGTCTTCCTAGGTGGTCTCCCAACCAAGTACTAACCAGGTCCAACCCTGCTTAACTTCCGAGATCAGATGGGATCGGGCATGTTCAGGGTGGCATGACCATAGACTCTATATGTCTTTTTGAATTAAAGTTTTGGGTTTCTTCAGATAAATACCCAGAAGTAGAATTACTGAAACTAACATAATATTGTATGTCAACTATAATTGAAACATTTTTTTAATAATTCTTAAAATTTAAGAAAATACGCAATGACAACAAAAATAATTAAATACCTTTGGAAGGTAGCGCATTAAGTCCCATTAGCTAGATCCATTTCTCCTAACATGAGAGGGTAAAGTTTTAGGGGGCCAAGAGAACTGAAAGTATAGAAACATCAGGACAGAGAGGGGACAGAGAAGTGTCACAAAAAGGCATCTTATAAATCATCTAGTCCAACACTTTTATTTTATAGTAGGGCAGTGGGGTGAGGGGGCAGTTTAGCTTCCCTTAAGTGGCTTAGCCTGAGAGGAAGGAGTGGAGTCTAGTCCTCTCACACCTCTGTTGCACCACAACTTTACATTTGGACCCAGAGTCAGGGACCACAAAATCACTTTGACAACGTCAGTTCAATCGAGTCATCGTTATTTCCAAATTTCAGAGAGCTAAAATCCAAGAGCAGTGCTCTCATTTAATCTGCTTTGTTCTTTCAACTTTCAGCTCTCATTTGTATAAGTAAAAGGTACAAATTCCTAATAAAGCTGTGGCTTAGAATATGTCTATTTTACTACCTTATTTTACATCGGTCAAACAAGATATTCAGCACCTCAGTGAGAGAGTCACAAGAGAAATGATTTGACTTTTTAAGCACCTTCCACCCTCATCTCAATCACTCCCTGAAACTGCCTCAACTTCCCCAAACAATATTGAACATGTGCCAGTAGCAACTATGCACATTGTACTTCATGCAAAAATTGAATCTCATGGATTGGCCAATTTCAGCCTTCTAATAATTTTTAGAGTATTAAGCATTAAGCAGCCATATCTGAGAAAGTGACTGCTTTAACTTTAGAAAAAGAAATACATTGAACATTTTTTTAACCTTTAAAACATGTCAAGGGCATAAATCAAAATATACCAAATTGCCTCCAGGTGAAAAAACACTTCTTTAACACAAACGCCTTGGCAATTCTGTAGGAAAGAGGTCATTTTCTTCGAAAATGTTCAGAATGGGTATATTTCCTTTAAAGTATTTTACAAAAAAAAAAAAAAAACCTTACATTTTATGCTGGGTGACTGACAATTCAAGGTCTGAGAAAAAACAAAATAAAAACGGAATCAGGAAAGGTTATTTTAAAGATTCCCAACAAGGGTTGCTAAACTCTTAAGAAATAAAAGTAGCAATGCACTCCCAGAAGCATTTGGAACATTAAATATTGCCTTGCTCTTAGAGAGTAGTTAGGATTTCTTTTCATCTCCTGAGTTTTTAGGCACTTTTGACAGCAGCACCTCTATACTCAGGAAGACCATCTGTCTCTTTTTACACACACTGGATAAGCTCCTTGTTTAGACCAAATAGTTCCTCTCCCTAAAGTGACTGCCTTAGAATCAGAAAAGATCACAAATGAAAACAAAGAAACTATATGCTGATCTAATGGCTTCAATTTGTAGTCAAAAAAATTGAAAGATGAAAAGGTTTGTCCCAGATCATCCCTCAGCTAGTCAGGAACCCCAAACAAGTTATAACGTGGGTTTCTTGAAACTCAGTGTGATGGTCTTTATACTATCACCATTTGGGCCACAATTTATATATATATATACACTCAATCACCAGGAAAAATTCCTTCTGGTTTTGAGACACAATATATTTTTCTTTTTTTTATTGCCTTTTTTTCTCACTGAAAAATGGTTCAGAAAATCTTCTCTGCTCTCTTGACATCCAGAGATTCTTGAATAGATTTTGCTACAATTTTATGTTAAAACATGAAGGAGAAAAGAGAAGAAAAAAAAAAAACTACCTTTGGGGGAAACAACAACAACAAAACAACAACAATCAAAAAGCCATTAAATTGCAAGAACAGAATAAGAATGATGAAAAGTAAAATGAATATGTGTGACTACATTTTTGCTGCAATAAAACACACTAAGAGCCAAATGGCAGCTCTTCCATAGCAAGTTTATTATAAAGACACAATCTCATCCCAAATAGCTTTCAGATTCAGCTGTGAAGCAGAAACCTTCTACCTTAATAAAGGACACTTGAGGTTGAATATATTTAAGTTGGAGTTAACTCAGAATACAGAATGTGGTACATTAAACTCATTAGCTCATAGTGGGAGAAAGTGGTTAAGGCAGTTCTATAAAAGAAGACAATCCAAATGTGAGATAAAAGTTATTAAATAGTATACTTAAATTAAGTGTTAAAACATGGTGCTACTGTGGGTAGTAATTTTAGCAGCTGGCAATGACATGTGATAACTCACGGCTGTTCCATGCATTAATTTTTTTGTGGCTTTGGACCCTTATGCAAAGATTTCTAGTTAATTCAGTCAAAATTTTATTGAAAACAGTTCTTGAAAAAAGAAAAAAAGAAAGAAGCCAGTTTTATCTAGTGTTTCACTCTAAGAGTTATCATATGTCAATCTGTCTGTAGAGGAAATTTTAATATCGAATCTGGACATTTTAATATTGCATCTATACCTAATAAGGCTTAAACCAAAGAGTTTCAAAATATATATTTTTAAAAAATATATATTTTTAAATATCTAGATAACTGAAGCAAGGGATGTCAGAAGTTAAATTAGTTAGGCATTTACTTCCATTTTCTATTTAATTTAGTTAGGTAGACATGTCCCTAAGTGTAGCTTGATGGACTGTGTAAATATCTTAATAGTCTAATACTAATGTGCGTCCTGACAATTGTATTTTAAAAATTGTGACCACCTTTAAAACATTCAACATATTCTTAACTCAGAAAAGGGGTTAAGATTCTATGAAAAGAATTCTGTATGTGGAAATCAATAGCCCTTATTTTTGTTTTGGTTCTGGTATAGTTAGCTCGGTAATAGTATTAACCTGTTTTCACTACATTATGCTGTAGTATCATATAACCCCCAAATCTCAATGGCTTCCAACAGAAATTTTACTTCTTGCTTGCATTTAATATCAGATGATGGTTGACTACAGCTCTGTTTCATGTCGTCTTCATTCTGAGACCCAGGCTTAAGAAACAGCCCCATCTGGGCATGCAATTCTTGTGGCAACAGGGAAAAAGAGAAAGTCACATGACTAAGCCTGACTTGGAAGAAGCAGAATGCATAATTCTCTCATAGGAAAGCAGTATATAATGGAGAAAAATATGCAATCTACCGCAGATCATACTCTTAGTCACAAATATACACTTCCTTCCCTTATTTACCCCAAATACATTGATTCTCCCTTGAAAAAAAAAGTCATGAAAGTCCTAGCATGAGACTCAAATTGTGAAATTTCTTGAAAGTACCTACAGTTCAATTAGATGTGGATCCTCTTGATTTGGAAACATATGAACTAAAAAGACAACTTAAATGCCCCTCATGCATTCAACAGACAATGGTCGAAGGAGAGTAGAATAACTGTAATAAACAATTCCAAGAAGAAAGGACAGTTGGAGACAGCCAGAAACACTAGTCTGTAGCAATTTTGAATTTCTGCTGGGCAGATGTTACAAGGGCCCACTATCTTAGCGCTGGGGAATAACTTTGATTAAATTCCAGTTTTAGTTCTTAGCTCTTCCCTCTGGGAGCCCTTTAATTTCCTATTATATTTATTGACTCTTATGAAGAAAACATTGAAATTCTCTATGAGGGGTTGACTAAGCTTTCTTAGTCTACTCTATTTGTAGAAGTTTGAAACCCTAAAATCGTAGTAAGTCTTGAATATCTACAGACTATTTTAATCCAAGCTGGGGCCTCTTTTGGCCATCTAACTCTCTCAAAACCCAAGTTGACTTTTGAGTCATTGAATTCCATTCAACCCCAAGTGCAAAGAGCCACACACACATGATTATTTTCCAGACTTGCCTTGTTGTCTCTCTCTAGACTTAATTTCAACCATGAGCTTATCCTGCTTTAGTCAGAGAGCATATCCTTTAGTCTCTTTTCCATAGTCATTTGTCCAAATGAAAATATTTACTATGCATCACATGAATAAACACAGAAACCAATAACCTCACCCTCTGCTTCCAATCTGAGATCTAATTGGCTCTTTTTGCTGAAAGCATTTCTCAATATTTTCCTTTGCTCGTCGATGATGGGAAACAATTCCAAATTTAAACACTGGTAAACAACAGCAGCAAAAATTTAGGAAGATTCTTCAATGTAATAATTATTTTTTAATATCTTATATTTTATAAAATATGTAATGAAATGATATAGACTTTCACTATAAATTTAATGCATCGATTTGCACTTCCTTCATTATTATGTAATCACATGCACATGGGCAAGATATGATTTATTCTTTCTGCAGAAAATATTTGCTCAGAACATGAATTCAAGAATATATACCAGTAATTGCACAGAATCATAGAGGCTAATGGTACACAGATTAAGAACTGCAAACCTAGTTAATGTTTTCTCCACATGCAAGACTAAAGTCTACCCAAGAAAAAGTAATTTACCCCATATTATACCATCTAATGTAGGAAACTGCTCCTGAATGAATCCTCACTCATTGTCTGGTTTCCTTTCTGCCCAAAGGACCACACTGCACTATGGTTAAATACAAAGTACCAAGTATAATTTTGAAACATATGAAACTTCCAGTAGTAGGTCATTTTTGACCTTTAAATCCCTCAATTGTATGCAGTTCACCCTAATAATACAGTCATTTCTCCCACATGTTTTAGAATTTGGACCTTTTTTTCCTAGAGTCATGCTTTCCAACATGTGAGAAGCACATGATTTGGATGATTCATATGATTATTTGTGTGATACCCCTTATACAAGATTAAATAAACTGAATCATTTTAGTATCTTAGGATACATATCTGAATTTGGGAGCACTAAGAGAATATATGGTCATTTATAGCATTGTCCCTATGGACGGATTCCTGACCAAAATTTTTTTTACCTAAAATCAACACAGAATTAGAGATTTCTTGTTACATGTATTGATTTTCCTAGCATCCTTTTGAATAGCTGTATTGATAGAGTAGGACCTAGATCACTCACCCACCTAACACTCACTTTCTGTTAACCAGGTAAAATATATGATCTAGTCTTTAACTACTAAATTCCTTGTTTGTAAATTCTTTAGAAAATAATCAAACTGTTTGCTGCAAAGTTGAGGGGAGTATAAATCTATCCACCTATGAAAAGACATCAATGTGAATTATTTTTAATTGCCATTGAGACTTAGAAAAAGGCAGGATGGCTGAAGATGTGTGAAAGTGTAATTGTTCCCTCTCCATATAGCAAAATGGCAATAAACTAAATAGTCCTAGAGTGGGAATTATTGCAACTATTTTTCAAACATCCTGATTATGTTCATGAGAACTTCTCAGTTTGATATTCTGCTTTTCATATCATTTTAATATTGGTTACCATTAATCAAAATGAAGCAAGCTTAATCAAGAGGTTCTGTGAGCAATGGTTCTTGGTTAGAATATAACAGAGATATTTTATTTGTTTTCATGATTACTATCTATCTGAGCAAAGGACTGATTTTCTACTTATATAAAGTGTTGTAACAGTTCTTTTAAAATATATTTATTTGAATTTAAAAAATAGGACAAAGAAAAATATTAAGTCAGTAAAAATTCAGGTGGTACAGAAATTACTGAAGTTAAAGAAGCCTTGTTTAGAATACATCTCAAACCCAGTGCAGTTCCGAGTAGAGGTGGTTTGCCTTCTAGTAGACAATTTGAATTTTTGTGTGAACACGTTAACTTAATACTACAGGAGTCAGATGAACAGGAATGATGGGTAATAGGAGCCCTACAATCCATGCAGTATCTCTACCCCAAAAGAGTGATCCACTAGACATTCATATAGCTGAATCCTCTGTTTTGTTGTCTTTGTAAATGTTTTTTAAAGTAAAATTCATATACTTTAATTATATAGCCTAATACACTTATAAATGAATAAACCTATGTGCTACTACTTAGAGAAACATATAGAACATGCCCACTATCCCAGAAATTTCCTTCATGTTCTCCTTATCTTTCTTCCCCCACAGTTAACCGCCATTCTGACCTCTCACCATAGATTATTTTTGCCTCTTTTGAACTTTATATAGATGAAATCTTTTACTACACCCTCTTTTATGACCTGCTTCTTTTGCTTAACATTATGTCTGTGAGATTTATTCATGCAGTTGTATGTAGCGGTAGTTTGTTCATTTTCATTGCTATAGCATGTTCTATTGTATAAACACAGCATAAATTTCCATTCTAACAGTAATGGACATGTGGCTTGTTTTCACTTGGAGCTGCTATGAATATCCCTGCACATGGCTTTTGGAAACATATACGCTGCTTTCTGTTGAGTATATACAACTGAGAGTAGAACTCTTGGGTCATAGAGTAGGCATATGTTCAGCTTTAGTAATTCTTGCCACACAGTTTTTCAAAATGATTCTACCAATTTACAATTTCATCAGCAATATATAAGAATTCCATTGCAATATATTCTCACTTTATATTGTTAGGCCGGAGGTTTTAAAACCATTTTTATGAATAGATACATTTAATTTTAAGCATTGGAATCTAGATGTTTGCTTATAATGCATAGTATATTTGCAAGGTTTTAAAATTACTGATTTTTTCTGGAATTCAACTATTACATAAATGTAGAAAAGACTGTATTCTATTTTATTTTAAACTTTTCCAAAAGATGTTTATTCCATTAGAAAAATCGTATTATTGATGGCAATATCACTCATTGTCCTTGAATCTATAATAAAACCAACACACCCATATCAATTTGTATTTGTAGCTGCCACATTCACAATGCTCTCGTGTGGAAAAAAAGACTATAGAAGTGACTACTCATTATGTGTATTGGTGTTTATCTCTGTGCATGTCTGAGGATTTATATATTGAAATATATATTATTTCATCATAAATCCTTTTTTTATTGTTCTTTATATTATAGTTAGGACATTATAATGATATTTGTAATTAGTGTATAGTTAGGTTATTATATACACATACTTATAGATATTTATATTTCAGAATACTAAAGAAGAATTTATAAAATATTTTTTAACATTTTATTTTATTATTAGTTTTAAGTATATAGTACATTGGTTAGACATTTATATAGTTTATAAAATGATCCCAGTTACTCTATCTTCCCTCTGGCTCTACACATAGCCATTACATTACTGCTGACTACATTCCCTATGCCATACTCCCCATCCCTGTAATCATCTATCAATTACTAATTTGTATTTCTCTAACCCTTCACCCCTTTCTCCCAGTCCTTCAACCCCCCACCACTCTGGCTGTCACCAGATTTTCCTCTATATTTGTGAGTCTGTTTTTGATTAGTTTATTCTTTTCATTCCTTAGATTCCACGTATCACTGAAATCATATGGTATTTATCTTTCTCTGTCTGATTTATTTCACTCAGCATAATAACCTCTAGGTCCATCCATGTCATTGTAAATGGTAGGCATTCATTTTTTATGGCTGAGTAATATTCCAATGTACATATGAACCCCAATTTCTTTATCCAATTATCTGTTGGTGGGCATTTAGGTTGTTTCTATATATTGGCTATTGTGACTAGTCCTGCCATGGACATAAGAATACATAGATCTTTACAAATTATTATTTTGGTTTATTTTTGGATAAATACCCAGAAGTGCAATTGCTGGGTCAAAAGGTAGATCTACTTTTAAGTTTTTGAGGAAACTCCAGACTTTTTCACAGTGGTCATAGCAATGTGCAATCTCACCGACAGTGTATGAGGGTTCCTTTTTCTCTACATCCTTACTAACACTTATTTGTTGATTTATTGATGATAGGCATCGAGCGATATATCATTCTGACAGGCATCGAGCGATATCTCATTGTGGTTTTACTTTGCATTTATCTAATGATTAGCGACCTTGAGCATCTTTTCACATGTCTATTGGCCATTTATATTTCCTCTTTGGAGGAATATCTATTCAGATCTTCTGTTCATTTTTAATTGGATTGTTTGCTTTGGTGGTGTTGAGTTGTATGAGTTTTTTTTATATATATATATTTTGGATATTAACCCCTTATCAGATATAGGCAAATATTTTCTATCATTCAGTAGGTTGTCTTTTCATTTTGTTGATGGTTTCCTTTGCTGTACAAAAACTTTTTAGTTTGATGTAGTCCCATTTGTTTATT
>NW_006442484.1:11179655-11251627 GCF_000325575.1 Pteropus alecto
AAGAAGTTGGTTCAGTTTCGTATTTTTTGCATGTATCTGTCTAGTTTTCCCAACACCACTTATTGAATAGACTGTCTTTCACCCTACTGTATATTCTTCCTTGTCTGTCATATATTAAATGACCATATAGGTGTAGATTTATTTCTAGGCTCTCTAATCTGTTCCATTAATCAATGTATGTCTATTTTTATGCTGTTACCATGATGTTTTGATTACTATGGCCTTATAGCATAGTTTGATATCATGTAGTGTGATACCTCCAACTTCGTTCTTTTTTCTCAAGATTGCTGTTGCTCTTCAAGATCTTTTATGGATCCATATAAATATTAGGATTATTTGTTCTAGTTCTCTGAAAAATGTCATTGGTATGTTGATAGGGATTGCATTGAATCTATAGATTGCTTTAGGTAGTATGACCATTTTGATGATGTTGATTCTTCCTACCCATGAGCACGATATATGTTTCCATTTATTTATATCTTCTTCGATTTCTTTTATCAATGACAAAATTTTCTGATAACAGGTCTTTTCACTCCTTGGTTAATTTGATTTCTTGGTATTTTATGGTTTTTGATGTAATTATAAATTGGATTGTTTTCTTAACTTCTCTTTCTGAAAATTTATCACTGGTGTATAAAAATACCACTGACTTCCGAACATTAATTTTGTATCTTGCTACTTTACTGAATTCATTGATCATTTCTAATAGGTTTTGTTTTTTGTTTTTTGTTTTTGTTTTTTTGTTTGTTTGTTTTGGTGGAATCCTTAGGGCTCTCTCTATATATTATCAAGTTACCTGCAAATAATGACAGTTTTATTTCTTCCTTTCCAATTTGGATGCCTTTCATTTCTCTTTTTTATCTGATTGCTGTTACTAGGACTTCCAATACAATACCTTGAACAGAAGTGGTGAGAGTGGGCATCCTTGTCTTATTCCTGATCTTAAGAAAAGTGCTCTTAGCCTTTCCCCATTGAGTACAGTGTTAGGTGTAGGTCTGTCACATATAGTTTTTATTATGTTGAAATATGTTCCCTCTATTCCCACTTTGCTAAGTGGTTTTATCATAAACAGATGCTAAATTTTGTCGAATGCTTTTTCTGCAATTATTGATATGATCATATGATTTTTATTTTTCTATTTATTAATGTGGTGTATTGCATTAATTGATTTGCAACTATTGTACCAACCCTGCATCCCAAAAATAAATCCAAATTGATCATGGTGTATGATATTTTTAATGTGTTGCTGAATTTAGTTTGTTAATATTTTGTTGAAGATTTTTGCATCAGTGTTCATCAGGGATTTGGCCTATAGTTTCCTTTTTTTTTTTTTTTTTTTTTAAGAATGTCTTTGTCTGGCTTTGGAATCAAGTTAATGGTGGCCTCCTGAAAAGAATTAGGGAGCCTGCCCTCTTCTTGAATTTTTTGAACTAGTTTGAAAAGAACAGGTATTAATTCTTTGACTGATTGGTAAAATTCACCTATAAAGCCATCTAGTCCAGGACTTTTGTTTTTTGGGGAGTTTTTTGATTACTGATTCGATTTTGTTGGTGGAAATTGATCAGTTCAGATTTTCTGTTTCTTCTTGACTCAGTGTTTGGAAATTGTATATTTCTAGGAATGTATCCATTTCATCTAGACTGTCTAATATATTGGCATGTAATTGCTCATAGTATTTTCTTATGATCCATTGTATTTCTGTGGAGTCAGAGTTACTTCTCTTCTTTCATTTTTGATTTCATTTATTTGAGTTCTTTCTCGTTTTTCCTTGATGAGTCCGGTTAAGGGTTTATCAATTTTGTTTATCCTTTCAAAACCTTCTTTCATTTTTGATTTCATTTATTTGAGTGCTTTCTCATTTTTCCTTGATGAGTCCAGTTAAGGGTTTATCAATTTTGTTTATCTTTTCAAAGAAATAGTTCTTGGTTTTATTAATATTTTATATTGTTTTTCTAGACTCTGTTTTGTTTATTTCTGCTCTGATCTTTATTACTTCCTACCTCCTACTCACTTTGGGCTTTGTTTGCTGTCTTTTTCTAGTTCTTTTAAGTGTAAGGTTAGATTATTTATTTGAGCTTTTTCTTGTTTCTTGAAGTAGGCTTATAATTGCTATGAATAACCCTTTTAGGACAGTGTCCCGTGGATTTTGAATTGTGTTTTCATTTTTATTTGTCTCTAGGTATCTTTTGATTTCTTCCTTGATCTCATTGTTAACCCATTCATTGTTTAGTAGCATGCTATTTAGCTTCCATGTGTTTGTGTATTTTATAGTTTTTTTTTTCTTGTAGTTGATTTCTAGTTTAATACCATTGTGATCAGAGAAGATGATTGATGATTTCATTCTTCTTAAATTTATTGATACTTGTTTTGTGGCCTAACATTTTCCTGTCCTGGAAAATGTTACAAATACACTTGAGAAGAATGTATATTTTGCTGCTTTGCAGTGAAATGCTCTGAAAATATTTATTAAATGTATCTGTTCTAGTGTGTCATTTAAGTCTACTGTTTTGTTGTTGATTTTCTGTCTGGAACATCTGTCCATTGGTGTCAATAGGGTATTAATGTCCCCTACTATGAGTATATTACTGTTGATCTCTTCTTCTATATCAGTCAATATTGCTTTATATATGTAGGTGCTCCTATGTTGGGTGCATATATGTTTACTAGGGTTATGTCCTCTTGATGTATTGCTCCCTTTATCATTATGTAATACCTTTCTTTGTCTTTTATTTTAGCCTTTGTTTTAATATCTATTTTGTCTGATATTAGTATTGCTACCCCAGCTTTTTTTTATTTCCATTTACTTAAAATATATTTTTTTAACCCTTAACTTTCAGCCTGTGTGATCATTTGATCTGAAGTGGGTCTTCTGTAAATAGTATATGCATGGGTCTTGTTTTGTTCTCTATTTGGCTACCCTATGTCTTTTGATCCGAACATTTAATCTATTATATTTAAAGTGATTATCAATAGGTACACAGTTATTGTAATTTTATTATTTGTATTTATTTGGTATTTCTCCCCTTACTTTTTTTACAGAAGTTCCTTTAACATTTCTTGTAATACTATCTTGTTAGTGATGAATTCCTTAGGCTTTTCTGTGTCTGAGAAGCTCTTTATCTCACCTTCAATTTTAATTGAAAGCCTTTCTGGTCAGAGTATTCATGGTTGTATGGTTGTAGTTTTTGTTTTTTGTAACTTTGACTAGTTCTTGCCAGTACCTTCTGGCCCGCAAAGTTTCTGTTGAAAAATTAGTAGACATTCTTATGGGGGTACCCTTATAAGTAACTAGCTGCCTTTCTCTTGCTGCTTTTAAGATTCTCTCTTTCTCTTAGACCTTTGGCATTTTAATTATGGTGTGTTTTGGTGTGGGTCCGTTTGAATTCCTCTTGTTTGGGACTCTTATGCTTCCCGGACTTGTATGTCTAATTCCTTTGCCAGGTTAAAGAAGTTTTCTGTCATTATTTCCTCAAATAGATTCTCAACCCCTTGCTCTCTCTCTTCTCCTTCTGGTAATTCTGTGATGCAAATATTATTATGCTTTGTGTTTTCCCGAAGATCTCATAAATTACCCTCATTTTTTTTGTTGTTGTTGTTGTTGTGATTGGGTGTTTTCTGCTACCTTATCTTCCACTTTGCTGATTCAGTGTTCTGCTTCATCTAATCTATTGTTGAATCGTTCTAGTATATTCTTCACTTCAGTTATTGTATTTTTATATCTGTCTGGTTCTTTTTTATGGTTTCTATGTCCTTTTTTATATTATCTCTCTGTTGATATTTTTACTGAGCTCATCCATTCTCCCCTTAAGTTCACTGAGCATCCTTATAACCATTATTTTGAATTCTGTCTCTGGTAGGTTGCTTGCCTCCGTTTCATTTAGATTATTTTCTGGAGTTTTCTCCTGTTGTTTCACTCGTAGCATGTTTCTTTGTTTTCTCATTTTATTAGCCTCCCTGTGTTTGTATGTATGTGTTAGGAAGATTTGTTTCAATTCTCAGCCTTGGCAAAATGGCTTTATGTGGAAAGTGCCTTGTGTGGCCCAGTGGCACATTCTCCCTGATCATCTGTGCCAGGGGCTCTGGAAGTGATCTTTGTGTGGGTTATGTGTGATCTTCTTTTGTAGCCAAGACTTTATTGGTGTTAGTACATCAGTGGATGGGATTTCACTCAGGCTGGCTGACTGTGGGAATTGGCTATGCCCACAGGGTATGAGTTGTTGTATGGGTCACTGACCTCACTGAGAGGGATTTACCCTAGAAGACTTGTGTACTTGTTGAGACCATCCTTTGTGTATACCGCTTACATTGCTAGTCAGGAGTTGCTCTGTTGTGGTCTAGTGCCTGACTCTAGGTGCACTGGTTTTGTGGCCCCTTGGGAGGGGCTCCCCAGAAGGCCAAGGTCAGCTGCTGCCTTTGTTTGCTCAGGGTTACCTGGTGAGAGCTACAAAGCAATCCACAAATGGTTGCTGCCTATGCTGGATCTATAGGTAAGTGGATCTATAGGAAGAGACAATGCTGTAAGCCATGGTCCGGTTACCCCCAGTACTGACCCTGGCGCAGTATAGCAGGAGGATCAGTATGCCTAAAGGCCTGAGGCTGCCTCTCAGTTGCCAGTAAGACTCCGCAAGTGGAAGAGCCTTTGGGTGATACCTGCATTGGGTGGTGCGAAGACCCAGGGAGTGACCCGAATATATTGAGTAGATTTCCCCCTGCCACTGCAGTATCAGTTTACATGTCAGCACTGTTACTGTGACTTCTTATAAGTCTCAGATTATAGCAAGGCCGGCTGCTGCCTTCCTCAGGCCTGCAAACACCCAAGACCTGTTCAAGAATTACTGAAGCTTGTGGGCAGGAATTTGTGGCCCACCACCAAAAGCCTCTTCCAGGATGCATGGGCTTTGTGGGGGCCACACGAACTGAGTGCTGTTGTTTGCTGTTGAATTTGTGTCCCAAGGAAATCACAGGATGGGACTGAGTTGCCTGGGAACAAATTTGCCACAGGTAATTTGTGGGTTAGGTAGGGCAGCATCTCAGTGATACACGGGGCAATCAGGCCTAGACAGCACCAGATTTGCTGTCAGTTCTGAGTCCATGGGCTCCCACAAAAATCACATATCACTGTGAGACTCACTCCTGTCTGGGATGGGTTCACGCACCCCTGCTGACAGTAGTGATTCACCCGCCAATGTTTTCCCCCAAATTTTCACACTGTGCTAGTGCTAGCCACTAGCCAAGGTCTGTTGCCTGCGCAGAATGAGCAACCCTGGAAAGGGGCAAGGCAGGAACGGCTGCCTGTCAATGGGCTGTGGGCAATTTGTGCGTTGGGTAGGATGGGGGTCTCAGAGAAACAAAGGTCATTAGGACAATACAGTCTCAGTTTTGCTGCAACTTCTATGTCCATGAGTTCCTACAAAAGTCACAGATCACAGCAAGACCATCTGCTGTCTTGGACTAACCCACAGATCCCTACTATCTGCCCAAGCTTGTGTTGGCAGCAATGATCTGCCTGAAACTGTTTTCCCTGAAATGCGCTCACAGTACTGGCTGAGTTCTGATGCCTGCTCTGAAAATTCAGCCCTGGAAAGCCCTGGAAAGCCCTGGAAAGAGCCACTGCCTGAAGATAAGCCACCCCAGGCAATCTGGGTAGGGCACCTCCGGAGGCCAAAACAGCTTCAGAATTGGCCCTGTGGGAGAAGGTTCAGCACAGGCAAGCTGGCACAGTTCTAAAGATTGCCCATAGGCAGGCCCCCAACTAAGACGTGATGACGACTGGCTACTTATCCAACCCTCGTTCCTGCACCATGTAATGCATTCTTTCCCCATATGACACTTGTCCAAGGCCCTGCCCCTCCTCTGGTGGCCAGGGTGTATGTCCTCAGGCCTTTCAGTCCGTGCATGGGCCCTTTAAAGTGGTGTCTGGGATTTCAGCTCATCCGGTAGGCCAGAATCCCCACTGATTTTTATAGTCAGATTTTTTGGGGAACTACTCTTCCCTGGGCTGGGATCTAGGCTGGGAATTTGGGCAGGGACATCCCCCTCTGGAGGTAAGACCCCTCTCTTTTTCAGGGGGGGCTTCTGCAGCAGCGCTCTCCCTTCTGGTGATCTTCCACCACCCACGGATGCAGGCCCAGCTTGATTCACAACTTTGCCCCCTGCTACCAGCTTCAGTGTGGTTCCTTTTTCATATCATCAGACATATATGTTATGATCAGCTGGACTTCAGATGATTCTCCACATCAATTATTTTATAATTTGGTTTTAATTTTAATGTGGTCCTGAGAGGAAGCAAACCATGCTTTTACATAACCCGCCATCTTGACCCACCTTCCTATAAAATATTTTTTATAAAAATAGTATGTTAATTTGATAGGGCTGAGAACTGCTGCTCCAACCAATAAAACTGCTCCTTTAAATTGCAAATTATTTACAGGTGAATAAATGAAGGGAAAAAATTGAGATGTCAAAGGGAATGCTGTGATTCAGTGTTTCTTGGGGGGAAAAGAATCCAGTCTATTGCTAACTCACAACACCCATCCACTTCATCTATTTCCAGGCCTCGGCTACCCTCTGGCACACCTCTCATTCTCCTTTCCACTCTATCCAAAAGAACACATGACATTCTATGAACAGGAGCTTTAGTCATTTCCCCATGACTAGGAATAATTGTCACCCTTACCCACTCACCAATCTGACTTGAAACACATTTTTTTAAAAACTCACTTTTATGCTGCCAAAATGGTGTCTCTTTAGAAACAGCATTTTGTAAAAGTAGGAACTTGCTCTATTATAATTTCAGGACTTGTCTCATGAGATCAGAGAAAGAGGTGATATGAGGCCTTTAAACCTTCTACATGGCTCTCTACCAGTAACAACTTTGTGGAAACCCTTCTTTTCTTAAAAAAAAAAAAAAAAAAAAGCATACTAAATATTTTTAACTTGGTTTAAATAGCTATGCCCATGGAAAGTCAGCCTGATGTAACATAGGCAATATAGGCTGCAGGTAAATCCTTTAGTCCTAGAAAAATAACCAATAAGCCAAAGTTCTGGCAAAGATTTTATTAATTTGGTTAATACGCTGGGTAATAATCATGCAGGTATACCTATATTTCTGAGTAAAACAGTGGAAAGATTGAAACCCAGCCTGGAATTTCCAAGAGAGAGAGAAAGAGAGATTTAGCATAAGCTAAATTGACAAAACAGCCATAGAAGTAAATTGACCACCTGGAGTCAAACCATTTCTTAATACATAAAGCCTCGGTTTTACAGAATGGAATTAACCCCCAAACTTTTAATTTACCAGAAACTTTTTTTTATTTGATTTTAGAGAAAAATAGTTGAATTTCTCACAAAATAAACAAATAAGAAGAAACAATCAGCAGAGAGATTTTTCTGCCAATGACAAGAGTGAAGAAATCAGGAAGCATGCTTATTAAATTAATACATAATACAAAACTGGGAATGAGAACTAAAATGCTATATAACAGAATTGGTATCCAAAGCAGTCCCAGCAAGCTGAAACCCTGGACCAGTGGTTCTCAACTCTGCTGCACACGATCAACAGCTGTGGAGCTCTAAAAGTTCAGACATTGCCTGGGATCTACCCTCAGGGATACTAATATAATTAGTCTGAGCCTGGGCATCAGTAGATTTTAAATGCTCCTCATGCAGTTCTAAAGCATAGTCAGGATTGAGACCACTGCCTTAGATCATGCCAACGTTCGCTGTAGTAAAGGGTCACGTGCCATGATTGTCAGCAGTGGTGGGCGGGTGACTGAAAGAAAAGTGACAACACAGAACCTAACTGCTGTCTTAGAATAGCAAAAAAAAAAAAAAAAAAAATGATGCAGACAGAGGCATAGCTAAAATTCACAAGTGATAGTAACCAATACCATCATCAAGTGTTTTCTACGTTCCAGGCACTGAGCTGAGGTGCAGAGACATCAGAATACTACGTTTATCTTATATAAAAAGATAGGTTAATAGATGAAAGGACAGATAGATGAATGAATATCTATGGACAATTTGGTGAAGGATGCCCAAGGAAGTAGAAGATGGTTACTGTTGGAATGTTGGGTTAAAAGAAGACTTATTTTTATTATATAATTGTATACTCATTTGAATTTTTTTCATTTTTACTGAGAGTGTTGTCATAATGATTTTTAAAATATTATTTAAATAATAGCAATTTCTGATCTTGATGAGGAGTGGTTTTTTTCCTAATATGTCCCCCAACTAAAGCCATCTGTTAAAAACTGATAAAAACAATCAAGATTATATCTGAATAATCCATTTTGTTCATTGCTCATTTATTACACATAACTAAAATGAGCTCTGCTATTTAGCAATAGACCCCAGTACTTTTAACTGGCACTGGAATTGGAACTTGCTGAAGGTCAGGCAAGTCCAGAACAATTGGCAACATTTTGCCATAGAAAATTGCAGTTTGGGAGTACACTGCCTGGGGTATAGTTACACTCAGGGCTTTACAGTTAGACTGAGTATGTGTGGAATTAGCGGATAAGCTAAAAAGAAGCTTGTGCCTGCTGTGAGGTAAGATGATAGCATGGGAATAAAATAGAATTTGCATTAGCTTGCAAACCCTCCTTTTTTGTAGCTCCCTTGGGTTGCCAAAGCTCTACAGAACTTTTAGCTCTCCACTCTATTGATCAGATTTGTCTTTGATGTTATCTTTAAACCTATATCCCCAGAGCAGAAATGTGGGGGGCATTAGGGGTGGGAGAAGAGGAGATTGCCTAGAGTCTTTGCCTCCACCCCCTACACACTTAACTCACCCAGAAGCATCTCTTGCTCAACCACCTGTCAGGAAGAAAGCATTTTTTCTTTCGTATGGAGGAAAAGCACCAGCCTGGGGAATAAGAACATCTGGGATCTACTGCTAATTTTAGGTTGTAGTTGTCTAAACGTAGGCTGCTCACTCCACCTGTGAAAGGAAGACACTTGCTTGGAAGGATAAATTTTGGCATTGTAGTTATGTTCTAATTCTTTTGATGGTGCATATATTTAGTAAAATATTAGCCTGTATGATACCAGTTAATGTATCCTCAACTTTAGTCTACATGAAGTCAGTGTCCTAAAATATTTAGACACAGAAGATACAGATAATGTAGATTGTCATGTAATCCAGGCACTAAATATCATGCAAAATGGCTTTTTGTATGCATCAACCAGATAACCAATTCCTCTTCTCAATTGTCTACTTGGCCTGGAGAGTTAGAGACCCACATCATAATGTTCTCATTGCCACAATAAAATTTGGTGTTGTATTCCAAACACTGAATGTTCTTGTTGTACATAACTAGAAGATTTTACAGATTGATGCTCAAATTTATCTGAGTGCAAAAAGTGTAATAAATAACACTGCAGAAATATGGAAGCTGCCTTAGGACTCTAAATTTATATTCTACTCCTAAAATATAAAGGAGAAATCAAGTCTCTGCTTTCAAACAAGAAATCTTAATCTTTTTGAAATTACTTTCTAAAATGTCAATTTATAATTTAGATTAAAAGTATCTGAGATGGAATCATTTTAATGACTTGACTAAAAGAATGACAGTTTATTGAAAAGATGATTAATACAGAAAATCAATTTTATTCTTGAGAAAACAAATATCAATAAATCCCTGTTCATTCAATCTAACAAAATTGTTTGTTAAGCTTTTCTACAAGAGAGATCTTTACCAATCAAAGGAGTTTAGTTTCCAAAATTTTATCAGAAGTTACCATTATTTTTTATTCACCCCTTGACCCAAAGGAGAAAGGAAAAGCTAAAATGGGATCAAAGGAAAAATCACATCTTGATTTATAACCCATATTTTCTGATCGGACTTACAAATCCAGCTAAAGTGTTTAATCAATATAGAGCACTTAAAAATGATGTCAGTTATAGAATGCTTTCATCTGAAAGTGGTGCTTAAGCTAACTTCTTGTTAAAAAACTAAAATAAAATTTTTTTAAAAAATCTTGTTTCCCTTTAGCATTTATTTTTCTAAATTAAATATAATGTTCGAGATATTACATCAATTCTAACCTACTTCTCTAGCTTTTATTGAAGAGATTGCATAAAATAAAAAAAATAAATATTCAAAAATAGCTACCTAAATATTAGCAGGAAGATTTGTGGGACTTTGAATGGACAATACAAGGACCTTTGTCCTTGCACTGAGAAGCTCATATTTCATGTGGACTTATCGGAGGTAAGCAACAGCTGCTGGGAATATCTCAGTCAGTTTCCAGGTATAAGGCACTGAATCAGAAGTGTTCTGTTTTCTCTATGTTGATGTTTATAAATTAGGCCTCTTTAGTTCAGAAATAAAAAACTGAGAAGGTATTTGGTCTAAGTCAATGAGATCATGAAGGGTACAAATGGAGAAAAAATGAACCAAGTCATTAAACTTTGAATTATCAGCTGTAAGGTCACCCTTTGCAGATGAAAGATGTCAGTTAGGATGGCTAAAAAGGAAGCACAGCTTTGAGTAGTCAATAACAGGTATACCAGGCTGATGAGTCTAATAAGGAAAAAATTATAAATAGTTTCTACAAGCATTTAGATTAATTTATGGATGATTCAGCCATAAGTAGTTATTAGGGGAAGTTGCTGATCTATTTTAGATCAATAGCAGTAGTTGTGCCAGATGCTTGACATGTGAATTTTTCATTTAATCCTCACAAAATCTCTGTGTACAGGTATTCCTTCCTTTGGTGTACAAATTATGAGAAGCTCAAAAGGTTATGTATATTGAACTAGGTCACACTCTGAGTGATGGAACTGAGATTTGAACCCAATTTGATCTGATCCCAGGGATCATGAGCTTTCTTTTAAGCTAGGCTGTCTCTCAAAGACAAAAGACACCTTAGATACACGAAATACTTCACATAATTATCTTTTGCCACTACATTACTCTAGTAATGAAATACTTCACAAGGTCACTGTTAAGTACATAATTATCTTTTGCCACTACATTACTCTAGTAACTAAAATATTAAAACCTTGTTGGCAAAAAATAATAAACACTTATTACCACCCACTAATGGGTGGGTCAATGGAGAAGCTCTGCTGATCTTGGCTGAGTTTGGCCAATCTAACCTAGTTTTGCTTGCATGTCTATGGTCAGCTAGCAGGTTGGCTAGGAATGAGCTGGTCTAGAATGTTCTCCCCTAGGATGTTTTGTCTCTTTTCCACATAGTCATGTGTCCTCCAGTAAGTTAGCTTGCACTTACTTTCATAACAAAGACAGTTTATGACAAAGAACGAGACCTAGGTCCAGAGCTGACCCACTGACATTTCCACAATAATTTAATGGCCAGTGCAAGTCAAAAAAACCAATCCAGTTTCAATGGATGAGGAAATAGATTCCATCTCTTGACAGGAGGAGCTACAAAATCGCATTGCAAAGGGCTTAAACAGAGAGGGATGAAGAATTAGAACCATTTTTGTAATCAATCTACCATAAAAATGGAGAGATTAAAAAGAACAGCAGTGTAGACCAGAACTGATTTCTCACTGTTTATTTATTCGTTCAATAAATATTAATTGATCTCTCCATGTTTCAGGTACCTTATAGGTATTGAGATTCAGGGGTGAATAAAACAGATAAAATTTTCTCCCCAAATAAAACTTACATTCTAATGAGGGAAACTGGAAGCATACAAAATAAATAATTAAAGTAATTTGTATTTACATATTAGTGTGCTAGTGCTGACATAAAAAAAAAATTACAGAAGTATATTTTCTCATAATTCTGGAGGCTAAAAGTCGAAGATCAAGGTATTGGCATCTTCGGTTTTTCCCGAAGCCTCTCTTCCTGGCTTTCAGATGGCTGCCTTCTCGTTATTTGATCACGTGGCATTTTCTGTCTGTATGTATGCATCTCCCTGGTGTCTCTTTTTTGAGTCTCATAAGACCAACAGTCATGTTAGAGTAGATTAGGGTCCCATTCTTCTGACATTCATTTAACCTTAACGACCTCTTTAAACGCCTAATCTCCTAATTCCTCTGTGGGAATTAGGTCTTTAACACATAAATTTTGATGGGGCACAGTTCAGTCCATTAACAGTAATATAAGAATATAAAAATAGTAAAGCGACAAAAAAAAAAGCAGAAAGCAAAATACAAACTATTGATGGGGCAGAGTGGGGGATAAAATTTTAGACAGAATTGACTACCTCACTGAGAATGTGACATTTGAATAGCAGAGCTGCTTACATGAACATCAGGGGAAAGATATTTCAGACAAAGGGAACAGTAATATAAAGAGCCTCAAAGAGCCCCAGGGAAGCACCTGATTGGTTTGTAGAGGGACCTGGCTGGAGAGATCTGACAAGAAAAAAAGCATTAGAGTGTGAAAAGGGAGAGGTAAAGTGGTCCAGATCAGACAGATCATAGTGAGGACTCAGAGATACAATGAGAAATTATCAGAGGCTCATGAGCAAAAGATTTGTATAATCTGACTCATACTTTTAACAGCTCCTTCTGATTGCTTTAACAATAGTGATCAGTTAGGAATATGGTTAGGTCTTGGCATGGACCAAAAAGGTACCAGTGAGGTTGGTAAAAACTGGTTGAATTTCAGTTATAGTTAGAAATGAAAGCTTACATCATATTCTAACAGATTAAGTATGGGCTGTAACAGAAAGAGATGTCAAAGATGGTGGTAAGATTTTTAGCCCGAGTACCTCGGAAGAATTAAATTGCCATTAACAAAAAGTAAGGAAGACTCTAAGAAAAGAGCCACAGGAGGAATCATTTTCACTTGCTTATTTATTTATTTGTTGTTTTTATTTTATTGATTGATAAGAAGACTATCAAGAGCTCAGTTTTGGACATTTAATTTTAACATGGTTGTGTAAAGGGTCCTTAGCTTCAAAGATTCACAAGAAAAACTCACAATTGTACTTGTGGTTGGGATTTATTATAGCAAAAGGATACAAAACAAATTCAGCAAAAAGAAAAGATGCACAACTGCAAGTTTGGAAGAAAACAAAGCACAAGTTTCCAAGCGGCTGCACAATAGGAAGTGAGCAGTAGCCTAGTGAGCAAAACTTCATCTGTATTTGAAGCCACTCCCCAGTGCTAGCATCACCACCTCAGGTCCGCCTCAGATCATCAGGCCTTAGATTCTCACAGAATCACTGGCCTTGGTACCAAAAATTCTGGGGATTGCTGTCCTAGGGAGTAAAACAATAGATATCCGTGAACAAGCTCTCAAACATTTAGTAGTCAGAGAGGTAAAACAAAACAGGTAGAAAAAAGGGTGAGAACAAATAAACAAAAAAGATAAGAAGAAAAGCAGGAGCCTAAGCCATCCTGGAAGCAATATAAAGAGAGTGATTGATAAACTACTACTCTTCAAGTAAGATAAGAGTGAGAAATGATAATTGGGTTGTTCTGATATTTATAGATAAGCTACACTTCTTATTTTGAAATATTTTGGACATATTTAATCCACACCCTTGGCTTTTTACATTCCTATAGGGCCCTATCCAAAGCCTGGAAAGGGGTAGATGGTCCATGAAAATAAAAAGAGCACATTTCTGGTACCACTCCTGCTGTCCACATCAACCAAGCCTCACTGAGCACTTATCAAAGACCGTGTGATACAGAAGTGTCTTGGGAGCATGCAGGATCAAGTGGGAGGAGAGCTATCTGCATGTGAGAGAAGAATAGTCCAGCCAGATGGAAAAGAACCAAGATATAAGCTATTAAATGGCCTATTGTATGTCAAAATTTTTAGTCTAGTGTCTAGAATTGTAAATGCTATGTCATCATCATCAACAACAAAAACATCAGCATTATCCAAAACTGATATAGAGACAGCAATTTTTACAAAAACAGAAATGAATCATAATAAGATTTAGACTTTCAAGATTTGCAAAAAATAGCTAGGGCCTTCTTATTCCAGACCAAATCCCACTATAACATTTTACCCCCAAATATCCTACATTTATTCTAATTCCCTTGAAATTGCTTATAATGTATCCTTTTATTGAAATGAAATTCCACTTTTGGTCCTGATTCTTGCCCATTTTTAAAGTCTGGGCTATATTTGTTCATTGCACTGAGTAGGATTGTTCTTTGGACAATCTAAAATAAGGCAAGTGCTTTCTTAAATGTTGTACCCTAGGCACTTATTTTATTCTAATCCCAGTCTCAACTAGGATTCAACTAATGCTCAATTGGTACTCAGTTAATGGTAGGTATTAGGATGATAAATGAAAGCACTAACTGAAGAATTGGGACCATCTATTAGAATTGATTTTTCTTTCCTTCTCTGTCTCCCTTTCTTTCCTTCTTTCTCTCTCATTCTTCTCTTTCTCTTTCTTTTTCTTTTTTGTGTGTGGCGGGGTGGGGTCGAGCAGGCAGACAGGTTGACCAAGAATCACTATAAACACTGACATATTTTAGAACAATTATTTCGAAACTGTTAAGTTCCAACTCATTAGTAGACTGTAACATTTTTTCTTGCTTTATTAATGAAGTAGTTTACACTTGATTAGTCTAGAAGAGAAATAAAAAGATTTTAAAAAATACCACAGTGCACTTTATGCAGTAAGAGTAAAAACTGTTTTCTGAAGTTTTTTTTTTCTTATGTACACGTATACTTGGCAGCAAAAGAAAATGTATTTCGGACTTGGTTATGGTCCAAAATATTGGGAAAAATACTCCAGAGAAATTGCAACAAATGATCATTTTGTAATATAGAAGACCATTGTCTTTATAATCAGTCTAAACTGAAGTCACAAAGAAATAATAATCATATAGAATAAATGTGCCTTCTATGATTTCCACACAGGCTTCAGAAGCTGCAGAAGACCCTAGTGTAGGAGGCTTTGTCCAACTGATGCTATAATGCAGGACTGTGCAGCGCTTTCAAAATGTATAATTGGTTCATCTTATTATTTGGATTGGAGATGGTGAATATTTCCAATCCATAATATTAGGCCTAGCATTTGTATTCAATCCTCAGTGGATCATTCCAATTTTTAGCAGCATTTGGGTACATCTTGGGCATGATTATTACATTGTCTGGCTGGAAACACAATTTGAGGTTTGGAAGGAGACATATGCCAAATCAAAGTCCCTAACAGGAAGTTTACTGGACATAAATTTTGCAAATCAGATTTTGTACAGTATTGAGCAGACACGAGAGCTCCTAGGCAGTCAGAGACTGGTTATAGTATCTCGAACAATCATGGAATTCCAGACCAAATGTCCAGGTATCCATCCAAAGACTTGCTTCCTGAAAGTGCCTGTGATTTATCTAGCTTCAAAGTTTACAAACTGAGGTCCAGGTCCAATTGAGGGCTGCTATCATGTTTTGTGTGGCTAACATAATGTTTTATAAATTGGAGACAATATTTAAAAATTGGATGATTTCACATGGAATCTATTTCTCTAGCTTCTCTTGAAAAAAAAATCAGAGTATATGGCAACAGAACTGACATTCCATTATGGCAATAAGTAGCTGAGCCTCTGTAGCATCTGCCTTCCTTATGCAGGCAAACCTCCTCCAGCTGCTTAATGAAAGCACGTGCACCTACATCTGCTTCAGTCAGGCGTTTTACCTACCTGGTCCCGTGAACATTTTAATTCGCTTTTCATAATCTAACAACATGTATCTAATTAGAGCAGATCAGTTGGAAACAGAGATGGGTACTGTCAGAAGGCTAAAGCCTAGGAGCTAATTTAGTCAACAGTTTTTAATTTGCCCTGTTTCTTGTTCTAAGCACATCCTATGCTGTCCATTACAGTTGCTTAGTAAATGATCGTTGATGACTGTTTTACCAATACACAGTGGAGGTAGTGCATAGTAATGGAAATCAGAAAGCCAAGTGTTCTGGCGAAGAGGAGCTTTGCTAAATATAATAATAATATTAAAATATCACAAGCCTATTTTCACACAAATATTTCCATCACCTATGAACTTAAATTTTCACACCATTTCTTTCCAAATTCAAAAAATCCAGATGTGTAATGTTTTAGGTATTATAGTTCAAAGATACTCAAGGAGCTCACGTTATAGAGTTAGAAGAATTCCTTCATCTTCAATGTCTTTCAAATGCCCCATCGACCCTTCTAAACTGGAAGCTTTTACTTATGTTCTGCAGCCTAGTAATCACTTCTTCTACTCCCACATCCAATTAAAATTCCTCCTCATCCATATCGTTTTCCAGTCCTGAAACTTTTGCTGACTCTCTCTTCTCTGGGTTACGGTAGCTCTTCCTGCCTTTTCCACTCTTTGGGGAGGAAAGAAGCGGGGACTTACTATACACTCTCTTCCTTGCTTGTTTTTCTGCACTGATTCATCAAATAAATATTAATTTGACACTTGTAAGACAATGCATAATCACTGTCAAGTTTATAAATTGTATAAAATCCAGTTCTTACTTTCACAGAAATGGCGATCAACTGTATATAACACCCATATTCCTACAGTTATCAGTTCAAAATTGAGCACATAAGTCCTAAGAATATGTCTATTGAATACTGAATGCAAAAAATGAATAAGGTAATGAGCATATGACCAAACAGATGGACTAGTGAACCATACATGTGGTATCCTTTGGATTGTTCATGAACTTACTTTTTGGAATTTTACATTCACCATGATGCGCCAGGCCACATTCACAACCACGAACTGCTCCAAATCTGTGAAAGCTACACCATGCTGCTCTATTTCTGTGGCTTCCATGGTAACAAGAATAAATCCAGAACAAGAAGAGAGAGTCAGCCTGATATGGAATCCACAGACTGTTTCTGGGTCCAGAATCAGCTGTAAGTATATGCATCTGACCATAAATTCCATGTGGATGGGTAATTGATCCACTTTAAAATTCAGTTTCCTTAACTGCAGTGTAACAAGAGTAGATTAGATCCAATCTCAGAATTCTTCCAGCAGTTACTTATTATGATCCTAATTATCTGGAGAGCACCAGGTAAAGCATCAAAAAAAAAAAAAAGGTAAGTCCTAATTTACAAAAAAAAAGGAGGAGAGAAGGAGAAGGAGAAGGAGGAGAAGAAAAGAAAAAGAATTTTACCACTATGTTTTGTTCTTATTGTTTTGAGTTTTTCCCTAGATTACTTTTGATCCAAGGTGTTGATTTAAAACAAACAAACAAACAAAACAAAACAAAACAAAACAAAACAAAACAAAACAAACCAGAAAAAGGCCATTTTGCGTATTACAAATACAAAATGCCAAAGTTGTTTTCTCTTTTTCATGTCCCCTGATGTGATGAATCAGGATAGGAGTTTGATGCTTCTTAAATTGAATTTGGTGGACTTGACTTAGAATGTTTTTAAAAAAATGGAATAGACTATTATATTTATTTAATCCATACCTTGTTCAGTGGAAGGTAACAGCAGTTCTAGAAATTATCCTAGAATAATACTCATTATTTCATAAGAGGACTGGATAAAGTATGGATGCTTAAACATTAGTATGTTTTAGAATCATTTGGAGGAATTGTTAATACAAGGAGTACAGGGCTCTACCCCCTGAGAGTTTTTGATTCACTATTTCTGGGGTGGGACGTGATAACTGCATTTATAACAAATTCCCAGGTGAGGCTGATAGTGATAGCCAAGTAACCACACTTGACAACATCTTTTCTATAATATAATGCCTTCCTTGGTAGCCTTGAAAGACATAGCCAGGATATATCAGCAAAAATTACCAAATAGTGGTCCAATATAACTAAAAGATTTTTTAGAATTTTACTTGTTCGATAATTGAAAAGTCTAGCTTTGATACAGTGGAAGCATTTCAGCACCTGGTGAAAAGATGGCTACCACTTAGGAGTCCTAAAAATGAAATGTAAGATTAAAAATCCTCTAAAGTTTTTTGCATATCTAAGCTGCTAAAACATTTTAAACAAATGAACGAATGAACGAGTGAATGAAAAATTAGAAGTCAGAATTTATATATATTATGTGCTTTATGCAGAAAATTTATACTCTAGTCCATACTTCTCTTAATTAATTTGAGTTTGATCTTTTCTGCAGTTGTTTTTAATGTAATTCAAAAATTGAGCCTCTGTGTGCTTCATGTTCACAGATTTAAAATGATGAGACAGCAAGAGAACGATGTTTGGAAGAAGCTTGCTTTTATCCATCCATCGCACACTTCAAATAAGCAGGGAGTTTAAAAAGGTCTTCACTTCCTTTAGTCTGTATTCTGACTGATGGAGAATAAAAATTTTAAATGAGAGAAAATCAATTATTGATCTGCATTCTTTCTCCACAGACACTTCCGTGCAATTACACTATGCTAGTGTTTTCTTGGATTTCAACAATATACATGATATTAATTGATTTTGCTTTTATTGAAATAAGATTGAAAAGTTACTAGATCTACTTTAACTCTTTACCTTCCAGGGAGTGTTGTTTACACCAAGAAAAAAGCCAAGTTGTATCAAAATATAACTCTCTTTTGAAATGTTTCTATCATTTTATATTTGCAGAAAACATAAACCTTTTGAAGAAAGCCTTTTATGAAATGTCTCTAGCAAGGATGGACTAGCACATTTTAAAATACCTATGTGACAGATTCAATAAACTTGTTTTGAGGGCCACTTGTCTGCTTGAAGCATTCATTTATTGATTTTTTCACTAGTTTTTTCACCAAATATTTATTGTCACATCCATGTGTATTATAAGGGAGGAGAGAATCAGAAAGCAGAAGAGTTTGAATGAATTGCAGATTTTGATGCAAATCCAGGAGTTCTCCTGCTGCCTTCTTTGCTTTTTCTTTCCCCCACTACAAGGAGAGGATTTCAACTTAAGGACAAAGATAGGCTCAAAACATTAATTAGACAATATGATATGCACTTGAGATTACATTTAAAGACACTGGACAAATTAAGCGACAGTAGCAGGAGGCAAACCAATGACATAAGTGAAAAACTAAAGAAGATTGTGATGTAATGAAGCTATGAAATAATGTAGTGATAAAAAAAAGTGGGAAGATAAAAACTTTCAAAAGGCCACTTCTGGGACTAAGATTTGAGATTTCATATATTATATGTATATACATATATACATATGATTGTATATATATGCATATATTATGTTACCAAAACATTTCAAAGTAATTAACATATATCACTACACTTTACCCCTAAGTAGATCAACAGACTTCTTCAAAAACCAATAATTCCCTACCTAACTATAATGCTATTATCATACTTAATGAACTTAACAATAATTACCTAATCATCTAATATTCTTTTCCCCAACTGTAAAGATCTGGGAACTTTTAATAGAAGAAGCCGTATCAGTAGCAATGTAGAAGATATTGCCTTAAAGTTTATTTAATAAATTTAGATAAAAAGTGGTTGATAATAGTTGAATATAATGACAAATAATTTGGCCTGTCTTGAGATATTTTTAACTTAATTCTCCAATTCTATATTGTATTTTAAAATAAAATTATAAAAAACAAAGGTGGTCACTGGCTGTTTTTACCAATCATTTATGCTGCTTTTTCATAAACTATTAGGTTTTGACAAATATAAATATAAAGTCATATATTTAATATTTTGTTAATGGTGATAATATTATGTGACTAAGTCTTTATTTTAACAGTATCGTGGAAGTTCCCAAGAAAACTTACAATTAACAATTTTGGGAAAATTCCCTCATCTTGAAAAAACATACCTACAAGTCTATAAGTGAGCATAGGAATAAAGTTGATAAAGAGTAAAAGATAGAAGACATAAAAATAAACAGATAAAGAAAACAATAGGAAACATAAGTAATGACAATAAGAATATAAGGAAATCAACTTCACTACCACTAAAAATTTTAAGGACATAGAAAAATAATGAGTGAAAATTCAAAGCAGTCAATTAAAAAATAAATATACAAATAATATTTTGGGCTATTATTTTGAATAATTTTACTGGGCAGTCAGGCACAAAGAAAATGTGAGAACTAGTTAACATATAACCTACTAAAAAGTTTTAGTCATTCTTTACTCTACTCACACAAAATATCATTGTCAATTATCTTTCTGCGTGTTCATTTTTTTTTCTATAGACAACACAAGGCTTGAGACCATCTTAAATCTCACTGTACCACTCACATAACCTGGCAGCACAATGCCTTTCACGTAGTAGGGACTCAATAAATACTGGTTGTCTCTCTGGTTTATGAAGACAGAAAGCCTAATTTCTTTTAATTCTTGTGATACCAAAAGTAGGCTAATAATAAGATATCCTAGGAGTCCTGGGGAGCAGTAGCTTTCTTTTTTGAGAATTTTTGATCTGTAAAAGCAAATGAGCTCCTTATCTCTTAAAGGATGGGGAATAGATGGTAAATGCCTCCTCATAGTAGCCCAAGATTATAATGGATGTCCCTAGCTTTAAACAATGACAAAAAATATATATATACATATTAACCACAAGATCAAGATGCCTAATCAATTTGCAAGCACATGGAAGGGCTCTGAATGATGGGTAATAACCAGCATGACTTTGTGACCAACAAATCATGTTAGACCAATCCAATTGCCTCCTCTGACAGAGTAGCAGACCTTGTATGGAGAGAGAAAGGGACAGACATAATATATTTTGACTTCGGGGAGGCTTCTGACTCTGTTCCACATGACACGCTCATCAACAAGGTAGGAAAATATGGCTTGCTGTCAGAGATGGATTAAATTGATTAGAGGTGGCTAATTGGAAAGAGAGGAAAGTCACAGACTACAAGGAAACATAAGCGCAAAGCCAAATATACTGCTGGTTGGGTCTGGATAAATTTGAGGGCAAAGGTATATAGGAGATAGAGCAGAATACAGTTTTAGATGGCAGAACCCTTGCGGGTAAATTAAATAGCTCACCTCTTTTATTGGCATTTCTTCTAACTTCTTGGACATTACCAAGTGTATGAATGCATAGACCTTATGTAACTATACTCAAAGGAAAGTCATTATTTTAGATTAATACTTTGTGTCTCTAATATATAGTATTAAAATGCAAAAAGTAACTATATATAATTGTTTCTATTAAACTATTAATAATAAGTCTGCATCAAGGATAAATTTGACATATGTCCCCAAATTAGCAGATTGAATGAGAATAGGAAAATAAGATAACCAGTTTTCAAGGTGGGGAAATAGGAGAGAGAGAGAAGATGTTAGATGGTGGAAGGCAAAAGCAATAGGGGCTTCTAATCACCCTTACTACCGTAAGATTTGACCTGAAATTAATTTCTTCTGCTTAACATATTGGTTAAGATCTGACCCTAAATTCAGTATATAGGGCAAGTCAAACATGTTTTGAGCTAATCGGATCTACTGGAAGATTTACCATTGAAATCAGGCCAAGAAATGAGGAATCGTTTATTACAACAAATCAGCCAACAAGTAAATCCTTACTAAGCACCCATTATATGTCCATCTCTACTAGACACAGCCTCTGCCCTCAAAGATATGGAGCACAAAAGAAAAAGGTAGTATCTATAAAAATAAAACTTATGTGCTCTGATCTCTCTTCTCCCCAACATCTATGATTTTTTTTTCTCTCCTTTAAATATAGGCCTTTCTTCCTTTAAATGTAGCCTCATGCCTCTTTCTCAAAACTTTCACCTGAAAGTTTTATCATGTGTGATGATTTTAAAAGATGTCTAAAAATTCTTTGATATTCCTCCTCTAAAGAGGTGGAGGCTAATTCCTCTCCCCTTAAATATAGGTTGTACATAAAGAATGCTTCTACCAATATGACAAAAATGCTAATGTGACCCATTGGAGAACAGGTCATAAAGGCACAAAAAAATATTATTCATAAGGGAAAATATTGACATACTTGGGAACAATAGAACTACTATTTATTAAAACATATCATAAAGTAAAAAAAGCCACAGAATGTGAGAATATTTTTAACTGTATCACCAGAATATATAAGAAACTACAAATTTATAAGAAAAAAATTAGACAAATCAATAAAAACAGTAGGCGAAAAACTTAACTGGATATTTTATAGAAGAGAAAATCCAAATGTCCAATAAAAAAACCTGATCAACATCTTTAATAATAGGGAAATACAAATGAAAACTACAGCAAACTACAACTATACACCCATCAAATAGGCTAAAATAGAAACCTGAGGAAGCCTAGTATTGGTGACAATGTAAAATATTATCTGGTAAAGTTAAAAACAGGCATACACTATAACTCACCAATTTCACTCCTAGGTAAACAGACCATAGAAAATATGGACACATAGGGACAATAACTGTTATAGCAGCATAGATTTTGTAGCCAAAACCTAGGGAAAAATTATTTCAGGAGCAAAATATGTAATATTTATAAAATATAGCCACAAAAATAATCAAACTAAAGAAATGTAAATCAGCTTGAATGAATCACATAATTTAATAATGAGTAAAAAAAACTACAACACAAAAGAATATATATATGTGTATGGTATAGTATATATTATTTATTTATATTATCACAAAATATAAACTAAACAGCAACATCAAGGATGCACAAATTGGTGCTAAAATTATAAAGCAAAGCATCGAAGTATTACCATAAAATTCAGCATAGTGGTTACCCCTATCAGGTAGGGAGAGTTGGAGATGTTCCAGAATGAACATACAAAGAGCTTCTGAAAGTCTGGCAATGTTTTATTTCTTGACCTGCGTGGTGGTTCACAGGTTTCATTTTATAATTCATCCTATTACACTGTTTATTTATGTTTAACGTACTTTTCTTGTGTGTTGCATCTAAAAATAAAAGATGTACATAAAAATAACAGTAAATTTATAGCACAGCCCCATAAACTAGCTTCGGTTCCCACAACTTTATGGTAATTGCTCCCTGAGCTTTTTCTCAAGAATCTCATAAAATTATTGAAAAGACACTCATACTTTATATTTCCTACATCATCTAGTTTGCAAATATTCATTAAACAAATACTACTTGAGTGCCTACTATGTGATAGGCACTGTTCTAGGAATTTAGAATTATAGCAGTGATTAAAGTTAAAATGCCGCCTTCACTTAGGAAACACATATTCTAGTTTAAGTTGAAAATACAGAATTATTTTAGCAATTATGATTTAAGAATAAAGTGAACCTAGCCTCAGGAAAGACTGAATCCAGGGATTCAAATACCATCACTATTCTTAATCTCCACTTGTCTCTCTCTCTTCTTGGCTTAAAGTTGTAATTTAGCCTTATTTCTTCAGACCCTTCCATAAATTAGGGAGCACAATTATAATTAGCTCTGCAAGCACATAATTAGTTTTGCAAGTATATCCAGCTTGTACTCCAAGGGGAAAGAAAGACCATCTGCCTCCCAGTACCTAAAAAAATAAATAAATAAAATAAGAATTCTAGGGAAGAGCTCTGATTGGCCACTTCAGAATAATTGTTTCATCCATGAGCTAATTACTTAGGCCAAGAAAATGGGTGTACTATGATTGGCTGAGCCTGAATCTTACACTCAGTCCTGTGATGAGAGAAACCTGGTATAGTTAATTGATAACTCTATTAATAGAATAGCATGGAATAGATGAGGGGAATTTCTAAAGAAAACTGCTGAAATTAGAATAGGTAAATATTGCTGAGTAGACTAAAACAGTTGACGTATTCTCCAACGGCTAGACACAATATATATCAGACTATGATTAGGGCAATTACAAAACAAAACAAAACATAAATAAAGCATTGCAGGATCACAGAGAAAAGAATAGTTATTTCTAACTGAAAAACCAAGGAAAACTTTATTGACTTGCACCCTTTGTCCTCACCCCATAGAACCAGATCTCAAATCTACCCCTGAAGGAATGA
This sequence comes from Pteropus alecto, assembly GCF_000325575.1. Taxonomy (NCBI): domain Eukaryota; kingdom Metazoa; phylum Chordata; class Mammalia; order Chiroptera; family Pteropodidae; genus Pteropus; species Pteropus alecto. The sequence goes on from NW_006442484.1 coordinate 11,203,471, forward strand.
AGCTGATTATTTTATTCAGAATTAGAGAAACACCGATATGAGAGGGGCATTAAGGTCGTGCCGACTATCCTAACATATTCTGAAAAGAACAGGTGATGGCAGAATCCATAAAATTCATGTGATGTCCCTGAGAGGCAGCCCCATAATATATCTCCGGAAGCAGACACAAGGTTTAATAGTCCTTATCTGTTCTGCCAGGACTGAAGACTGCTTTCCGTAACCAAGCTGAGATAATGTGAGTTTATAAAACAGTCAATAAAGAACAATGATGCAACCAGAGAGAGAAAACTGGAGAATGGAGAAGTGCTCTGAGTTTCAGCTCTGTGTCCCTAAATCAACATTTCAGAAAGCCCTTTCTTAATCTTCAAAATGGCTAAATGGATGTCTTAACAATGAGGTCCTGCTCCCCACTTTGTTGGGCTACCCTGAAATCTGGAGCTTTATTACGGAGATTTTGGCTTGTATTTTTATGGAACCATTACAAAATGTCATCATGTCCTTCAGACCCTGTGTTTGAACTTTCATTCATTCACTATTTTCTAGGATCGATCTTCTAATTATGAGAATACTTTTTTTTTTTTTTCAGGCAAGGCAATCTCACAGATTGCAAGAACCTTGTCAGCTTACAATCCCTTATTTTTTTATTTTTTATTTTTTAAGCCTACGGCACCCGGTCTTCTTAGGTGGTCTCCCATCCAAGTCCTAACCAGGCATGACCCTGCTTAGCTTCGGAGAATACAATTAAAATAGGCCCCTATGTTGCTTGCTCTTTCTCTTCTCACATTCTAACAGGATTCTCTACAATTGATTACAATGCTGTGACAGACCTTTAAAATTTCCACACCCTGATATGAACTTTTTCCTTGGGGCCCTTAAAGGTAACTAATTCTACACCCAGCCCACCCTCCTTCATGGCTTTGCACTGTACGTGCATATCTCTCTCTCCCCAACCCCTCTGACAAATTAAAGTCCCTTGGGAGTAAGAGATTGTGTTTTCTTTATTTTTGTATTTCTTGAACTCATAATATAATCTTGAACTTATATCATAATACTTTATGCAAAGTAAATATTTGATCGTGGTTAACTGATAATTTTCAAAAATTTATGTTAAATTACAAGTGATTCTGTCATCATTTGTCTTTCGAATATTTACATGAATTAGAGAAATGCTTACAGATCTAGTGATAACTGCATTGTAGGATCAAGTGACCAGAATTGGGGTTTAAAAGAGAGTTTGACTAGTTATGAGGAGATAGACACATAGGAATTAAGAGTATGAAACCAATATCGGATATCTCTGAATATAAATCTTAGCAAGTTCTTTAAACTCTTTGATCCTCAGTTTCTTATTCATGTGATAGGAATAATATCCTCTCTTGGGGTTATATGTGGGGATTAAGTGAAGCAGTGTACATAAACACGATAAACTTGTATATAAATAAATCTTTAATAAACAATGATGTATGTGTGTATATATTGCATTTTGAGCTTCTAGTTATCTTGTGTGAAGGAAGACTAATCTCAGCTACTTTAAGATCTCTGTTCTTTCTATAAAATTGCCTCTAATTTGGGAAACGATTTATGTTGTTTCAAGGTGTAGGGTCAGGTGGGGACATCTGTTCCACAGGTATGCACTGAAATAGCTGGATGTTAGCCATCACCCCTAGTGCCCATCTTTCTATCTTCTTAATTCTATGGGCTCTCTGCTAGTTTTATGTGCTATTAGGAAAGACTCCTATGTGAGGCTGTCTATGGCCCTGTCTGCATGCCAGCAGCCATTCCCATTCTGGACTATCATCACCTAGAAAAAATACAGAACCTTTGCAATCAGTAGAGTTTTTTTCCTTTCCAAGTTCCTATCAGAGGAGCAGTATGTAATCTCTTTCCTGGAACCAAACAAACTCTCTGCTCTTAGTATCTCTCCTGTTACTACCCTCCCTTCAATCTGAAAATTTTTTTCTAGACTATATGTAGAAGGAGCCCTACTCTTCTCAAAGTCCACTTCTCTCATTTAGCCTTTTCCTAGAGTCTTCTTAAATCCCCCGAAGGCCCTGGATATTGAAAACTAAAGTGACGAAAACTCTCTTTTTTCTTCTTCTTCCTACTTTGCCCTTTCCTCTTGGGGTTTGTGGAGTTGGAGGAGAGAAGCAGGGATACAAGTAGGATGAAAGCACAGAAAAAAACCCTGAGAGGAAAATTCATCCAACAAGTGACATTATTATTACTTGTTCAACAGCAGGTGGGGATGGACAGAGTACTTCAGATATTTTAATTCTTTAGCTATTTTCTTGACACTGTCCCCATATTCTTTAAAGAAGATTGTCCCAAATTGGAAACCCTGTTTACACGCAATCACTGCCAAGTAAAAGTTACAACTGTTATATAATCAGAGAACATGGAGTTTTCTGGAAAGAAGGAAGTTGGATAGACGTAAGCAGAGTTTGCCTTCTAAGCACTTCTCTCTCCCTTCCACTTTGTATTCTTCTTTGTCATATCCTGGAAACTCATTTTTTCCCCTTTCATTCAGGCATGTGTTTTCTTCATCTACCACTGAGATCCATAGAGATATTTCCTCCTCAGATGGAACCTCATGTCAGTAGGTAACACTCGCAACCTCCTTCACTACACATCCCATTTCCACGGGAATTTAGCTCATGTCCAAACTGAAGGCTTTAGTGACTCAACAACCCCAAGGATACTTACATTTTCAAAAACACTAATGGAAGGAATCCATATTAGTTATTAGCAGGTAGCAATGTTTTTTAATGATTAGCAACCCTTCTTACAGCCTCTCAAATATGGAACACCCAACAACTACAAAATATACATTCTTTTAAAAGATATCATTTGCAAAAATGACCAATACTGGGACAGAAAGCAATTTTCAAGTTCTAATAGAATTAAATTACACAGATTATATTTACAATCATGTTGTAATTAAATTAGATATCAATAACAAAAAGTAACTAGCAAAAACTCTATATATTCTGAAAATTAAGAAAAATACCTCTAGCTATATATGTATGTCAAAGAGATATCATAATGAAAAAAAATTAATGTGCTTGTACTGAATAGTTGGAAAAAAAACTACTATATTACAAAATTTGTGAGATACAGATAAAACAGAAATTAGAAGAAAACTTCCAGACTTAATGCATGTCTTGGAACATAAGAGTGTCTGAAAAGTAGAAACCATCCATTTAATCATGATCCTTCTTCAAAAAAGGACTTGCTGCCCAGCTGTATGTGTAATGCAGACAGCAGACAATCTTCGTCTATCGGCTTCTTCAGTGTCTGCCTCGACTGCAGAGAGCTCCCTACCCTAAGACCATGCCCACATCTAATAACTGAGTGAAGAAGGGGTTTAACAGCCCAGCCAAATGCCAAAAACTCAGTGCAGGACTATCTCTAATAGGCAATATTTACTACAGATCTCCCCACAAAGTTGGCTCAGGCTTAAAGAACCTGAATCACAGTTCAGCTTTTTCTTGTGCTTTAAATTCACTTCATCCCATATCACATTACGGATTTAATCTCCGTGTATTCATCAAAAGAATCCAATCTGTGATACCATCTCCAAAAATGAGAAAAAGTACAGTCCAATAAATTGATGAAAGTTATAAAAGAAAATATAAAAATATGACTAGAAGTTGCTCAAGAGAATAAATATTCAGTGGAGCTGATTAACAGTTTGAAAAGACTAATAAAATTTATAAATCACTGGTAAAATTTATTTAAAAAGTAAGAGAGAAAGCACAGTTAGCCAATACACAGAATGAAGAAGAGACATCACCCTAGACATTAGAAACACTAAATAAATAATAAAAAGATATTAAAATCACCTTTATGCCATTATTATTTTACTTATAATAAATGTACACAGTCCAAGAAAAATAGAATTTATCCAAACAAAATCAAAAAGGATTTAAAAATCTCAATAGTCATTAAAATGAATGAGTCAGTAGTTCTCAAATTTTCCTACAAAAACTCAAAGCACGAAAAATTGATTCACCATCAAATTTTAGCAAATATTTTAAAATAATTTAAATATTACATTGTAAGTATGGAAAAGGAGTAAAATAGAAAATTCAAGAACACTTCTGAACTCTCTTCACAAGGCCAGCTTAGATTTGCTATATATAACAAGGACAATATAAGAACATAAGGACAACATAATAAGTACAGTGTAAGAAGAAAAGTTTTAGATAACTTTTACTCATTAACATGCATACGAATATATTAAATAAAATGTTAATAAAGCAATATAGCAAAAAGAAAACTGGGTTTATATTGTTTTTGTTTTTAACATTAGAAAATTAATATGCTCTCCACATTAACAGATTACAGAATATTTATACAATTATCTCAGCGGTTTCAGAAAAAAAGTTCAGTGAAATTCAACATTCATTCATTAAAAAGATAAAAGAAAAACTTTGGAAATCAATTTGGAAAGAAACTAATCCAAATAAAAGTATATACAAAAAACTTTGACCATACGTCGTATTTAAAATCTTTTCTTTTTACATCATAAATGAAACAAGTAATACGGTACTACTGTAATAATTTTGTAGCCACTTATGGTTGCTATTGCAGTGAGCTCAAGTGTTGCAAGTATCTGCTTAAAATGCTGTGCAATACTAATATCTCCACATGAGCAGTTGTCTCTCCAGTAGATTGTGTATTATAATAGAAACTGATCTCTTGCAGTTAGTTCCTGGTTATTTTTTAGCGTATTTACTACAATACTGTAAACCTTGAAAAACACTATGGGACCCATACTAACTGACACAAGTAATGCAATAAGTGCTTCTGAGAAACAAAGTCATGACATTACAAGAAATATGCACTGTGGATTGAGGTCGGCAATTGCAGATGGCTGCCAGTTCAAAATAAATTAAGGACCACTGTAAAAAAAAAAAAGGGATGGAGAGAATCATCACAGCAGCTATGCCCAGCAGGCACAAACACCTTACATTTTTTTTTGAAATAAATGTTTTTATCTCATTATTAAAATGAAGCTTTTATCTGGGTGCAGGATTGCTATAAGAAAGACCTACCTATAGACTGTAATAATATGATTTAAGAAAAAGCTAAGTCATTATATGGCAATTTAAAGCAAAAGGAAGGTGATGGATCTAAAACTAGAGAATTAAATGCCAGCAAAGGATGGTTTGATACTTTTAGAAAGAGGTTTGGCTTTAAAAATGTTAAGATAACATGAGAAGCAGCTTCTGCCTACCAAGAGGCAGCAAAGTTCTGAGACACCATTAAGAAAATCATTTAAGGGGAAAGAATATCTACATAAACAGTCTTTTCATGGAGACAAAAGTGCCCTATTCTGAAAAAAATTTACAAAGGGCATTTATTAGTAAGGAAGAGAAGCGAGCAACAAGATTTAAGTAGTAAGGGACAGGCTAACTACTGTTTTGTGCCAATGCAGTTGGGTGTATGGTCAGAACTTCCCTTATCTATAAAGCTGCTAACCTCAGAGCCTTGAGGGGAAAAGATAAACACCAGCTGCCAGTTTTCTGGTTGTACAATAAGAAGGCCTGGACAAGAAGAATTCTTTTCCTAGGTTGGTTGCATCGATGCTTTGTCTCTAAAGTCAGGAAGTACCTTGTCAGTAAGCAACTGTCTTTTAAAGTTCTTTTAATATTAGACGATGCCCCTGGCCACCCAAAATCTCATGAGTTCAACACTGAAGTCTCCCAAACATGACATCTCTAATTCAGCAGCTAGACCAGGGGATCATAAAAACCTTAAAGGCTCCTTACACACAGTACTCTATGGAAAGAATTGTCTGTGTTATGGAAGAGAACCACAACAGAGAGAATATCATGAATATCTGGAAGGATTACACTTCAATAGTGTAATGCAATAATAGTGATTACACTATTGAAGTGTAATCCTTCTTTGCTACAGAAAAAGTATTGAAAGCCATCAAGCTCTAAACGATAAATACCCGATGGAAAAACAAAACAAAACAAAACAAAACAGTGTCCAGATATTGTGTATGATAACAGAGCCAATCAAATAACTCATGAAAGAGATTGTGGATATGGCAAAAAAGGTGGGAGAGGGTGAAAGTTTTCAAGATATGGATCTTAGAGTAATTCAAGAGCTAATAGGTACCACACCAGAGGAATTAACAGAAGACAACTTGATAGTGATGAGGGCTTCAGAACCAGTGCCAGATGATAAGGAAGAAGACATGGAAGAAGCAGTTCCAGAAAACAAATTGACATAGACAATTAGATAGAAGGGTTTCAATTATTTAATGCGGCTTTTGACTTCTTTTTTTTATGACATGGACTCTTCTATGATATAGGTACTGATGATGAAGAAGGATTGATACCACATAGAAACATTTTTAGAAATATGAAAAGGCAAAAATGTCAGATAAAATTATGATGTATTTTCATAAAGTTTCACCGAGTGTGCCTGGCTCTCCTGTTTCCTCTTCCATTTCTTCCACCTCTGACACATCTGAGACAGTGAGATCAACCTCTCTTCTCTTCCTCCTCTTCTTCAGCCTACTCAATGTGAAGATGACAAGGATGAAGGCCTTTATGATGATCTACTTCCACTTAATGAATAATAAAGAATCATCATGCCATATAGTTAATAAATGTATCCATTATGTATGTGTGTGTTTCTTCATGTGAAAATCTAATAACTGTACAGCAAAAACTGTATGAGACTGTCTTGTCATCATTATCCTCAGCACCTAAGTATTCATCATGTAGAACATCATGTGCAAGACGTATTGAAGTAGATAGCCTACCTTTACATAGGCATAGGTGAGTGATATTTAACTATAAAATAATGTGTCAGTTTTCTTACTGTTTTCTAACTTTGTTTTAAATAATTACATTACCATACAGTATATCTGTCTTTCTCATAATTAGAAAAACTGCATATGAGCTTATCATCACAGGTAAGCCTATTTTTTTGTGTAACAATGTTTCCAAAATTGTACTATGACTATAATACTATGTACTGTAAAATTCAAATAACAATTCATTTTTTCATTAGTCTAAAAGCTAGGCTACCATGAAGCAATTGTATTGATTACACTAGGCTACCATAAAGCAATCATATTTCTGCTTCTTCATTTTCTTTCATGAATTGTTGTACCTGTTTATAAATATGAATTTATTTTTCATATTATCTTCCTATTTTTGATGTCTATTGTTAATAACACATATAACATCTACAGTGCTTTGTATCGTATAAGATAATATTGATGTAGGTATTGACAGATTATTTATCTTGTAAACAAATGATGTAAACTTATAGTATTGATAAATATCGTATAGTACTATAAATGTATTTTGCCCTCCTTAGAATTTTTCTTAATAACTTTTTCTTTTCTCTAATTTAATTTATTATAAGAATGCAGTATATAATATATTTAGCATACCAAATATGTGTTAATCAACTGTTATGTTATTGGTAAGACTTCTAGTCAACTGTAAGCTATTAGTAGTTAAGTTTTTAGGGAGTCAAAGTTATACACAGATTTTTAACTGTGTGGGGATCAGTGCCCTCAGCTCTCACATTTTTTCAATTGTATATACAATGTGATTCTAATTTTTATAAAACTGGAAAAAGAGAAATATTAAACTACATTATTATTCATATATAAGTGATTATATAATTTTTCTGCATATATATTGTACAACTTTAAAAATCAGTAATAATAAAAAAGATGAAATAAAAGTAATAATTGCAATGACATTTTAAGATGTTTACCTTTAAAAAGAAGGAACATATCAAATCATCATGTTATGTACCTTAAACTTACACAATGTCATGTATAAATGTATCTCAATAAAGCTGAAGAAAACCTATATAAATAAAAAAATAACATAAGAGAATACAAATACTCATTCTCACCTCAAAATAACAAAAGCATTTAATAAAAAATAAAGAAAGAGAAAACATAACTACTGCAGAAGGTGAAGTCAAAGAAATATTTTTAAGAGAAATATGTGATTATATGTAAATGTTTTTTAGGAGGTGCCAATATTAAAACAAACATTAAAGGTATGGGAAGTAAAGGGATAAATAGCATGTGATCCTTAAGAAAGCAAAAATGTATGGAATCAGAACACAGATGTAAAAGAAGAGAAAAGGGAAAGAATGAATGCGATTGTGTAAATGACATGCCAGTCATCTGATGACTCCATTTTCTCTGTAGGGTAGTAAGTGAAACCTTACTCTACAAACTAGCCTTCTTGGCAAAAGGAAGTTGGTAGTAATTTTCCTCTTTCCTGCTCCAGCCTGCTGAGTTGAAACCTCTTTTTGCTTCAAAGTCAAGATCAGCAGCTTTGCAGATGATGCCCAGTTCAGATGCCAGTGTGTCCACTAATGCCAGGATTATGGGCATTCTAGCACTGCCAAGAGCTCTGGAGCTATCTCCTGTAGGTGTCAAAGCTGCAGGCATCAAAGCTGTGGGAGACTGCTGAACTGAAATCCCACACAGATTTCATCTTACCCAGCTATTTTATTAAGCCCATCATATCCAACCCATAACAACAAAGCCAGAAAATGCTCCGAGTTTCGACAATACCCTGTGCATACTTCAGTTTCTTTCTTTGGGTTGTATTTGTTGCAGCAACCTCCAAGTACAGTGTTAATAAAAATGTAATGTGTGATTTCTGATACAGCAGAACATAAAAGAACTTGCAATTCTACACTGTTAATCTTTCAGATGACCTCGATACTGCTGGTCTCCAAACCACACAGTGAGTAGTAAGGTCCTAGGAACTTCACATTAAAAATCCTAGAAGGCGCCACATATTTATTCGCATAATATCTCAAAACATGCTTGAATTATAGGTAAATACAGCTTAGGTTCATGCTGGGACACTCTTCAAGTCTACCCACCCAAGTGAATGATTAGCATACCTGTCAGTCAAAACTAATTGAGCACCCTCTATATATCCCACTATGTGGGCTGCAGAAAATTAGTGGATATTGTCTTTGCCTTTGTTGAATTTATTTTTGACTCAGTGAGAGGCAGTATGATATTGGAAAAGCATCAAGAATACCAGGGACATTCAGACTAAAATAGAGTATTCAACTAGACACGGTAGTGTGGAACTGTATGAGTTCTTCATCTTTTCACTGACTGTCATGTTATCGAATTCTCTGACATACCTTGAATAAATTTCATGGACTAGAAATCACAGCCATTTTAAATGTATTGGTTTCTCCTGTGCATAGATAGCTACAGGAAAATTTATCCTGTTAGTAAGCTATGGTAATATATATAGCATATCCATAGAGTTGATATCCTTCATTGACATGGTGATTCTTTACCCCTTAGTACATTGGAAAGCCACTTTCATTTATTCAAAAATACTCCTTAAGATTGAAAACAAGGCATCTCCAAGTTGGAAAGACGCACAGCTGGTGGTGTTAGATTTAAGATTTGTTCTATCTCATTTTGGAAAATAAAAAAGTACTTGCAAAGAATTTAGAAAAGTTAATGAAAATAGACTTCCTGAGAAAACTTGAAAATTTCAGATATAAAAAATCCTACAGGTATCCAAGGATCAACAAATAGACCACAGAGTAACCAAATTTCAGCTGAACTGAGACTGCCTTTTCATATCATGAAAATGAAACTGTGTAGAGATTTGAGTAAAAACCTGTTAATTAAAGATTTCTATATTCATCCAAATTGTCATTTTTCTTGAAAGGCCACATATTTATATTTTCAGATATATAAGGGCTCGAAAAGTCTGATATTTAAATATCTTTTCCGAGAAAATTATTGAAAGATTAGACCAGCCATCGGAATAGTTATTCAGAATTAAACACTCAAGAATGAAGTGCTTTTATTGTAGTTTTAAAAGGATGAGCTATGATCACAGAAAAGAGTTAATCAATGAGTTTACAAGATGTAAATAAAACTGAAAAATAATAAAATTATAAATAATAATCCAAATCTAAAAATTCAAATTATTTAAACAAAAACTAAGAAATATATGAATGAGAGTGGGAAAAGTTTTAAAATGCTAATAACTTTCTTCATGCAATAGTTTTTAGCATCTATTATGTATGTGCCAGATATTCTGTTAGATGCCCACCTTACAAAGCATGGTTTACCTTTAACTTCAAGTTAGAGAAATATAAGTGGAAATATTTCTTTTGACATCTTTTTCTTATGTTTATAAATATGTTTTGCAAATAAATATTTTAATTACCCAAAATAAGACCTATACTTTTTTAAATCGAGAAGTACAGAAAGGTTTTAGTTAAAAATAGTTATCACCCCAACTCACCCTGATCTCTATACCTAGGAGCAATTACTTTTTAACTATTTCAACTTCTTTCCTAGTTTTTAGTCTACGTATTTTCACTTATTCTTTTATTGCTTAATTGCTCAGTATTTGATATCATTTGTTAACTCCACTCTGTGAAAGAAAAGAATTTAGCTAATTCACAGGATCTTCTAAGTCTCTCCCCTTTTTCCTTTAAACCTTTAAGTTCTCTTCAATTGTCTTCCATCTTTTTGATCTCTGCTCATGAATGAGAAAATAGGTGGACTGGTATTCAGTCCACACATGTGGGTCAGCAGAAACAGCTTCACAGTGAGATGGTAGGAAGTGAATCATTTGGTCACTGGAGAAGAATTTCCTTGGGAAATGCCAGAGTTGCCTCCACTCTGAACACCAGGTATGAATGAGGGATGCCAATTTTTGAATTTTATGTATTGATCTTCAAACCCATTGTTATCAAGCCACATCTCACTTCTCTCTATGATCCAAATCTCAAACCCTGGGACTTTCTTGGAATTCTTCCAGGCAAAAAACACTGTTCTAAGGCAAACTCTGACATGTATTTAGTCTGCACCTTTCTCCACTTCATCATCAGTTAACTCTCTTTCATTTGTTTTCTGTTTTCCAGCAATATATTAAGTTCTATTTCTCTCATAAGTAGAAGGACCTCTTTGATCCCTCTACATGCCACTTGTTTGTTTCTTACTATAATTTTAATGGGAGCATCAGAGAAGAGAAAAGAAAGGCATATATTTTTAATACACTATCTTAAACTGGAAGCCTACGTATATTTTTAAAATAAAAAAATTAAAGGTATAATATAAATTAGGATGATGTTTTCCAAAAGCTTATGGGAAAACAAAACAGAAAATATACTCTACAGAAAAGTACATACAACAAAAGAATCACTTTTTCTTATCCTTTTTCAGGTATACACACATAGGATGGATTTATCAGACTGATATAGCCTGATTTTTTCACTATTTTAATAACGTAACTCAAACCCTTTGCCCTGACTCAAGGCTCACAAAACAATCTGCTCATGTGTTGCCTCCCCTTAGAGCAAATAAACTGGGAGAAAGCATCCTGATTAAAGCCTATAAGTGTCCAGTTTCCTCTACATTTACTCATTTTTGAAAATCAGTCAACTTACCTTCTGATTTTCTACATCAGGTGTCTGGGAACACTTTATTTAAATCTCTTCCTAGTGCACATTCTGGCCAGGTGTTAACAAACCAGGTGCCTGTAACTTTAGGGCTAAGAGCAATTCATTGGCTATATCAGATTCATAGGGTCATCTGCCTCCTCCTTTTCACCAAACTTCTTTTGTGTGGAACAAATTGGTGGTTATCCATTTTTTAAATGTTTCCTTTTTGTACCTTTGTATATTTTTCATATCCTCCGCAATAAATACAATGTCTATAACTTTAAGAGAAATAACAAGCATTATTTTAAAATTTCAGGTACAGAATTAGAATTGAGACACATTAAAATACCATAACTGAGGAGAAACCTAAATGATCTTGGGTATGCTGATAACTTTTTAGATACATTGCCAAAAGTACAATCCATGAAAGAAATGATTGATACGCTAGACTTCATTAAAATTAAAAACTACTCTGTGGAAAACAATGTCAAGAGAATCAGAAGACAAGCCAGAGACTTTGAGAAAATATCTGCAAAAGAGATATCTGGTAACTGGCTATAATCCAAGACACAAAGAACTCTTAAAGCTCAACAATAAGAAAACAAATAACTCAATCAAAAATGGGCAAAATATGCACCTAGTAGAAAGGCTAAAATCCAGAACACTGACAATACCAAATACTTGAAAGGAAGCAGAGCAACAAGAAGTTTCATACAGTGACAATGGGAATGCAAAATGGTACAGACACTTTGGAAGACAGTATGGCAGTTTTTTACAAAATCAAATATGCTTTTAGCATACAATCTAGCAATTGTGCTCCTTGGTATCTACCCAAAATAATTAAAAACTATGTCCACACAAACACCTGAACACAGATGCTTATGGTAGTTTTCTTGATAATTGCTAAAACTTGGAAGCAACCAAGATGTTCTTCAGTGAATGGATAAATAAACTGTGATTATCCAGACATTGAAATATTATTCAGTGCTAAAAAGAAATGAGCTAACAAGCCATGAAAAGACATGGAAAAAACTTAAATACAAATCACTAAGTAAAGAAGCCAATCTTAAAAGGCTATCAACTGTATGTCTTCAGTTATATGACATTCTGAAAAAGACCAAACTATAGGGAAAGTGGTTGCCAGGGCCTGGAAGGAGAAAAAAAGATGAATAGGTAGAACACAGAGGATTTTTAGGGCCATGAAACTATCCTGTATGATACTGCAATGGTGGATACTTGTCATTATACATATGTGCAAACCCATAGAAAGGACACCACCAAGAGTGAACTCTAATGTAAACTATAGATATCGATTAATAATGATGTGTCAAAGTAAGATAATTCATTTTAACAAATGTAGTACTCTGGTGTGGGTGGTAATGCATGTGTAGGGACAGAGAGCATATTGAATTATACCTTACATTTAATTTTTCTGTGAACCAAATTCTGCTCTAAAAATTAATAATAAAAAAATAAAAATAAATGCATAGTTACAGAAAAAAATAGGTGTCAATGTCTTATGTTTACAGCTCTTATATAACTCTAAAATAACTTTTAAAATTAAACAAAAGGTTAATCAAAAAGAGAATACAATAACTGAAGGCAAAATAGCCTAGGGAGTGGGCTAAATAGCATGGAGGGAATGAAAGAAACAATCAAGAACTGTAAATTAGAACAATAGAAATTACTAAATCTAAACAATAGAAAGAAGGTAGACTGAAAAAAATTGCATTATAACAAACAAACAAACAAAAACCCTAACATTCATGTAATTTGAATCCTGGAATGAAAATTTAAAAAGAACAAAATTTTGAGAACTTTAAGAAATAATGGCTGAAAACTTCTAAAATTTATCAAGAGACATAAGCCCAGATGATTCAAGACGCTGAGCAAACCCCAAAGAAATCCACACCAAGAAACATCATAATTTTTCTAAAGCGCAAGATAACCTACTTACAAAGGAAAATTAATTCAATGAGAAGATTTCTAATCAGAAACCATGGAGAAAGAAGGGAAATGGCTAAACATTTTTCTCAAGTCCTGAAAGAAAAGAACTATCAACTCAAGATCCTACCTAGTGAAAATATATTTCAGGAATAAAGGAAAAATCAAGACATCATTAGATGAAACTAACAGAATTTGTCATGAGCAGTGTACCCTACAGGAAGTTTTCTAAATAAAAAACGATAAAAGGAGGATACTTGGAAGGAAAGATAAAATAACATGTGAAGAAAAAATTTGAATACAATAAGCCTTTGTTCTCTTGAGTTTTCTAAATTATGTTTGACAGTTAAAACAAAAACTATAACACTGTCTCAAGTAGTTATAAATGTATGTAAAGAAAATATTTAAAATAATTATATTATAAATGTGGAGAGGTAAAAGGACATAAACTGAGGTAAGTTTTCTATACTCCACTCAAATGGAAAAATGATGGCACTCAGAATATGACAAATTATGTATAGATAATATAATACTGAGTACAATGACTAAAAGTGCTATACAAAAAATATACTCAAAAATAACACTTAGACAAATTAAAATGGAATTCTAAAAAATGTTCCAGTGACCCACAGGAAGGCAGGACAAACAAAACCAAGAAGCAAAATATAAAGAGAAAAAAAATTAAATAAAATGTCAGGCATAAGCCCTAACATTAATAATTACATTAAATACATCAATTAAAAGACAGATATTAGCAGATCGGACTTAAAAAGTGACACAACTGTATGTTTTCTAAAAGAAAGTCTCTTCAAATATAATGATACAGGCAGATAAAAATTAAAGAGATGGATAAAGGTGTGTCATGTAAACAAAGGAAAGCAGAAATGGCAAATTTATATCAGATAAATTAAACTTGATAGCAAAAAAAATTACAGAGAAACATATATAATGATACAAGGCTCAATCCATCAAGAAGACATAGTAACCATAAATATGTATGCACCAAAAAACAGAGCATCAAAACAGATGAAGCAAATACTAACAAAATTGAAAGGAGAAATAGACAAATGCACAATTATAACTAGAGATTTCAAAAACTCTCTTTAACAATTGTTATAACAACTAGACAAAAAATAAGCAAAGATATAGAAGAACTCACATAACAATCAACCAACAGGTTCTAATTGGTATTTATAAAACATTCTACCCACAGAATACATATTCTTTTCAAGCTGGACTATATATCAACATGGACTATATCCCGGCCATAAAATAAACCTCAGCAAGTTTTTAAAAATTTAAGCCATGTGGAGTGTTTTCTCTGTCTACAATAGAATCATCCTAGAATTCAATCATGGAAAGATAATAAAATCTCCAAACAATTAGAAACTAAGCAACACATTTCTAAATAATTTGTGGGCGAAAGAAGAAGTCTAAAGAGAAATTAAAATACACATTTAACTGAATAAAAATGAAAATGCAAAATATCAAAATTTGTGGGATATAGGTAAAGCAGTGCTGAGGAGGGAATATTTAGCATTAAAGGCATACATTAGAAAAGAGAAAAAGTTTTAAATCAATATAAACTCTCACTCTAAATAAAAAGAAAAGAAAAATGAACATAAAGAAAGCAGAAGAAAGAAAATAATAAAGAGCAGAAATCAATGAAATTAAAAACAGAAAAACAATGGAGAAAATCAACAAAATAAAAAGTTGATTATTTAAAAAAATTGACAAATCTCTAGCAATGCTAACAAAAAATAAAAAGCAAAGACAAATTGTCATTTTCCACAATGAAACAGATGATATCACTACAGAACCTACAGACATAAAAGGGTAATGGACAGATACTATTAATAATTCTAGACACAAAAATTTGACTAGACAAAATAGATAAATTACTTGAAAAACCCAAACTACCAGAACTCACCAATTGAAATAGATAATTTGAATAGTCCTATAACTTCTAAGAAAATTAAATTTATAATAAAAACACCCAAAATAGAAATTTTCAGGCCCATAAAATTTCACTGAAGAAGTCTGCTAAATATTTAAAGAAGAATTAACACCAATTCTACATACTCAATCCCAGAAAAGAATAGACAAACATTTACCAAAATATTTACACATAGAATTTAGCACTACATAAAAGGAATTATATAAACCATAAACAGTATGGTTTAGTACAAGGACGAATGGATGATTCAGTATTTGAAAATCAGTCAGTGTAATGCACCAAATCAACAGGCTAAAGAAGAAAAATGACATGATCATATCAATTGATACGGAATAAGCATTTGACAAAATTCAATACTCACTGATAATAATAAGAAATAGAGAACTTCTTCAACTTGATAATGGGCATCTACAAAATAACTTACAACTAATGTTGCACATAATGATGAAAGACTGAATTCTTTTCCCCTTAGATAAAGAGCAAAGGAAGAAAATCTGTTCTCACCACTCTTATTCAACATGGTGTTGGAAGATCTAGCCAGAGCAGTAAGGCAAGAAAAAAAATAAAAGGCATACAGATTGGAGATAAAGAAGTAAAACTCTGCATATTTGCAGATGAAATAATTGCTTGTCTAGAAAATCTCAAGGAATCTTACCCCCAAAACCTCTAGAACTAATTAATAAGTTCAGCAAGGTCACAGGATACAAGATCAACACACAAGAATCAATTGCATTTCTATACAGGAATAATAAACATATAGAAAACAAAATTTAAAAGACTATCATTTAAAATCATTCAAAAGAGAATTAAGTATTTAAATGTAAACCTAACAAAACATGCACAAAAAGAATGGTTAAAAACTACACAATGCTAATGAAATAAGTCAAAGAAGATCTAAATAAGCAGAGTAATATGTTTATGGATCAGAAGATTCAAGAAAGTAAAGACATCAATTCTCCCCAAACTGACATACAGGTTTAAAATAATTCCAGTCAAAACCTTAACAGGATTTTTGTAGACATAGCCAAGATTATTTTAAAATTTATATGAAACAACAAAGAAACTGCTAAAACAAATTTGACAAAAAAAATAAAATTGCTAAAACAAATTTGACAAAAAAAATAAATAAATGGCAATAACCAGCCTGCTTAATTTTGAGAATTTTTATATAGTTTCAGTAATCAAGACTATGTGGTATTGCTGGAGAAATAGACACAGATCAATAGAATAGAATAGAGAACTCAGAAACAAACCCACACAAATATGTCCAACTGATTTTTGGCAAAAGTACAAAAGCAGTTTAATGGAGGAGGGATAGCTCTTTCAACAAATGGTACTGGAACAATTGGACATCAAAAGCAAAAATATGAACCAAACTTAAGTCTCACACCTTGTATAAAACTAACTCAAAGTAGATCATAGACTTAAATGCAAAATACGAAACTATAAAACTTTTCAAAAAAGATCTTTAGGATATACAGCTAGTTCTTAGATTGATACAAATATCATAATCAATAATAAAAGGAGGAACTAATAAATTGGATTTCATCAAAATTTAAAAAATTAAACTTTTCATTCTGTGAAAGACTCTTATTAAAAAGATGGAAAGACAAACTACTGGGAAAAAAATTTATAAACCACATATTTGACAAAGGATTCAAGTATATAAAAAGAACTCTCAAAACTCAACAGAAAAAAAAAAAGTCAGCAATCTAATTAGAAAAAGGGCAAAAGACATGAAGAGACATCTCATCACAAAGAATATACAATGGAAAATAACCACGAAATGTTCGACACCATTAGCTATTAGGTAAATTAAAAACATGAGATTTCACATTATATATCAGAATGACCAAAATAAAAATAGTAACAATGCTAAATTCTAGTGAGGCTGTGGAGAAATGGAATCACTCATACACTGTTGATGAAAATGTAAGATGATACAACCACTATGAAAATGAGTTTGGCAGTTCTTAAAAAAAAAAAAAAAAAACTAAATAGACAACTATCATATAACTCAGAAATTGTGCTCTTGGGTATTTATCCTAGAGACATAAAAACACGTGTTCATGCAAAAACCTGTACACAAATGTTCATAGCAGCTATATTTATAAATAGCCAAAACTGGAAACACTCAGATGTCCTCAATGGTGCAAAGTTAAACAAATTGTGTTGCATTCATACCATGAAATACATATTCAGCAGACAAAGAAATAAACTGTTGATATATACAACAATCTAGAAGAATCTCCAGAGAATTACACTGAGTGAAAAAAGTATAATTTCAAAATATTACATACTGTATAATTCCATTCATGTAACATTTTTAAAACCACAAATTTATAGAGAGAAAAGTATTGATTGCCGGAGATCAAGGAGGGAATTGAAATGAGAGGTAAGTGGATGGGGCTGTAAAATGGCACTATGAGATCCTTGCGATGATAGAAATGGTCTGTATTTTGACTGTAACAATGTCAACATCTTGGTTATGACACTGCACTATTAGTCAGGTAACAAAGAGCAAAGCTGATAATGAATTCTGGTTCCAGGAACCAGGCTATTTCCCCTAATTTATTTTGTCTCCATAGAGGTAAAAGTATTTGATATGAACTTGAAAGTATGGATAGTGCTTATCTCAGAAGACAGAGTGGAGAGAGCCTCCCAAAAAGAGAAAATCAGGCCTGTTTAGAGAATAAGTAAACCTATTTCACTAGAGCAAAGAGCTAGAGAAAGATGAATGGGAAATACCTCTGGTACCAGGTGACATCAGAGCGAGGAGGCTATATATGGTGGGATAATGAGTTAGCCTTCTACTGTGAATGAGAAACTTAAGAAAGTTTTTAAGCAGGAAATGACTCTATATAAATAGTATTTCAGAAAAGGTAGCCTGGAATGTTGTTTGGTGTGAGGGAGGTCTGTCACAGTGTACTTTTGACCTTTTATAAGACCATTCTGGAAGAAACAGTGGACAGAGCAAGAATGCTCACCCCTTCAGGGTGGCATGAAATACTGGGAATCAGAAGGCACATCATAAAAAAATTGGAGGCAGAATTAAGGCAACTGTCCTCTCCAATCAATCCTCCATAATGTTGCCAAAGGAATGTTTCTAAAATAAAAATCTGATTTCACTATTTGCCTATGTAAAATGCTGCGATGGTGCCTCACAGACAATGAAACAAAACCTAAACTCTTTGTCAGCTTACAGGGCTTGGGTAATCTAGAAGCTCTGGGCCTGGTCTCCATTGTTCTGGAACACAAGCTCTGGTCTCCTGCTCTCCCTCTGGAGGGGACTGTCTCCTACTCGCAGTGTCCCACTGTAGCACTAGCTCATGAAAAGACCTATAAGGCAGGAAAAAGATTGATGGAGACAGGGAGGGAAAACTCCCTCTTATTTCTCTTTACCTCCTGTTCTCCAAAGAGGGAGCTTTCTATTCTTGACAGTGTGCTGCCTGAAAGTCACATTGCTGACCAGTGTTTAAGATCTAGGCACCTTTTTTTCTTCTCCATGTCCTCTGTACACATTGTGTGATCATGTCTTTCCCTCTCTTTCCTTTCTTTCTCTTTGCTCTCCCTCCTTTTCTTCTCCTTTCTTTCCTCCCTCTCTCCTGCCATCAGGCTTATTCCCCCTTCTCTTTAGCAAATAATTTATTTAATTCACCACGATTCAATAAATATTCTTCATGTTATGACCTTTTTCTCCCTGGCTTATGAGATCACCCAGTACTGCTACTGCCAAGTTATTATAAAGCACAAAACAAATAAATAAAACTACCAGTCCAGTTTCCCAAGTGTGGATTCACAGAGAACTATAAATCAATATTTTCTACTCTTCATTCCCCTGAGATAATTTTAAATGTGCAGTTATAGACAAGATTTTATTCTTTTTTCCTCAATTGGTAGTATGAAACACATAATCAGGAATCTTTGCATTATAATTACTTTACAGTTGTCTCAAATGAGATAGTTTTCCTACCTATATATTTATACATATAATCAAGTTTCCTCTTTGAGGAGATTCTATGACCTTCTACCCAAGTATACAGCCATAACTTTCGAGATAGTTTGTCAAAGCTGCCCTCCATTGGGTTGATTACCAATGCTTATTGACATCTAAACCACATAAAATTTGTGTTCTCTTGGTTTTGGCAAGAAAAAATGCTACTGCATGATGCACTGTTTTGAGCCCTCATAAAACTACTTCTATTGCACTACATGCTGCTAGCATTCACTGGGAATGCTGAGAAACTTGTCTCTTTTTTTAAATGTTGACAATGACAAAATGTTGCCAATGACAGCATCAAGTCAGTGCCTCTTCTCAGGAATCATGAGTCGTACGTAGGTCATTGAGAACTCAGAACCAGAAATAACAGGCTTTTCCTGCCTTTGCTTAGTTTTTATTTTATGGAAA
Source organism: Pteropus alecto (assembly GCF_000325575.1). Classification (NCBI taxonomy): domain Eukaryota; kingdom Metazoa; phylum Chordata; class Mammalia; order Chiroptera; family Pteropodidae; genus Pteropus; species Pteropus alecto. The sequence continues at coordinate 11,223,219 of NW_006442484.1, forward strand.
CCACAATTTTTACAACAGATTGCATCTCCCCTTTGATGTGGTTGCTGGTAAATTTACAACCAAATTTGAGGCTCGTCTGCAGCAGTTGAATAATGCCTTATGATATTCATTATGTGCTATCAAACTTTCTGTTTATCCTATTTTCATGACTTCGTTTTCCCATTGCTGCCATTTCCTCACCTTCCTTTTTAAAATTTATCCCATTGTATGCATGCAGATAGATAGAAATAAGCTGCTTCATCTCACTTTCTAGAATGATTTGGAGGCATGAATAAATCAATAATGTTTTACATAACAACATCAGTAAGACTCAGTCCAATAGCATTCTTTTTCTCATGCTTGCTTTAGAGTCTGTAATTGAACCTCTTAAAAAATGTTCAAGGCTCAATCATCCATTCTTAGGTTATTGCAGGTAAGATATAGCCTTTGCTCCAAAAGCCCTACACCCCAATTTAAAGAAAAAAATGTTTGCTGTGTTTAAAGATATAGAAACTGACCTAAGGCTATATAATAATTTAAGTCACATATTTCGCAGTACAACAGTAGGATCTATGGATATTGGACAGTGTCAGTATGTAGAGTTAGAGATAAAACAAAACAAACCTTGCATTCCAACGAGCCCCCTTGTGTAGTCTGTTTTATTTTGTTTTTCTTTTTCTTCACTTAAATTCCTAATCTGAAATCCTTCGAGTTTTGGTGAGATAGAGTGATAAGAACTTTTGTTTTTGGCAATAGCACCTCAGGAAACCACCATGCAAATCATCAGAGGAAGAAATCAGTCTGGTACTAAAAGTGACAGTAGTTTGACCCACTTCCCTTAGGTATAAAGCCTTATTTCAAAGTCATCTCTGAATTCAGTGTGGACATTTGCTTATTATATAAAAATCTCCTTTTACTGGCTCTGCCCTGTTGTTTTTCAATCCTTGCTGGGTGGAATGAGCAAGGTCTTGGCTAAGGAGAGAAACTTTATCCAGAAAATAATGCTCTACAGGAAGAAAAATGAATGACTGTATATTAAGCCAATGGGAATAGGAGATATTAAAGAGGATATTAAGACTCCAAATTTGAACTACTGTCTACGAGAAGAGCTTGGGTAGCTTTTGACAGAATTAAGAAAGTCAGGAATAGTGAAGTTTCCATGGTCATATGCTGCCAATGCTAATAGCAAGTGACACCAAATCTGGAAAGGAAAACATACCAGCTTCTAAGGTGAGCCCTTTGTTCACTCTCCATCCACAGATGAACAATTGGTCTCAGTACACTTGACAGCAGCTTCATCCAAGAATTCTCAAATGATGCCATCTCTCACTAGTATGCTGAGACTACCCCTCCTGGAGTGTCACTGCCCTGCGGACCTCAGGAGTCTGACCCCATGAGGCAGCCATGAGTTAGCAATGAAGGGAGCTCACCTGGAGGTGCTTCTGCCTTCCACTCTGGGGCCTCATGCATTTATTCTATGCTGACACTAAGTAGTTGTTCTGAATTAGAATGCCTCTGAAAGCACAATGCAAGTGGGCATAACTGCAGATACAGAGCATCTGGGAGGAGAGTCTGGACTCCAGACTGAAGCAAGGCCTCAGCAAACTCAAGACATCAAATGTTAACAAAAATATTAGCAATCAAAGTTGAATGAATGAATGAATGAGTGAATGAATGAATCCATGCAAATAACCATTCCTAGACCATTTAAACATGTTCTTTAGATTAACGTTGCCAAACCAAATCAGAAAACATTATGTGGCTCTGTAGGGAGGCAGTATGGTGGAAGGAAATAAAACTAAAAAGCAGCATAGGCTGGTAAAGAATCAGTGTCTGCTCAGGTCCTGGGATCAGTTTTCCCCTGTGACTATAAATGACAATTATCATCCAGGCAGAGACAAAGAGTGATCTGCAGCTGCCTCTTGCCTTCCTTCCACCCCTCTTCTTGATAGCTTTGTTGCCATCCAAAGTGTTCTGTGGCCAGAAGAGAGTATCAGCCAGAAGTTCAGGGCAGTCAGGTTTAAATTTCCTTACATGGGAAGCTGGGCAGATCCACAAACATAGTTATTGTTGATTATATGAGGTCAGAATTTGCTGTGTGTGCCAGATACAACGATGGCCAGCCTGACACAAGTACCCTAGGCAGAGTAATCATTTGATAGCTCAACGTTTACTTAGTAAAAGAGGACAAAAGTAGTTATCTATTATACAAAGTCTATTGCTAATTTAATTTCAGAATATAAATTAGATTCTACCCAGAAACTTTTTCAGAATATGAGAAACAGGAAAAAAATCCTCTTTTACTTCATTTCTACCTGAAAACATTTCACAAAACCTTTCTTGCTTTTTTCTAGTTCTTATTTTTTCTTTCACAAATCCTCAAATAAAAAAAAAAAATCATGGTTTAAAATAATATAACAAAGTAAATCACCTAGCTCTAGTAAATGACACTACAGTGTTCCAAATTTTAACTAACTTTAACTGACCCTAGCTACAGAAGGATGTCAGTTGGCAGGTTCCTGGCATTGCTTGAACTTAAGAATTTGAACAAAAGCACATAAAGACTGAACAAAGTTGATGGCTGTGATTAAAATATCCATGTAGAGTCAAGGCTATAGTCAGAATCATATAAACTAAAGTTACTTGCAAGTTAAATTAATTTGGAAGCAGAGAAGGTGAACTTGAGAGAGAAAGTGGTTATGTAGAGAAAAACTAAGAAAATAAAGCAAATATGAAAAGCAAGCCTGAGATGGGAGTTCCCAGAACACAGTGAAAGATGGAAGGACAGTCTCAATTACTGACTTGTCTGTCTCTCTGTAGACTTTCTATTTTTAAAACAATCACCTCCTTCACCTTGGACTACAGTAATCCCCCTTCATCTGTGGATTCACTTTTCGTGGTTTCAGTTACCCACAGTCAACTAAGGTACAAATATATCAAATGGAAAATTCCAGAAATAAATAATTTGTAAGTTTTAAATTACTCCCTGTTCTGAATATCATCATGAAATCTCTCATTGTTCTGTTCTGTCCTTCCTAGGACATGAAACATGAATCTTTTTTTTTTTTTTGTATACCCTCCCTACCCATTAGTCACTGAGCAGTTGTCTGGGCTATCAAATCGATTGTTGCAGTATCATAGTGCTTGTGTTCAAGAAACCCTTATCCTACTTAACAATGATCCCTAAGTCATTCACATAAATTTTATTATAGTATATTGTTATAATTGTTCTATTTTATTATTAGTTACTGTTGTTAATCTTTCACTATGTCTAATTTATAAATTGAACTTTATCTCAGGTATCTATGTAACAGGAAAAATATGTAGTATATGTAGGGTTCAATACTACTTGTAGTTTCAGACATCCAATGGGGTTCTTGGAGTGTATTCCCAATAGTTGGGGGAGTGGGCTACTGTACTTTGAGTAGGCCTTAATTACTTATAACCAGTGAACGAATAGTGTTAAGATCAGTTTAAGGTGAGTAAATGAATATGTGTGTGTGTGTGTGTGTGTGTGTGTGTGTGTGTGTGTGCGCACGCGTGTGTGTGCGCCTGAGGGAGTCTCGGAGTAGAAAGTTAGTTCAAGAATCGGTTCAAGAAATAGGGTTGTCAAGTCTCCCAAGTTTTGGAACAAATCAGTCAGTGCTAAACAACATAGAGACGACAACTATTGAGCACCTACTAAGCATCGTGTGCTGGTTTACACTTGGAGAAAGGTGTAGCCCTTTCAGGCCAGTGATGCCAAAGCCCTGGCATTCTACCTAGTGGTAACCCATAATAAAAGGAAGAGTTTGTTCCAGGTGGTTCTGATGCTGACAAGATTTTAGAGACTAGGGCTGTAAGAGTATGCCACAACCAAAGTGGAAGCCCCGATGGATGGTGTGACAAGGCTGAACATAATTTATGAGGTTCTCTCAGAAGATGAATGGGGAAGGCAATTCACTTTTGGTGGGGTGCTCAGTCTTCTTCGACTGGCTGTTACATTCAGGTAATAAGGGAAAGATGGAAAAATTACTCAGAAACCAAGCCTCAAGCTACTGAAAAGCATCAAAACCCCATAAATGTCAAATCTAAATCTTATATGTTCTGGAGCACTAATTACACTGTCCTCCAGGGCATTAATGTCAAAGTCTGTAAGGAAACAGACAAATACAGTCATTGGCAAATATGTGGATTAAGCACTCAGTGTGATCAAGGTGCTGAGAAAGTGCTCTCTGTGGAGCGGGACTGAAAGCAGACTGAAGTTATAAACGCCGGTCTTCAGAGGGTTCAGAAATGGAATCACTGATATTTTTTAATGTTCAGCCTCTTACTCAAAATATAAACAAAACTATGGTAGTTGTTCAATGTGAGAAAACAGCTGTGGTGTGTTATCAAATCCTGTGAGAGACCAAAGCTACAGATTAATCAATAACACAAGCCGACTCCGTCTTACTAAATTAGGCCCAAGAGCTGGAAATCTGAAAGTCAAGAGATGAATCCACTGTACCAAAGCTAAGGGTCTTTCCACTAACTGTGGCCTTGTTAAGAAAAAAGCATTAATGACTAAAAAGGTGTTTTCTGTGTCCTGTATTGTTTTTATCTGGATCCAACTATATGTAACTCTTGGGACAAGCAGAGGGATAGGAAACAAGATTCTTAAGCTTTGCACATAAAAGATATAGCTTAAAAACATAAAGTTCATTTTCAATACAGCATTTATAAACTAAATAGTCCCCAACCTCCATCTGTAACAAACTGTCTGCCTTTAATATAGGGAAACCAAAATTACTTTCTATTTTAATCAATGAAAAGCAAGCTTTAACTTATAAATGGATTTTTTCCAGAATTCTTTATAAACCACTGAAAATGGATATTTATAATGGAAGTCCACTAGGTTCTCCATAAAGCTAATTCTGGCTAGATAATTCCTTTTAGACAGCAGCAAGCATTGTTCTCCTCAGTTCCTGTATAATTAATATCAAGGTACAAATATATTCCTATCTATTTCGAAGGGAGCAAAAGTGAGAAAAAGAAAAGGGGAGATGATACTAGTGTAAATGAATTCTCTAATACATTTCCCCACTAGAGGGAAAGATAAATTAAATGTGCAATAAAAATGTAATAGCAAACAGTGATTGCACTATAAGAATCCTGATAGAAATAAGCATAATGGCATAATAAATTTTCTTATGTGAGGAATGATTATTTGGAGCTTTAAGCTTTGACAATTCTTGTAAATCTTATCCATTCGTTAGCAATTAATAATATTAAATTGCTTCACATCTCCCTAGATAAACATCAGCAATCTTTCAAACCATTGTTGAGGAAATGCTTAATCTTGTGCATACCATTACAGGATTTTCTAAAATTTCTAAGAGATCTATAATAGCACTGTTCCGAAGAGAAATAACAAGAATTTAATCTTTACTGCTGATATAAATGCATCAACAAATATTTATTAAACCCCACTTTGTGCATAGCAGAGACAGCTATCTGTCCATCAAAATTCATTTTGCTTTCTAAAGTACAGACTTGTGTCTAGGAAGTGGCTGCTCGGAAAAGGACTACATCATCCTGAGGACTACATACTCCATGACTCTGGTGTGGCCATATGACTCATCTCTCCAACAACACTGAATGGAAATGATGCTTATTTTTGCAAACCAAGTTTTAAGAAGGGATATGGCTCCTCTAGGCAACTTCAGCTTCTGCAAGCCTGAGGTAGGAGGCAACAATCCTAGGGAGGGAGAAACTACACACTAAAAGGAGCTGGCCCTGAATTCACTTGTTTATGAAAAGAAACACCAAGCTTAGTGAAATAAGTAAAATATAAGATTTAAGGCAGATTGGATTATATCATTATATATCTGTGGGTCTATTTGTTACAACATTTTGAACCAGCCTGACTAATACGATAGTGTTTTTACAGACTTTGTGAGACCCATAAAGAAGTGAAAAACATTGACTTCTTACAAAAAGTAACTTTACTCTAGTTAAAGGGACTAAGAATACAGCAAAGTAGTTAAAAACAGAAAATATGTAACAATTACAATATCTTCAGAGGTACCAAAAGACAATAGAAGAGTAACAAATAATTAGCAACCACATAAATGCTGAGTTCAAAGGAGAAAATATAAACATTTATTTAATATATATCCATGCAGAAATGGGGGGTTCTCCTGCTGAGAGCTACAGTTCAAGATATATTGCTAATAACAATAAAATCATTTATAATGGAGTTTGCTCTTCTGGGAAATTCTTCACTTGGACAAATAAACCTAAAGCTCCTGGTATCTGCAACTCCTTTAAGATGTACTGAAGTCCTCATTTACATTGATTCCAGGATCTCTGATTTGCCTGCAGTTGTAAGCTTAGTTTCTTTTGCAATGTCTACCTAGACCTAACTTATACTCTTATTTTGTGTAGTTCCTTAAAACAATATCTTATAATCAATTCGTTCCCATAATGTAAAAGGATTTCTATCATTCAGGAAGTAAATTTATAAATTCTAACTAAAGACATTCAGTTCAAATTCCAGATCAAATTAGAAAAGTTCCAGAAATAAGCAAGATGTATTCCTATTACTTTTAACAACTATTTACTGAGTGTTACTATTTTTTAGACACTGGGGATGTAATGATGAGCAAAACAACATGTCCATGGCCTTTTGGCACTTGTACTTTAATGAGGTTCCTTGTAAAGAATGATGACATCACATCATATACAGAAAGAACTGGATATATTAAGCCTGTAACCTAAGGGTGACTCAGTGATAAAAAGATAATTATCTTCAAAGATTTAAAGGTTTTCCTTATGGGATAGAGATTGATTATTCCTCATGGCTTTTGTCCACTGATGTATACCAAGCAATGAGAACTGTATCCAGCATCTATTAAGAACTCAAAAAGTATATTTTGAATGAATGAATGAATGAATGTCTGAGCCTGGGAACTTAACTCAATTCCAAACTCCTCTCATTTGCAGCACTAAGGAATGGTGGTTAACTCTGTCACCTACTTGCTGTGAGACTTTGAAAAAAATCAGTTGATTTCTCTGAGAACCAGGACAACTGGGTAAAAGCTATTTGGAAACTACACATTTGGGCACATAATGCCCTTCTACATATAAAGAAGCAATTTTCAAAGATCAGAGTGCTCAAACACAAATGTTCTCACTTTCTGAAAGGAATTAATTTGCTGGAGATTTTCATGCATAGCAGATGTTCAATGGGAGACATTCAGATGTTGGAGGTTCTTAGGCAAGGGCTCAAGATATCATGAGTTTTGCATTGGAAACGGGGTGGTTGGAAACAAGCAGAACAAAGACACTAATATAGGTAGGCAATAGAATAGGTGAAAGAGTTAGACAGGGAACTGGGACTACTTCGATAATCCACAAGTTGGGACTAGAGTAGTAGACAAGGTTAATAAACTTAAAGAGAAGGGACCTAACTGGAAACTTTGTCCTGTAGAGTGGGCCTCCCAGGGAAGCCATGCTTGGGAACCACAGATACCAAGGACTTAATCTTAAGCACTAAGATAAAGCTTATCTGGCTACCCAAATCCGGTGTGTGTGTTTGGGAGGGAAAAATCAAAGCTCTCAACAGTCTAGGTTGAACCACTCGATCCTGAGCCTAGGAGTTTGACTTACTTCCAATTAGATGAAAGTGGTAAGGAATGAAAGGTCTTCTCACATGCTTATTACCTCTGCAGCCTTGGAATGTTACTCTGATCTTCAAGCTCATCAGTTAAATGAGGATAATTACATGGAGCTGGTAAGGTGATTGTGAGAAAATAATTGGTTCTGAGTGCAGAGCTTGCTTCCTGATCTATACTAGCTGCCTAATCAATGGGTTTCTCCCCTTTTTCCTTCTAGTCTTGAAATTATATAATTCTTTTTCCCTGAGAAGCTTCAAATCTTTTCATTTTCATTTCTAGTTGGCAAACTTTAATTCATCCTCTGAGGAAATCAAATGGTATTTATTGATCCGTGGAACTGGAATCAGTCATTAGCTCATATCAAAGTACACCTCCTTAAACTGCAATAAAAAAATCTCCCTTCAGAATCACAGTCACTCAGTTTGACTGTTTTGTAAGCCCATCTATTTCCTTTTCTCTTCCTGCTAGAGTTACCCTAAATTAAGATCTAACGCATCCTAGAAGTTCATTGACATTTGGAGAGTCTTTAAACTGCATCTGAATACCTATAGTCAATGCATCATCCTAGAAAGAACAAACACACATTTTTACATTCATTTCAGAATATGGCAGAAAACTTGAAGCTACCACGTGTTTCTTCCTTCATTCAGAAAATTTCTCATTACACAAGCACATTTTACTACTGATTAGGAGTCATCAGGCTTGCATCAAATAAAAGTATATTGGCATTACAATAATTGAAGCAGAATCAACTCTGCCTTTCAGTCTTCAAGTTCTTTTCAAACCAAACAAAATATGGCCCAAGACACATCTCTCACAAATAATGCATTCCCCTGAGAATGTGAATAAAAGATCCTAATGCATTTTCAATTTACAAAGCATATTTCCTTATATTTAAATCAGTAGATTTATAACTGAGTCCAAAAATTCAAGAGGATCTGACATCTTCTTAGCACAATTTTGTTTTTCAAAGAATCTTATTTTCAAAAATTCTTACCCATATCTCAGAAATAGGCTCTTTAGTTGGGATATTTCCAGCTGCATAAATGTTTATTTCCATACTTCAAAATTGTCTTATTCACTTTGTCAGTGCATGGTTTTCTTTTTAAAGGGTTTATCCAGGGTGCATACAACAAAATCAAATAATTATGTTGTCATTCAATATTAGAAGAAGTCATTAATGCTTATACTAACCACTTAAAATAAATATCATGCCTCCAAGTCTATTAGATCTGAGGTTTTATATAATTTTATTTGACAATAATCCCCTGATATCTGAGTAAGTCATTTGCCCTTAATACACTTTAATATGAATTAGCTTTTTTATTGTTTTTAGGTAGACAGTCACATGAGGACAGGGTAGAGTCAGGGCCAAGAAATATCAAAGTCTTAGAAAATGTCCTAAAAAAAAAAGAAAACAGATGGTCAGAGGGAGATATGGTGTTTAAGAGCAAGGTTGAGGGAAAGAACATGATCTACATTTTTTAAAAAAAGTTTTATTTCTACAAACTAATGGTCAGAAGTGAATCAATGCTGAGCACCACAGAAAGATTTTTTTAAAATAAATAACATGGTACTTCTGATTAGAGTTTTGGGATGTGGTCTGTAGCAAGCAGTTAGTTAAGGCTTTCAGGCAATTTCCACTTAGAAATCAGCGTCATTTCTGTGGTACTACCAAAATGCAGTCTTTCATTTCCTAAGAAACAACTAATTGAGTTGGAAATCTAACATAAGAATTGAAAAAGGCAGATTTTTGTATGAAACCTTATCAAAGTCAATTCCATGGGCACTTGTAATTTTTCTTTCTGGTTTTAACTGTACCTCGAAACTCCTCATGCTGTATTGAAGTCTTGAATTGAAAGGGACTTTGATTATAACAGGACATGCAGGACCCCTGCTTTGGTGGGTCAATAAACACAGTTAACCAAGGAAGCATGGAAGAGAGACAGCAGGTAAAAACAAGGAGGTCCTTTGGAGCTTCACCACAAAGAGTGAGGGGTGTGGGTGCAGTTCTTCAAAACTAGACAGGTGCGCAAATGGAAGCTCAGGGATTTAGGGAAGGAATAGAGTTGGAATATAACTGAATGTAACATGAACATAATCTGAGTTATCATGACTCAAAATGCTGAGCTCCTTCACCAATGTCATAATATCTCTATGTTTTGTGACTCAGTTGCTTGATACAAAGCTTTATGGAAGTGATCTCTCTCATTTGAGTCAAATTGAAGGGGAATGATTTTCCAGATAGGCTTACAAGCCTAAATAATAGATACCCATCAAATAAAATAACAAACCAAATGTTGATAATGAAAGTGGACATCACGAGAACAGAGACAAAGAAATAGAATTAAACATACTTGGAAACTAAAGAAATGGCTTCAGAAGAAAATTCTGCAGGGTACCAGTAGGCATTTTAAGACCTTGCCTTGGACTTATTAAGATTTTCAGAAAAAAGGAAGAAATGAGATGTCCAAATGACCATCCTTATTACTAATAATTATTCTTGTTACTCCCTCCCTTTTATCGTATCCTACCTGGAAGGACCTGAGAAATATGAGTGATGGTTGTCACAGTAAGACTGTGGACACAATTGATGGAAAGACACCAGCTGGCACAGTTACAGAATGCAAATATTCTTTGTGAACTAGCATGTAAAAAGTGATGGAGATAGTTACATTGCCAGAGAACAACACAGCACGCTCACAAATGGAGGTACAAACTCTCTGTGTCTACTAGTCTCCTGTGTAGGTACAGGTATTGCACCCCACATCGTGTGAACATTTCACCAAGTACAAGGTCACACTGTCATTCACATGATGTTGGTGTGTGTGTAAAAAGAGGAAATTTTTTATACTTTACTATCTAATACCTATATCTCTCTTTCTATATTCCTCATTTGGAGATTCTTGTTCAGTCTGCCTATTCACCATATGCATGCAATTGCTGCAAAACCATCACAGTGTTAACTTGCTTGGGTAAATCTAAGACCTTTTTAAAATATAGAGCATCTCTTAAGATATCCAAGGATAATGCTTGTTTTAGGCCCATTCTTGCAGACAGCGTGATGTACATGTTTATTCTAAATAGCTAAAGTTGGGGTTTCCAAATAGCTAATCTGAAAATAGTGACTTCTGGGAAATGTCCTATTTGAAGACATCATTAAAAGTTTCATCCAATCTTCGGTTTGATTGCTTTCAGGCTTTGGCTGATTTCCGATGTCCCCAGCTGATCTAAGCAAGCTGGCAAGTGGAGGCCTAATTATAGCATTTACGTTTGACCACTATAAAGAAAGAAGCAGCAGCCAGAACTAGTAAAAAGGCCGTAGACCATGGCTCCCACTGTGTTCAGGTTATGAGGACCTTTATTTAGCACTTAAAATAACTCTGAAGATTGATGATGGAGAAAATATGTAACAAAACACTACTCTGAATTCAGTAGTGTTTTTAAATGAATTTATTGGCTAAAATGCATTCGTGTGCATATTGATAAATACTACATGTGAAACATGTTATTTATTTTATCTATGGTAATGCTTACTGTATATATGTATTTCTGGGGTTGTGGCTAAAGTTTAGAAATCAGTCTACTTGATTAGGAGCCCAAAGAACCCAGGTTCTAATCTCAAGACTGATGCTACCTGCAGAGAAGAAAGTTTAGAAGCATCACATCTCTGAAGTGATTTCCCTTACTTCGTCAATAAAATAAGGCAACTAGACTAGGTTAATCTTAGTCTAAGTTTTTTTTTCTGAAGCTTCTCTACTGCTTCACCTAGTGCTTATTGAAAAGTGAACCTTTCTGGACATATCCCAGACTTGGATTCAGAATCTCTGGGGAAGGAATCCAGAACACTTCACTTGTACAAGTTCCTTCGGTGACACAAACATACCAACATTTGAGAACCATTTGAACCACTAGTTTCTGAAGTTCTTTCTATCTTTGACAGCACATGACTACAGGTACAGAGCAACCATCTCTACCCATCTCAACTGATTATATGAACAGGTAAATTCAAGCAATTTGGCCTGAATGGGTAAGGTCACCTTCATAATGCTTTGATATCAGGAAACTGAGTCACGGAACAGAAATACTATGACATCAGTGAAGGAGCTCAGCCTTTTTAAGTCAAAGTGACCTGGGTTCAAATTATGCCTTAGTTATATTATACCTTTCTTCTTTCTTCAAGTCCATGAGCTTCCATTTTACCAATTATCAAATATGTATAATGACAACAATGCCTATATCTTAAGTTGTATGATTCCAAGTTTCTATAAGAGAGTGCTTAGGAGAGGCAATGTGGTAGGAACTGCAGAATGGGAGAGTGGAATAGAAGATTGATATTGAAGTTTTGTTTGCCTAAAAAGGTCCATTTGAGATAGCTTTGGCAAAGGTGAGAGGCAGGAACTGATGGGTGATCTACTACCACTACTCAAATGATTATTATGAGGATTAATAGAAAATATAGATTTTGCATAGCAGAATGTCTGACACGTTAAAAAAAATCAATGAATAAGTTATTATTAAGTTGAACTATATAAAATTACTGGTATTCTACTCTTTTTGACTTTCAAAAATGGCAATTCCATATGGTTTCAACATGACATAATTTAATACTGAAATCTCAGTGTCAAAATCAGTCCATTTCTCCAAAATTATTCAGATCCTTTTTAAGTAAGAAAAAAGTAAGAGAGATATTACTAACATAACGATTTTTCTTTCATAGCATTTTTTTCTTTTAATGAAAATTCAAAAGTCTTCACCTCAAGTCATACTACAATCATTTTTCTGAGTAATGATATGATAAAAAGTGAGGCAGCAGGTGAGAGTTTTGATAGAAAACACCCAGGAATAACTCAGATGAGGGATTTCTATGCCTTGTTCTATTATCATAACAGGCTGTCCTTCTTGTAGAGCACACCCTGTTTCAGTGACTTAAAATAATGACCTGATACTCTCCTGATCAGATATTAATATGGCTCATAGACTCTATTCAGTGCTTAAAAAGTCAGAGGATCTCTGCCTGTTGGTAACAGATGGCTCTATATGTCCTTCTCTTAAAGGCTATCTTATAAACAAAAACTAGTCATATGGGGTATAATAATAATTAATGTGCTTAACTGAGCTATTAGTACTATGCTACTTACCAGACAAGGTAGCAATCTAGTTTAATTTGCTAATTTCACATTCATGTTTTATCTAATAGCTAAAATGATAAATAAATCATTTTTGACACACATATGTCTATACTTCATGTTTTTAAATTTTGTGGTGTGTATGTCTTTATTGAAATTTATTTTCTGCGAGGTCTCAGAGAGCATCTGGAGAGCTTTCTGAAAGGAAGAATACAAAGATAAGAATGTAAAGGTAGGTTTCCCAAGTGATAACCACGCCTATTGAATGTCTTACCCAGCAAATATAACATTTGCCACTACCTGCGTCCAAATACTCAAGGTGTCACATAAGAATATAAGAACCAAGACAGAGAAATATAAGCCTAAATATTTTGTTAGGACCCAGAATCACAAAGAATTCAGGCTTACCTAAATGCACCCACAAGAATTACTATTGGTCGATAATTACCTATTAATCCAAGCATTTTATCTCTCGGGTGATAGAAGCAAGTATTGTTCTAAAAGCAGATTTGGTGAGGTTTTTCTTCTGTGTTTCTAATTTATATTGTTGTTTAATTGAAAGAGGATAAGGAGAAGAGAGAATTTTTTTACCTGAATTTTTCTCTACCTCTATTCCTGACTTAATCTCTGAGCCAGACATTACGAACCCCTATAGGACTCTCTTTCTGTGATTCACAATGTCTGACATAAGTGAAGAAAGAATGTTGAGCTGATAACCAAGAACAATGAACAATGAATTTGGAACAGTGTTTAGAGATCTTAAATTTCCATTGATTTGATTCAGCTTGACATATCTAAGCAATATGATGTGATGAAGAGAATGGAAGAAAACAAACAGACAAAAAATCAAAACAACAACAATAAACCTCAGTTCCAGTTCTGGTTCAGCTTTTGACATAAAATCAGAAAACTGAGAAAGAACAACCCCTAAAAAAAGTGTTAGAAGCATATTCTAGTCAGGCTACCTCTGAGCAGCAACCATAAAGATTACAAGGTGGAAATCTTGGCACCTTCAGAAACTGAAAGGAAAAAGCGTGGAGGATGGTCCCATGGAGAACATGGGGCTCTGTACATCATTGGCAAAACAGTAGTATTCAAGAGGCTAGAGCAGTTTTAAGTAAACTACACCTAGAGGGCCAAATCTGGCCACACACATTTGGGGTGTGTGTGTGTGTGTGTGTGTGTGTGTGTGTGTTTAGCTCTACTGAGCTGTAATTGACAAGTAAAATTGTAAGATATTTAAAGTGGACAGCTGTGTTATTTAATACATGTACACGTGTTCACAATCCCAGGAGTGAGATTAATTTCATGAGCACCCTCCATATATTTTTCATAGGTGCTGTACCAGGTTAAATCCCTATCAAGAGTGAACAAGAGTTCCCTTTTCTCTACATGTACTTCACCATTTTGTTTCTTCTTTCTGATAATAGATATTCTAACAGATGTAAGATGATATCTCTTTATGGTTTTGATTTGTATTTCCCTGATTACTAATAATGTTGAACACGTTTTCATGTACCTATTTGTCATTTGTATATCTTCTTTGGAGAAATGTCAATTCAAATCCTCTTCCCATTTTAAAATTACATATATTATATGTATTACAATATATAATATGCATTATATATAATATTGCTATTGAATGGCATGAATTCTTTGTATATTAATGATATTAACCCATTGTTAGATATGTGATTTTCAAATATTTTCTCCCATTCCATAGGCTGCCTTTTAATTGGCTGATGACCTCCTTTGCTGTGTAGAACTTTTTTAGGTTGATGTAGTTCCACTAGTTTATTTTGCTTTTGTTACCTTTGATTTTGATGTTAGATCTCAAAAAACCATTGTGAAGACACATGTCAAGGATTTTTGCCCTTATTAAAGACTTTCTTCCTCTTAAAATTTTATGGTTTCAGGTTTTATATTCAGCCTTTTAATCCATTTTGAGTTGATTTTTACATATGATATAAGATATGGATCAAGTTTTATTTTTTAGCATGTTTATATCTAGCTTTCCCAGCAACATTTATTGAAGAGACTATGCTTTTCCCATTGTGTATCCTTGGCTACTTTGTCAAAAATAAATTGACCACATATGCAAGGGTTTATTTCTGTGCTCTCTATTCTGTTGTTTTAATCTATGTGCCTGCTTTTATGCCAGTACCATACTGCTTTGATTATTATTGCTTTTTAATATAGTTTGAAATAAAAAAAAAAGTCTGATGCTATCAGATTAGTTCTTTCTCAAGATTGCTTTGTCTAGTCAGGGTTTTTTTTGTTTTGTTGTTTGTTTCGTTTTTTGTTTGTTTTTTTGTGGTTCCATATCAATGTTAGGATTTTTTTATTTTTCTGTAAAAAATGTCATTAGAAATTTTTAGGGATTACATTGAATCTGTAGATTGCATTAGGTAGTATGGACATTTTAAAAATATTAATTCTTTCAATACATGAATACCAGATATCTTTCCATTTCTGTGTGTCTTCTTCAATTTCATCACTGTTTTTTAGTTTTCAGGGTATAGAACTTTTGCCTCCTTGTTTAAATGTATTCTAAATACTTTATTATTTTTACTGCTATTGTAAATAAGATTTTTTCTTAATTTCTCTTTTCAATAATTCACTGAGGTCATGTATATAGAAATATAACTGAGTTTTATATAATGATTTTGTATCCTGCAACTTCACTGAAATTGTTTATTAATTTTAACAGTTTTTTTAGTGGAGTCTTTGAGGTTTTCTATATGTAGTATCATATCATCTCTAAACAGAAACAATTTTACTTCTTCCTTTCTGACTTAGATGTGTTCTAATTCTTTTTCTTGCCTAATTGCTCTGGCTAGGATGTTCAGTACTATGTTGAATAAAAGTGATGAGAGTAGGCATCTGTGACTTGTTTCTGATCTTAGAGAAAAAGCTTTGAGGTTTTTTTTGTTGTTTGTTTGTTTGTTTGTTTGTTTTTAGTATGATATTAACTATGGGCTTGACATATACAGACTTTATTATGTTGTAGTATATTTCTTATATATGCAGTTTGTTGAGAGGAACTGAATCTTTATGGAACCTTGTCTTATGCTCTGGATCTTACCCAATTCCTGCTCACCCTCCAAAAAATTGACACGTCAATACATTACTAAAATGTATTGAATTTTGTCAAATGCTTTTTCTGCATCTATTGAGATGATCATATGACTTTTAACCTTCATTTTGTTAATGAAGTATATCACATTTTAGCAGGTGTATATGAGATAAACTAAACAGAAAACCCCAGAAAAATTATCTTCTGGATGCATCATAGAGAAAACTATCAATGGACCTATTCAGGTAAAACCTAGGATTCCTTTATACCTCATTCCAGTTTAAAGATTGCTGCTACTCTGTAAAAGTGAACCATTTATCAATACTTTTTAAAAGTGAACCATTTAGATTCTCTAAGTCCAAGCATTTTTACTGCCATACCTTTTTTTCCCCTAACTTTTCCCCCTTAATTTATTGAGCATAGCTCAGCCGGTTGGAATCAATTCTTAAACTCAATAAAGAGACATCTGTTGATGAAGCTGGATATGATGCTCAGCAAGCAACCTGTAAGTTAATAATGGGACCCTATCACCAAATAATAACTGTTACTTTCCTCCTAACGTCCCTGAAGCATTATTAAATGTGGCACTTACAGCCCCTATATGCAATTTGCCTCTGTAAAAGGTCATCTGTAAGTACAGTACTTGAAAATATGCCACAAGGAGCTATGAGATTATATGCCCAACTATTCATTACCCAGCACAAGGCCTATATCAAGCAAGTCCCATTTTTAAATTTAGACACTTTCTCTTAAAAATCGCAATGAAATCTTCTTTGGTACATGTTCATTCACAATTGAAAACATCCTGTCTCTCTTAGTTTTCTGAATGTTTTGGATATTGCCTGGGCTCAGGAATGCTAACAAATCAAATGCTGAAGCAGGTGAGGTTTGCTTTCTCTCAGTCCCACTGCTCTTTTTCAGGATCTGAAAGATATTAGGGATCATCATGCTTCCTTCAGGCTATCCAAAACACTGTATTATAACCACACTCAAGCTTTTTCCTCTCAACAGTGTCTTATGCTCTGGATCTTACCCAATTCCTGCTCACCCTCCAAAAAATTGACACGTCAAGAAAGTTCCAGGTTAAGATGATAGATTAAAATACACATCTAATTTTACACCCTCTTATTAGTAAGCTTGGGCTGCTAAAACAAAATATCATAGACCAGGTGGTTTAACAGTAGAAATTTATTTCTCACAGTTCTGGAGGCAAGGTAGTCCTAGACCAAGGTTCCATAAAGATTCAGTTCCTGGTGAAGGTTCTCTACCTGGCTTGCAGTCAGACACTTTTTTTGTATACACACATGTTGGAGAGAAAAGAAGGCTCTGGTTTCTCTCCTTCTTCTTATAAGAACAGTAATCCTTTCATGAGTCCCCGCCATAATGCCTTCATCTAAAACCAATTGTCTTTCAAAGGCCCCACCTTCAAATATCATCACACTGAGCATTAGAGCCTCAACATATAAATGTAAAAAGGACTCAAACATTTAGCCTTGAACATTCTGTCCTTGGCCCCCAAAGTTCATGTCCTCACGTGCAAAATACATTCATTCAATTCCAACAGCCCTAAAGCCTTAACTAGCATCAATTCTAAAGTCCAAAGTTTCATCCCAATATTATCTAAATTAAATACAGGTGAGGCTCAAGGTATGAATCATTCTGAGGCAAAATTTATTTCCAGCTGTGAACCTATTAAACAAGACAAGTTATATACTTCCAAAATACAATGGTAAGACATGCATATTATAGACATTTCCGATCTAAAAGGGAGAAATTGGAAAGAAGAAGAAGGTGACAGGTACCAAGCAAGTTCAAAACCTAGCAAAACCTAGTAGATCTCAAGGCTCAAGAAAAATCAATAATCTGCCTTTCAGACCCACTGGGGCCACAGTCCCACCTCTGTGGCTCTGCTGAGTGAGAATTGCACAGCAAGGCTCCAGATAGCCACTCTCTGGCCTGTTGAAACCAAGGCAATGGCCTCCCATTTTGAAACCAAGAAGTCATTTCTGATGTTCTTTGAATTGCATCAAGGTCATTCTCCCCTTGTCTTGAAGAATTGAGTATGTTCACAGACAAATAGCTCTATGGTCTGGTCCTACAGCATCTGAGAAATCTGATAGTCTTACTTCATTTTGTTGCATATCCACCTCCTTCAGTTCAAACTGACAGTGTTTCTGCTGGTGCGGATGATTAGAACTACAGTTTATACACATAATGGTTGATCTGCCACACCCTTAGTGTTCTCTTCAGAATAAGCTTTCTCATTTTTTACAATATGGATAAGCTGAGAATTTTTCAGACCTTAAGTTCTGATTTAGTTTTTCCATTAATAATTTCTTCTTCAATTCATTTATCTCTTCTCAAAGTTTACTATAAGCAGTTAGGAGAAACCAAGCCACTCCTTCGACACTTTGCTTAGATAACTCAGCTAAATATCCAATATCATCATTCAAAAGGTTTATCTTCCACAGAACACAAGAATACAGTTCAGACAAGTTATTTGCCTCTTTATAACATGGATCTCCTTTTTCCCATTGTCCAATGTTTCTCATCTACCTCTGAGCTAGAAATATCATATTTCTAGCATGCACTTCAAAATGCCTTCAGCCTCTATCCATTACCCAGTTCTAAAGCTGCTTCTACATTTTTAGGTATTTGTTACAGCAGAGAGAAGGGCCTAGTTGGGACCCCTGTAGTAAAGCCCTCACAGCATCCCAGGCTTCACTTTTCCTTACCCTGTAGCTTAACATAGATTGTTGCCTGTGGCTTGACCCAGAGCTTGGGACATCCCCTGCCATAAAAAAGTTGCCCTGAATCTTATGATTAATGCCTTTATGCTTACCAATCATGACCCTTCTGGTCAAGCATTCTTTCCAAACTACTCCCATCTTTGTTCCTAGGTTGCTAATGCCGCCTGAGGATCATGTTGCCAGAAGGAAATCTCCATGAAGCAACAGATACCCCTGGAACCTTCATGCAGCCTCTGGAATAATGCCCAGATTTTCCCTTAAATATCCTAAGCCAGACTGAGAAAGTAAGACAGTTTTTGAAGGTGTTAACCTGCTGTCTTCTCAGATCACTGGTGCTCTGACAATAAACACTTTTTCTAAATATCCCAACTCCTATGTCGGTCTACTGGCTGAGCAGCATAGCCAGTACAAGCCCTGGAGTCAGTTGCCCTCCGATTACAGCAGCAGCTCACTTTTCAGTACCAAAATCCATACTAGTCAGCTTGGGCTGCTGTAACAAAATATTATAAACAGTATAAATTTATTTCTCACAATTCTGAAAAGTAAGAATTCCAAGATCAAGTTCTGGCAGGTTCTGTTCCTGGTGAGAACTCTCTTCCTGGCTTATAGATAACAACCATCTACATAGCTCATCCATATCATCTTGTAGTGAATCTCCAAGACCACAAGTTTCAGCTGTATTCTCAGAGCTTCTGAACAGATTTTCAGATCCTCATTCTAAATCATGAGCAGAAAACTCTGGAATACTTGAATCGTGAGGAAAGCCTCTAACATTAAAAAAATATAAAGAGAGAGATAACACAATTGAACAAAAATAATATGAAGTAACTATTAGAGATGGAGAAAAACTTGTTAAAATAAAACAAAATAACTTTTTAAATATCAATGGAGTAATAATATGAGATATTCCATCCATGAAGCAAGAATAGGATATTATAAGAAAGAAAATTCAGAGAACAAATTAAAACAACTCTTATAAATTAAAAATATGCTAGAAATCAAAAGCTTTAGAGAGGGATAACATATACTCTTAAAGAAATCTCCAGAAAATAAAACATAAACAAAGAGATGAAACTAAGAAATTAAAGATAGGAAAACTGAAGGTCCAATCAAGAAGAACAAGTTCAAATTGTGAGAGTTCCTGGAAGAAGAAAGAGTGAAAAAGGACATGGAGGAATCATGAATAAACAAGTTTTAAAAAATACCCCAAAACTAAAAGATAGTTTCCAGGTTGAAAAGGCCCACAGAAATCCAGCAAAATGGATAATAATAGATCAAGGCATAATATTGTAAAAATTCACTTTATTAGTGCGACCCCTTTCCTCCCCCTGTTACTGGTGTATTAATTTGTGAATATGATGCAGATTGCTAAAGGAGGAGGCCCAAGCCACCCACAGAGTCAGCAGGTAGCTCCTTCAGCATCCAAGCTCTCATGGTGAGAAAATGAGAACCCCTATGTCTTTGAGATTGAAGACAGAGTTTCAATACACTCATACAAAACAAGTAAAATCACAAGATTTATTACTTACCGATCCCAGAAATGAAAGAGGTCAGGGAGGGATGTGCACCGAGCTGGGGGAAGGGCAGCCCTATGTCCCAAGTCACAAATAAGCAGGAAATAGAGAGCAGGGTAGCAAGCCCCTATTACTTATAAAGTGGTTGGAGCAGAGGTCATTAACTTTTCATAAACTCAACTTTAAGTAGCTATTTTTAAATAGCCACTGAGAAAAGCAAAGCAGGAATTTGTGGCAGGAATCCTAAGTTCAAGTCCTTATCTAAATGTCCAGATTCTGGGTGTGAGCAAGGATGCCTATGCTATAAAATGCCTAGGCGGCAAGTCAAAATAGATGTTTTCTCATCACAATTGGAGATGTTAGAAGATATTTAATTCTTCCTGTTAGAAGGAAAGGAGTCTTCAGATTTCTGAAAAGCAGCACTGGTAGTGTACCAATGTCTTCAAAATTCTTAA
The DNA here is from genome assembly GCF_000325575.1 of Pteropus alecto. Lineage (NCBI taxonomy): Eukaryota > Metazoa > Chordata > Mammalia > Chiroptera > Pteropodidae > Pteropus > Pteropus alecto. The sequence continues at coordinate 11,243,762 of NW_006442484.1, forward strand.
GACAAACAATTCCCAGGATAAAATTCAATACTCATGCAAACTACCAATTAAGAATAAGAATAGATTGAAAATATTTTCAAATTGATAAGATCTAAAGCTATTAACCTCTTGTACATATCTTTTGCAGAGAGCTACTAGAAGATATTGTTCACCAAAATGAGGGAGTAAACTAGGAAAGAATACATTATGGGACACAAGAAACAGGAGGTACAACACAAGAGAAAAGCAAAGGGTACCACCAGAATGATAGAGAAGAGGGTGTAAATGCTGTGTACTAAATATAGAGAGCAACCAATCCAAATTGAAGCAAGTTCAAAAATTGTGGCCAGGAACAATGCAGGGCCCCATACCTACAGCCAGCTTTCTCTCTAGAGTGAAGTGTTAGGCATACTGAAATTAAAGGAAATGTCACTTTTATTGGTGACATTCATCATGACATGACAGTGTATGGCTAAGACTAAATAACAAAGCAGTAAAAAAACATGTTTTAATCAGAAATGCTTACACCAAAGCCTAGTATCTGTTTTAATCAGTGTCCTGGCAAGAGCTATCTCATTCCTATAAACTACAATATAAAAACAACAACAACAAAAACACAAAACTGCCTAACTAAAATGAATTATCTTATGTACATACTTGCTTATACACACATGGAATATTTCTGAAGAATTCCTTATAAGCTGGTAGCTGTATTTGTCCCAGGGAAAGAAACTGGGTAGTAAGGTGACTGAAGACTTAATTTTCACAATTTACCTTTTTGATCCTTTTAAAAATTATAATATGTTCTTGTATTATTTCTTTAAAAATAATTAAAATAAAATATATTTCCCACAAATTATATATACACATACTTTCAATTTAGCAATTTTACTTGTAGGGGCTTATCCAACAAATAAACCTAAATATATGCAAGATGACATGGGTAGGAGATAATTCATTGAAACATTGCTTGTAATACCAAAAGACTGGCAATAGCCATCAATACAGATACAGTAAAATAAATAAAAACATTATATGAAAGAAACAAGACCAGACATATAACTAATCTCAATAACTGTCAATAAATTAAACAGTAATTTCCAACAAGCATATGACAAGATGCTCAAAGACAGTAATCATTGGGGAAATAAGGATTGAAATATCAATGAGAGACATTTCCATATCCAATAGGTTGACAGAGTCTGATAATATCAAGTAGTGGTTATGACAGACAAAAACAGGAACTCTCATTCAGTAATTTGACAATCTTTTGTCAGAATCTGTGTATCCCCACATTTCCAACCAGGGTATCTAATACTCTTCAACATGAGCTGTCAAAAATGCCCCACTCATCTTCCCATATATCACCCAGAAACTGTCTAATGGTCCCTCTCTCAAGCAAGCTCCTGGTGTATACAGGAAGCCATCCTCACTGTTTGCACCCTATGGCTCTGTTGTGGTGTATTGTCAAGCTCTTTGCCACACTGACAGCCCAGGCTCACTGACAGCCCAGAATCCAAATCCCTGCTGTCTAGACTGTTTTTGGATCCTCCGGTGTGGGACCTTTTAGTTTCTCCTCATCTTTTTCAGTATTAATATCTACTGCCTTTTGTCCCTAAGGTTTGGAGTTTTATCTCTTCACCTTCAAAGTTCTCCTATGACTTTGATTCTGCACTTCATGTTTATTGCTTATATACTAAAGCACCATGATAATAGGGTGGGCAGACAACACGGTTTGTGGGATACGGAATGAGAAAGAGAAAGAGGCAGAGATCTAACACTCATTGAGCATATACTAAATGACTGCAACTGTGTAAAATTTATTTTTTAATTGTTAAGATAACTTTGGAAGAAAGACAATATTATTTTCCCATTTTACAGATGAGGAAACTGGTTCTGGTCTTGTCTCTTTTTTTTAATCCTTTTTTTAAATTAAGTTTATTGGGGTAACATTGGTTAATATAATTATATAATTTTCAGGTGTACATTATAATTTGACATCTGTATATTCTATTGTGTGTTTACCACCCAAAGTCCAGTTTCCTTCATCTACCATATATTTGTTTTTTCTTAAAGGGGTGTGTGTGTGTGTGTGTGTGTGTGTGTGTGTCTTTAACTGCCTGTGAGGAAACCAAAGAGGGTTCTGAGCAAAGGCAACGTTTCTCAGTCAGCATTTCAAGAGATAGTACTTAGAAACCAGTTAAATACTTTTGTGGTTAGATATGATCTAGATAACCTGACCATCCACATCCCCACCATTCTTGCCTTCATGACCTTTTCTTTTCTTGCTCCTTTCTCAGGACCTCTGCAATTGCTGCTTCGCCTGCTCGGAATGCCTTTCCTCCCAGTGGCTCACACTCCCTCACCTCCTTCAGGTCCTTGCTCAAACATTTCTTCAATAAAATCACTCTACTTAAATTGCATTTCCACATCACAGTACTCCTTATCCATCTCACCTCTTTTTCTCCATTTCACTTACAACTATTTGATAGGCTAAATGTTTTATTTATTTGTATATACTCTCTATCTTCCCCCACTAGTATGTAAATTCCACTGGGCAGAGATTTTTGTTTGATTGTTCACTCTCAGTGCCTACATCATTTTCTTGCACACAGTATATGTTCAATGAATAGTTACCAAATGAAATAAAACGAATAAATAAAGTTGAGGAACAGTTGAGTTAGAAAAAGTTAACCAGATTTTTTAACTGCCAGATAAAAAGTCTTTAGTATTTCAATGGATATTTTCAATAACCAAGAATTGAATCTAGCATGCACAATTTCCCAAATTTATCTGACCATACAACCTTCTTTACATAGAGCAGATTGCAGAGACTTGTCCTTAAATAGAAATGGAGTTGTAAGAACACATTTTGATGAAGAGAAAAAGGAGGACGACACTATAATCCAACGTATCTGAAGTAAAGTGAGAGTGATTTCATTCATTTATTCATTTATTTGTTCATAAAATATCTATTAAGTACATTTGATGGGCCATACAAACTCTTCCAGACACAGGGACAAGGCAGAGACCAAAAGGATCTAGTGTCCTAGCTCTCACAGAACTCACATCCTCTACTAACCTCTCTGGCTTTTCTGACTGCTTTTAATCCTATAAAATCTCAGAGAAAGAATATTCTAAGACTGTGTCAATATTGTTTTAAGACTTTTCTTTCTGATTAGAAAGATACAGAAATATAATTAACCCCTGGATGAAGACTCTACATATAAATTCATGAAGCAACACAAGCTATAGATTTCCCACCTGCTCTAATTTCATTCCTTCAAGATCGGCACCATAATCAATATCCTGCCATCCAGAAGGTATGACTGAGGAATCCCAGATAACTATCATCAAAAGAATTGCGCTCTTTTATCATATTTTCCTTTGCACCAAGGTGCAGAAGAAAGGGGGCTGGCTAGAATACTTATTGGCAGGAGGTTGCTTTATCATTTCTAGTAGCATAAACAAACAAACAAACAAATAAATAAATCTTTACAAAGGTCCTATCTTACTGATAAACAGAACAGGACAACAACATATTGTTCAATGAGTTATTGTGTCTAAAATCTCACTCTGAAAACTCCTTGTCATGGCAACAAGCGAGTGTCACCTCTGAAACCAGCAGCCTGAAGTAGATAGATTGTTTCAATTATCTAATTTTCACAATGAATGAACCCTGCTTATAGGAAATCCATAGGTGGTTGTCAGTGGCAAATGGAGGCTGTGACATGTTGGGAGCTGAGAGATTTACATTCTCTCTCAAAATACAGAACAGGATTGTAATTTTCTGTAAATATTCACAGAATTAAAAGAAGATCAGGAGAAAGAGAGAAACTGATAAAATGTCTCCTTTTGTCTTAGCTCCTGAGGTGTGCCCTTTCTTTCCAAATTGTCCTCTCTCAGATAATGTTGCATACAGTCATGGATTCTGTTGTGGTCTATTGTCTAACTGCATTTTCCGCTTCCCACTGTGCCTTTTATAATGCTTTGGAAGTTATATATATGGCCAGCAAATGCCTCTAAGAACTCCTTGGCCTCAATGGAAAGTGTTATTTCACAAAGTAAATTTCACATCAAATGTATGGTAAAATTGTGTATAAAGCTCTCTGCTAACCAAGAAATTGTAATTCAATTACCCGACATATGAATAATGTCTCTTCTCTGTGTCTTCTCCCAACATTTTTAGGCCAGTTGTCCAGAACAATTCTAGAGAGGCAAAAGGGAGAGCATGATTTCCTGCCCCACCCAGAAAGAGATCCTTGATTTTGATAAAATCCAAAAAGGGAGGCCTTATGATTGAATTATCATCCCCTAATTTACCCTTCAGAAGTATATGCCTCACCTTTACCCCTTTCCACCTCTCCTATCCCAAACAGTGTTGATGTTGCTCTAGATTTATCTCCCTTTCCCCCATCCCAGTTTCTGTTCCCTATTCTCAACAATCCCTACATACTCTGTGATATTTTAAGGAGGACATTTTAAAACAAGACATCTACCAAGAAACTTGACTTTCCTTAAAGTATGGACTTTTATGGTAGAATTTTAGGCACCAAGAGCATTTCTGTGTTGTGCTAATGTTGAAGTTTTTTTAAACTAGTGATAGTAAGTCACAAAGCCATGACTTTGGCATCAAAACAATCACACGGTGTGCAGTCGCCCTCTCCAAATAAACCTGGTTCTTAGTATGACTCTCAGTTTTAAAGAAAATTGCCGTGTACTCATCTTACACTTTCACTAAAATTCTCAATGCCTTCAGAGTCCAAATACAGCGATAATTTTCCATTTCCTGCACTACGTTTTCTCCTAATAATCATATCTCTTTTCACATGCAGATTTTTTTAAAAGAAGAATTTGATTCAATTATAATCTCTTTTTTAATGGTGCACTCATCAATTGAGTTGGTTTCTTTTTAAAGTAATGCTTGCTGAATCCCCCAAAAAGAATGGGGACTGAGGCATTCAATTATGCTTCACTTCAACTATTTGTCTGGCAAAGTTCAGTTTACAAATCAAAACTCAGAAATGGTTTTCTTTTTAATAAATTGAAATAACAGATAAGAAAGGCTTTCCAAAGTCTATTGGCTAGTGTACACTGTATGTGTCTTCAGAAAATCTAGAGCCATATTTTTCCCCCAAGACTCTGGTGACAAGTAAGAGCAACTATAATCATCGATGTTTTATTTTCTGACCTGTGAGAATTTCTGATCAGCCTCATTTCGATCTTTATTCAAAGACCATCTGCCTTCAGTTCAATAGTTTAAACACTAATGACCACAATAGTAAACATTTATTTTGTAAATTGGCAAAGGAGAAGGAAGAAGCAGACTCAACCTTTCACTAATATTTTGTTTACAGTGATAGAAAATGCCATCCGATGAATTAGAGCCAGAGAGATTTTTCCTAAGTGGCACATAACATTTATTGAGAGGTTGAGGATTTTTTTTTAAATGAAAAAGGTATTAAAGTAGCATTTTTTAATATTGTGTATTATTGTCCTTTATCTCATAATGTGTTAAGGTGATGATGAGTTCTTTACGACAAAATCAATTTTAGGTATTAAATATACTGTAGCATTTGCAAGATACTTTGGAAACAAATATAGTTGGGCTCTTCTAGAGGGTCAGCTTTGAGTGAGAAATGGGAACGTCAATAGTAAAACAATTTCAGTTTTCACAAAATTTGGAATCAGGACTAAAGTATCTGACACCCCCATTCCAATGTGGGGTTTTTCTTCTCCAACATATCCAAGTAATTCTCAGACGCCAGCTGGGTGTCTTGCAATGCACCTCAATTCTGACACTATCAACCCAGGGATAGTATCAGATTCCACAACTTAAGGACTCAGTCCCACAAGACTGCCCTCCATTTCTGATGCCAATAGCAAGCACTACTTCTTACCTGTGCATCTGACGATTGACTATAAATCAGAAGTTCCCACAGCCCCCTACTTAGGTCCCATTAATTTGTTAGAGTGGCTCGCAGAACTCAGAGAAACATTTTACCTACTCACTAGATTACCAGTTTATTACAGAGGATGTCGAAAGCTGGATGAAGAGATACATAGGGCACATTCCTAAATAAAACACCTTCTGTCACTGTGGAGCTTGGAGCCTCACATGGTAACACTTAAAAACATTCGAGTTTCCCAAACTGACCTTCTTTTGGGTTATTATGGAAGCTTCATTACATAGGCATGATTGATTAAATCATTGGCCATCGGTGACTGATTCAACCTCTAGCCCCTTTCCTGAGAAATCATGGGTGGAACTGAAAGTTCTAGCCCTCTATTCATGGTTGGTTCTCCTGGCAACTAATCTCCATTCCTCCTGATTTCCAAAATCACCTCATTAACATAAACCAAGTTGTGGTGGAAAGAGACTTGTTATTAATAGCAAGACACCCATTTAAACTTTATGGCTCTTAAGCATTTTCAGGAATTGAGGACAAGAGACTATAATAAAAGATGCTCCCATTATGATAAGATGCTCTTATCACTCAGAAAATTTCAAGGGTTTTGGAAGCTGTGAGCCAGGAACCATGGATGAAGACCAAATATATTTCTTATAAATCACAATATCGCAAGGACTTTGTGATAAAGGGATTTCTCTTGACTTTCAGCAACCGTAGTGGTAAGAGGAAAGTTAGGTGATTACACAGTTGGTATATCTATCTTACTTCTATTTATACTTTTACTCCCAAAGTGTATCATTTACATTCTTAAGTTTCTTGACTTTGAAAAATTCCAAAAGCGTGACTTCTTGTAAACTGAAAAAAAAAAAAAACCATAATATTTTTCATGTATATTATTTATAAATACTTCTACTTGAACGTCACACTTATATAAGCCAAGACAAGAAGTTGAGTGAGGCTTGGGATGACTCTCAGGGTGTTGTGTATGAAGAGTTACAGCTATTTCTCAAAGGGGTCTATCAGGATGCTACTATTTGAAAAATATAGGATTTCAAAGCCTTCCATTTAAACAGGCTTTGAGCAAAAGCTCAGCCCACCAGGTGAGGGCAATCAGGAATCAGATTTTGAACAATTGGTATGAGATTGGTTTCCAAGGATTTGACTTGGATCAAGACAGGAGATAGAGGCCCAGCAGGGATGGTGTAGGCAGCCTGCCCACCCAAATGTGAAGGATTAATAGAGGTTAGACAAAGAGAGGGTGGAAGAGAGTTAAGGCAGAGATGAGACAACATGAGCAGGGGCTGTGAAGGGGGTAGAACTCACTGGGACCAGGGGTCTGATAGAAGTCCAGTTTGGCCAGAGAATGGGGATGGAAACAGACATGATGCTAGGAACCTGCAGAGCATTGCAGACTGTGGTGGGATTTTGGGTTTTATGACAAGTGGAGTGGAAAGCCATTGAAAGGTTTCAACCAGGGAAGTAAATCATATAGATTGGCATTTGTTTAAAAAGCTCACCTTGGCTTCCTAAATTGTAGCAAAGAGAGAGCGAGAGGGAAGACAACTGATAGGAGGTTTGTGCAGTAGTCAGATGAGAGCTGATGGTGGCTTGGACTGCAGTAAGACAGTGTGGATAGAAACTAGAAGGAATTCTTTCCAACTGCCCTCTGCTGTGACAGAAAATGGAAGCCTAGCCCCCACTTTCAGTCCCCACTTGGGTACCTATTTCAATTGCTGTGACCCAGTTCCATCTAATGGCCCATTAATATCAGAGAAAAGAACTCAAGACCACCTAGCAGTTATCTGGATTAGTAATCCTCAGAAAGGCTTTCATAACCAAGTTTCACTTGAAAACTCTATTTTGTTAGGTTGAAAGACTGCTTATGGTGAGCAAATCAAAAGCATTGCATGCCGCTAATTCTTTTGGCAGGAGATGTCTGAAATACTAGAGCCAGACACACACTAGAACCGACCTA
>NW_006442484.1:11257111-11261601 GCF_000325575.1 Pteropus alecto
AGCATTTCAAGAGATAGTACTTAGAAACCAGTTAAATACTTTTGTGGTTAGATATGATCTAGATAACCTGACCATCCACATCCCCACCATTCTTGCCTTCATGACCTTTTCTTTTCTTGCTCCTTTCTCAGGACCTCTGCAATTGCTGCTTCGCCTGCTCGGAATGCCTTTCCTCCCAGTGGCTCACACTCCCTCACCTCCTTCAGGTCCTTGCTCAAACATTTCTTCAATAAAATCACTCTACTTAAATTGCATTTCCACATCACAGTACTCCTTATCCATCTCACCTCTTTTTCTCCATTTCACTTACAACTATTTGATAGGCTAAATGTTTTATTTATTTGTATATACTCTCTATCTTCCCCCACTAGTATGTAAATTCCACTGGGCAGAGATTTTTGTTTGATTGTTCACTCTCAGTGCCTACATCATTTTCTTGCACACAGTATATGTTCAATGAATAGTTACCAAATGAAATAAAACGAATAAATAAAGTTGAGGAACAGTTGAGTTAGAAAAAGTTAACCAGATTTTTTAACTGCCAGATAAAAAGTCTTTAGTATTTCAATGGATATTTTCAATAACCAAGAATTGAATCTAGCATGCACAATTTCCCAAATTTATCTGACCATACAACCTTCTTTACATAGAGCAGATTGCAGAGACTTGTCCTTAAATAGAAATGGAGTTGTAAGAACACATTTTGATGAAGAGAAAAAGGAGGACGACACTATAATCCAACGTATCTGAAGTAAAGTGAGAGTGATTTCATTCATTTATTCATTTATTTGTTCATAAAATATCTATTAAGTACATTTGATGGGCCATACAAACTCTTCCAGACACAGGGACAAGGCAGAGACCAAAAGGATCTAGTGTCCTAGCTCTCACAGAACTCACATCCTCTACTAACCTCTCTGGCTTTTCTGACTGCTTTTAATCCTATAAAATCTCAGAGAAAGAATATTCTAAGACTGTGTCAATATTGTTTTAAGACTTTTCTTTCTGATTAGAAAGATACAGAAATATAATTAACCCCTGGATGAAGACTCTACATATAAATTCATGAAGCAACACAAGCTATAGATTTCCCACCTGCTCTAATTTCATTCCTTCAAGATCGGCACCATAATCAATATCCTGCCATCCAGAAGGTATGACTGAGGAATCCCAGATAACTATCATCAAAAGAATTGCGCTCTTTTATCATATTTTCCTTTGCACCAAGGTGCAGAAGAAAGGGGGCTGGCTAGAATACTTATTGGCAGGAGGTTGCTTTATCATTTCTAGTAGCATAAACAAACAAACAAACAAATAAATAAATCTTTACAAAGGTCCTATCTTACTGATAAACAGAACAGGACAACAACATATTGTTCAATGAGTTATTGTGTCTAAAATCTCACTCTGAAAACTCCTTGTCATGGCAACAAGCGAGTGTCACCTCTGAAACCAGCAGCCTGAAGTAGATAGATTGTTTCAATTATCTAATTTTCACAATGAATGAACCCTGCTTATAGGAAATCCATAGGTGGTTGTCAGTGGCAAATGGAGGCTGTGACATGTTGGGAGCTGAGAGATTTACATTCTCTCTCAAAATACAGAACAGGATTGTAATTTTCTGTAAATATTCACAGAATTAAAAGAAGATCAGGAGAAAGAGAGAAACTGATAAAATGTCTCCTTTTGTCTTAGCTCCTGAGGTGTGCCCTTTCTTTCCAAATTGTCCTCTCTCAGATAATGTTGCATACAGTCATGGATTCTGTTGTGGTCTATTGTCTAACTGCATTTTCCGCTTCCCACTGTGCCTTTTATAATGCTTTGGAAGTTATATATATGGCCAGCAAATGCCTCTAAGAACTCCTTGGCCTCAATGGAAAGTGTTATTTCACAAAGTAAATTTCACATCAAATGTATGGTAAAATTGTGTATAAAGCTCTCTGCTAACCAAGAAATTGTAATTCAATTACCCGACATATGAATAATGTCTCTTCTCTGTGTCTTCTCCCAACATTTTTAGGCCAGTTGTCCAGAACAATTCTAGAGAGGCAAAAGGGAGAGCATGATTTCCTGCCCCACCCAGAAAGAGATCCTTGATTTTGATAAAATCCAAAAAGGGAGGCCTTATGATTGAATTATCATCCCCTAATTTACCCTTCAGAAGTATATGCCTCACCTTTACCCCTTTCCACCTCTCCTATCCCAAACAGTGTTGATGTTGCTCTAGATTTATCTCCCTTTCCCCCATCCCAGTTTCTGTTCCCTATTCTCAACAATCCCTACATACTCTGTGATATTTTAAGGAGGACATTTTAAAACAAGACATCTACCAAGAAACTTGACTTTCCTTAAAGTATGGACTTTTATGGTAGAATTTTAGGCACCAAGAGCATTTCTGTGTTGTGCTAATGTTGAAGTTTTTTTAAACTAGTGATAGTAAGTCACAAAGCCATGACTTTGGCATCAAAACAATCACACGGTGTGCAGTCGCCCTCTCCAAATAAACCTGGTTCTTAGTATGACTCTCAGTTTTAAAGAAAATTGCCGTGTACTCATCTTACACTTTCACTAAAATTCTCAATGCCTTCAGAGTCCAAATACAGCGATAATTTTCCATTTCCTGCACTACGTTTTCTCCTAATAATCATATCTCTTTTCACATGCAGATTTTTTTAAAAGAAGAATTTGATTCAATTATAATCTCTTTTTTAATGGTGCACTCATCAATTGAGTTGGTTTCTTTTTAAAGTAATGCTTGCTGAATCCCCCAAAAAGAATGGGGACTGAGGCATTCAATTATGCTTCACTTCAACTATTTGTCTGGCAAAGTTCAGTTTACAAATCAAAACTCAGAAATGGTTTTCTTTTTAATAAATTGAAATAACAGATAAGAAAGAGGCTTTCCAAAGTCTATTGGCTAGTGTACACTGTATGTGTCTTCAGAAAATCTAGAGCCATATTTTTCCCCCAAGACTCTGGTGACAAGTAAGAGCAACTATAATCATCGATGTTTTATTTTCTGACCTGTGAGAATTTCTGATCAGCCTCATTTCGATCTTTATTCAAAGACCATCTGCCTTCAGTTCAATAGTTTAAACACTAATGACCACAATAGTAAACATTTATTTTGTAAATTGGCAAAGGAGAAGGAAGAAGCAGACTCAACCTTTCACTAATATTTTGTTTACAGTGATAGAAAATGCCATCCGATGAATTAGAGCCAGAGAGATTTTTCCTAAGTGGCACATAACATTTATTGAGAGGTTGAGGATTTTTTTTTAAATGAAAAAGGTATTAAAGTAGCATTTTTTAATATTGTGTATTATTGTCCTTTATCTCATAATGTGTTAAGGTGATGATGAGTTCTTTACGACAAAATCAATTTTAGGTATTAAATATACTGTAGCATTTGCAAGATACTTTGGAAACAAATATAGTTGGGCTCTTCTAGAGGGTCAGCTTTGAGTGAGAAATGGGAACGTCAATAGTAAAACAATTTCAGTTTTCACAAAATTTGGAATCAGGGTGTTGTGTATGAAGAGTTACAGCTATTTCTCAAAGGGGTCTATCAGGATGCTACTATTTGAAAAATATAGGATTTCAAAGCCTTCCATTTAAACAGGCTTTGAGCAAAAGCTCAGCCCACCAGGTGAGGGCAATCAGGAATCAGATTTTGAACAATTGGTATGAGATTGGTTTCCAAGGATTTGACTTGGATCAAGACAGGAGATAGAGGCCCAGCAGGGATGGTGTAGGCAGCATGCCCACCAAAACCAGCATGGAGGAGCCAGTCAGCACAAGGACCCAGTAAGGCTGACCCTTCTAATCTGAGGGCTGAAACCAGGTATCTAGTACAGTGGTTTTAAAAATGAGGGTAAGTAACTTAACTCTGTACAAGAAGCTAGTTTTTTTATTCATTCAATAAATGTTTATAGCACTTCTTATGTGTCAGGCATTCTGTTAGGTGCTAAGGATATAGTGGTGTATAAAACAGACTTGGTTCGCGCTTAACCAAGTTTGCAATTCAATAGGAGGACAGACTAAAAATAAATCATTGCACGTATAAAATATAAACTAACTTGAGGCCTTAGCCTCAAGTCTATGAATGGCAAATACAAGAAATAGTATGAGTGTATATTTATTATTTTGGAATCAGGGAAGACTTTCTGAGAGGCCAACTGTGAACTAAGATGTGAAGGATTAATAGAGGTTAGACAAAGAGAGGGTGGAAGAGAGTTAAGGCAGAGATGAGACAACATGAGCAGGGGCTGTGAAGGGGGTAGAACTCACTGGGACCAGGGGTCTGATAGAAGTCCAGTTTGGCCAGAGAATGGGGATAGAAACAGACATGATGCTAGGAACCTGCAGGGCATTGCAGACTGTGGTGGGATTTTGGATTTTATGACAAGTGGAGTGGAAAGCTATTGAAAGGTTTCAACCAGGGAAGTAAATCATATAGATTGGCATTTGTTTAAAAAGCTCACCTTGGC
>NW_006442484.1:11261731-11266803 GCF_000325575.1 Pteropus alecto
GCCCTCTGCTTTGACAGAAAATTGAAGCCTAGCCCCCACTTTCAGTCCCCACTTGGGTACACCTTTTTCATGCTGTGACCCAGTTCCATCTAATGGCCCATTAATATCAGAGAAAAGAACTCAAGACCACCTAGCAGTTATCTGGATTAGTAATCCTCAGAAAGGCTTTCATAACCAAGTTTCACTTGAAAACTCTATTTTGTTAGGTTGAAAGACTGCTTATGGTGAGCAAATCAAAAGCATTGCATGCCGCTAATTCTTTTGGCAGGAGATGTCTGAAATACTAGAGCCAGACACACACTAGAACTGACCTAACCACAGGAAAAGCAATATTGCTCAGTTGAAAATTTTCAAGAAACTCGTCATTTATTATTAATGTCACCATAGGCACCGAAGGCTTTGATATGAATGCTGGAGATGCCTTCCTGCTCTCAACCAGGCACGACAGTCTCACACTATTTTTCCCAGCCCAAGAACATTTAATTCCAGGAGAAGTTTTTTCGGCAGTTTGCCCTCTAGACTATTGACACACTAGTAGTTTTGCATGCAGAAACCAAATTATGTCAAAGGGGATGTGGCGTTTACTCTCAGCACCATTTGGAAGACCACAAGCTTTAGTAGAAACAGGGCCTAAAAAGGAAATGAGCATTTCTAAGCAGGACTACAAGGCACACCCCCTCCCCCCTCCGCCCGGCATTTAAATATGAGCCCATGTTCATCCTCTAATCTTAAAGTTCCTGATTAATTGCATTATCTTATCTCTAGGTGCCCCAAAAGACAGGAAACAATTAGGACCTTGATTTCTGTCCCTAGTTCTTGACCAGACACAGAACTATGTATAGTGACATCACATGGAGTATTTCAGCTGGATGCTGAGAGCCTGGCAAAGCAGAATTGGATGAGAAGGAACAAGGGCGGAGCCGTGTACTCAGTATTTTGTAGAAGACAGATTACAGAGTGTACAACTGGGAAAGCAGGGACATATCACCCTTCTCATGATACTAGGAACCTGCCAGCCATTCTTGCCAATTTTGTTTAATAAGCTCCCATGCCCAGTCTGCTAAGTCTTCCTTCTGTCACAGGAAATATTTATTCTTACAAAAGAATAAATATTGGTTTATTTATTGGTTTATCAAAACCTGTATTGGTTTCCTGTATTGGCTGAATATCATTCATTCGTTCGTTATTGACTCGGTAAATATTTGAATGCCAGACACTGGGCTTTTTAGACAAGTTACTTAACCTCTCTGAGGACCAGAAGTCTCACTTTCATAATGGGATTCAAAACCCAATTGCAAGGTGATTTTGAAAATTAATTTAGATAACATTTTAAAGTAAAAAACATCGTATCTGACAATTATTAGCTGCTCCATTTTTCCCTTTTCTCTTACTTTGCACCTGCACCTGTGATCTTTCTTGTTGCTGAACTTATGCCCACCTCAGAAGAATTGGCAGCTACACCCTGGAGCTGCCAAGAAGATTCTATAGCAAATATTTTAGAGCTATCTCTGTGCTATGTGAGAATAGAAAGCCCTCAAAGTTCTTTGTAGTCTCTGAAGAACATGAAATTTGCTTGGCCTGGTGACACATCTCCATAACAGTAGGATGCATTTAGTTTCCATTCTGTCTGCTGATGCCATGTTGATTTCTAAGTATAGCCTCAGGTTAGTCTTGTTCTCACCCTGTGGTCCCCAAATTTGCCATTACCTGTGCTCTTAGAAGGAAGAGCTTCTTTGGCTGACCTCTGGATTTCTTGTGAAGGCACAGAGCTCTGCTCTACTGCAGCAAAGGCTCTGAAATGTCTCAGGAGTAACTTGTTATTTGAACAGGTACCACAAAATATCAAGCAAGGCTGATCACACAGCAATTGAGAAAAATAGAAAATTACTGAGAAGGAAACAGCATAGTTAATTTCATAAAAATTCCACTGTAATAGAAGAACAAAATTAATCATGCAATAATGTTATGACTCAGCTTCAAAGCCAATATAAAATAATTGAAGAAAAAATTAAAATAAAACAAATCTAGGCCATATATGTAGAGAATGCATGACAGGAAGTTGATTGAAAAAAAACAAATAATAAGATTTAAGCAATGCAAATGCAGGATGGAATCCTCTCATTTACTTAGGAAGACAAAACTTACGTTTTGCTTATGTTAATGCTGAACAAATATATTGTTTGAATATATTTGATGAGAGCATTAGTGAAGTAGGAAGAAATAAAACCTAAGAGCAAAAGCTGGCAAAGTAAGAATGAGGTTAGTTTTGCTAGCTTTGGTTGCAAAATTTTGCAAACTTCATATCCTATATTTTCCCCAATAGAGTACGTGGTAAGTCCATTTTTTATTCTATCTCACTACAGGGATCACTGAGAAAACCTACATTACCAAAAATGGGGTCTGAAAAGGAGTAACCAAAACTAAAAGGGTAACTATCTCTTGTTGAGAACCTACACTCTACTAGGCTCTACACCAGGCACTTGATATATATAATCTCCTTTGAGCCACTCTGTGCATTAGTTTGAGGAGCAGCAGTATGAACGAGCAGAAGAAATTTACAAAGGAACAGAAATCTTGGGTTCTATTCCTACCTCTGTGAAAAATGGGTACATGGTATTAGGCAAGCAATGCAATCTTTTGTTCCTCCATCTTTTAATTACCCCATCTGGATAATAATCCTTGTTGTGCCTAACTCAAAATGGTTTGTGACAGGACCAAATGAGATGATGGATACAAAACAAATGTAACACGAATACCAAGAGTTTTTTACTGTTTTGTTTTACTTTGCTTTTGGAAACCTTTGACCTTAAAACACTGATCAAAGAAAGAAGCACTCTAAACCTATTAAGTGATGGTCTCAGCCTATATCTACAGATTTTTGCAGGGACTGGAGGATTAAATTTCTCCTGCTTTATGATTGATGATGCATGTTTCTT
The DNA here is from genome assembly GCF_000325575.1 of Pteropus alecto. Taxonomy (NCBI): domain Eukaryota; kingdom Metazoa; phylum Chordata; class Mammalia; order Chiroptera; family Pteropodidae; genus Pteropus; species Pteropus alecto. Next base: position 11,264,668 of record NW_006442484.1, read on the forward strand.
GATTTATCAGTTAACTAATCACTTTAGTAACTGGCTATATTTTGTATTTTTGTTGTCATCGAGTGAACAATTTTAAACAAAATTAAACAGGCTTGCTATCCACAGGGCTTTTTATGACATATTAAAAGTCATCTGATAAGCACTGTTATCTCTAGGTAGTGAGTAATGGATCATCTTATTTATGCATTTATGTATTTATTTATCTATCTACATGATTTAATGTTTTTTTCCAGCTTTCTATTGTAGAAAGTTTTTACTCTTAAAATTTAGAAAAACATATGTTAATAAAACTTAATCAGGGAGATAGACATCTGGTTAGAAATAATGAAATAAAGGTATGTCTACCACCAAGTAAAAACAACACAATTGGAGGAGGGAATGAATCTCATCTTCACTGAAGTTATAAAATACCTGCAACCAGTAATATGTTAAATATATTAAATTTTTATCAAATATATGAAATATACAGAGACATAACATGTTCTCACATGACAAAAATAAATATATAGTATATAGCAAGGCCTTTAAAAGCCCAAAGTACAATTCTCTTACTTAAGACAACGAGGGCAAGAATTTGAGAAGTTATTGATGCAACACTGAAATTTTGTTCCTCTGAGGGTTGGGGAAAAGGACAAATGAAGAAACAGCAGCCATGCCATTTTCTTAAGGGGTCACCTTCTGGTGTGGCTGGGTAGGTTTTCTGTTTTGCAGCTGCCTCTTATAGTCAGCTAAAGAAAACTAAACACTTAAAACACTAAGGAAAGGAAGGGAGGAAGGGAAGGAGGGAAGAAGGCAGAGGGAGAGAGAGTGACTTGTGACATATAGGACTGAGCTGAACTGTTTGGCACAGAGATTCCATACTTCCTTAGAGGGGGCTAGCAGGACTCTGAGAGTGCAGAACAGATATATTCTTGGGGCAGAATAAATAGCTGAGCTGATGAGAAAGTGTTTGAAAACAACATACAATACGTAGATTTAGAATTAACCTGCCCTCTCCGTGGATTCATTTCCCCAGCCCCTTGTCATATATATTCTAGATCATAGCTAGTCCCAACAGCCTAAACAAATATAATTTATATAATAAAAGAAGAAAAATAATAAAATAAAAAGCAAGTGAGACTACTCTTCAGGATTATACCAGGAAGGAGAATATTTTAAAAACTATGATATCAAATAAATCAGAGTGTTCATAAAAGATAAACCAATATATAAAGTGAATTACAATAACATAATAAGTAATTAAAATATAAAAAGAAACAAAATAAATATTTAGTTGACAGATGTCAGTAAAGAAATAGAAGATATAATAAAATTATCAAGGGAAATAAATTATAAAGAGTAAAAGATAGAATTAACTGTGATTAAAACATCTAGGTATATAAAGGACAGGCTTTAGACAACTGAAGTGAGAAAAATAAAATTAGAAAAAAATCATAATAATTAAGGAAAGAATGATATATGCAGAACACAAGGAGATCAAATAAGCATATTATACACATTTATATACATATAATAGGCTTTTTGAAGTAAAAACAGAAAAATGAAAGAAAAAATATTCAAAGATACAGTAAAATAAACATTTTTCTAAACTAAAAATAGATCTGAATATATATTTTCTTTCAGAAAGTTTTTTTTCCACCATGTCTTGCAACAATTTTCTTTCATTGTTACGTGTGTACGTGTGCCTGCATGTGTGTAAAATTTTCCAAGAAACAACATAGAGTAATGAATGGTGAGATATATACTTTTAGAGAGCTTACCAAATTTCAAGGATTAAACAATGATTCCTAAGGGTCGAGGGGATGGGGGTGGGCATCTGGACAAAAAATTGGTTTTGTTTCAAAGCCAAGTTTTTCTTAGAGTTTTCCATAATAATGTTTGATGCTAAAAGAAATCATATATACATATATATGTGTCTGTATATATATATGTATATATAATTTAATTAAAGACATATGAAATGAATGATAATGATAGTACAACATCAAAACTTTTGGGACACGGTAAAAGCGGTCATAAGAGGAAAGTTCATATAATTCGGGCCTACCTTAAAAAACAAGAATAAGCCCAAATAAACAACCAAATGCCTCATCTTAAAAAAACTAAAAAAGGAAGAACAAAGGAATCAGGAAGGCA
>NW_006442484.1:11269233-11293521 GCF_000325575.1 Pteropus alecto
TACATTTAAAAAAAACATAGAAATTTACAACATAAATAAAAATGGATTTTAATGTATGTAATTTTTAAAACTTCATTTAGGAAGAAGAAACAATTCAGACAGTGACAAGAGAATCTAGTTGAATTAAAAATATATAAAACAATCTCACTGAATAAGATTAGAAGAAAATGTGTTGAATTAAGTAACTTTGTACATGAGTGGAATCTGCAAGACTAAAGGCAAAAGGAAATGTACATAAGCATTGTATTCTAGTTGATAAAATTGTTTCCCAGTAGGCGTGGGTTAACAATTCTGGCACTGCTATACATGTCCACTGAAAATGAACAATTATGTAAATGGATGGTGAGTGGTGGGAGCCAGATTTCTTATTGTTGGAATGGGAGATTATAGGCCAGCAAAGGTAAGTAGCTAGAATGATCCAAGCGATATGGATTAGAGTTAGAGATTTCAGTAAGAACTCATGTGTAACTTAATATAGATACAGTTCATTACATATAGAAATATTTATAGGTATGTGGATAAATATGGGTTAGTATAAACACATACTTTTGTTCTTTTAGGTAAGAGAACCTAAAAGAAAAGACACTACATTAGCAATGAGCACATTTAGCACCCAGATCTTGGATTCTAATACAATTTTCCAAGAAGGAACCAAGGCTTATTAGAGAGATGAGATGACCGATTCTAGGACCAGAGCAGGAAACATACAAGATGAGTCTGGGTCATCTTGCAGGCCAGAAAGTAAAAAAGAGCACAAACAAAAAGCCGCATACACACACAAAAATACACTGATTGAAGTACATGAAAGGGATACAAGAGACAAATGAAAGAAGTCCTAATAGCCAATGCTAGAACAATTTAAGTAGCAATAAAAATGGCACTTTATATCTGTGAACTTCTTCCCCCAAATCCATAACCTCATCTAATCACAAGAAAAACATCAGAAAAAATCCAGTAGAAAGACATCCTGCAGCCTACCTGACGAATATTTCTCAAAACTGTCAAGGTCACTGAAAACAAACAAGGTCTTAGAAACTGTCACAGCCAAGAGAAGCCTAAAGAGATATGACAAGTAAATATGATAAGGTGTCCCAGATAGAATCCTGGAACAAAAGAAAGTAAACACTAGGTAAAAACTAAAGAAATATGAATAAACTATGGACTTTAATTAATGACAATGTATCAGTATTAGTTTATTAATTAAAACAAACACTATACTAATATATTAAAATAAGGGGAACTGTGGAGTATGGCATATGGGAACCTTCAATACTATTTCTATACATCTAAAACTGCTCAAAAAAATTAAGTATATTGATTTAAAAAAAAAAAGAAAACTATAAATATGGGGTAGACCTAAGCCTGAATCTAAACAAGGAACCCAGCCCAGACAGACCCACAGCAGGAGACTGAGCTTCTATCCAGCCTAAATCAGCTGACTCACTAAGCTGGAAGGGAAATTCTAGAAATTTCTGGAATTCCTAAAATAGAGGAGATGCAACCTCAACTTTGCCAAATATTGCCAAACTACTCCCCAAAATTATTCTGCTATTATAACTCCTACCAAAGGTATACATTTTTATTTCCCACATTTTTGCTACCATTTGACGACAAGAATAATTTAATTTTTGCTAATGTAACCAGTGAAGTATTTTACTTCTCTGAATTTGTATGTCACTGATTGCTAGTAAAGGTGGGCATCTTTTATCAATAAATAATACAGTACACATTTCAGGAAGTAAAGACATTTTAAAAACATGGATCCAATAACATTATCATAAAAATAACAATAATTCCTTGAAACATCTTAATATCTACTCCAATTTCAATGTTCCCTCATTATTTAAAATATCTTTTTAAAGTTAATTTGTTTGAATCAATATCCAAACAAGGTTTATATACTACGTTTATATTATGTGTATCATAAGTCTTTCTTGATGTATAACTGTTCTCCTTCGTTTTTGTGCTATGTATTATTTGGAAAAACTAAATCATTTCTCTTATAGAATATCTGGATTTGCCTGATTAAATGTTCTTGATGTCATTTAACATGACCTTCACTCCCTCACCCCACACTGCCATATTTGTTATAAACTGGAAATTAGATCTAGAGGCCTGATCAGATGTGGGTTATTTCCCTTGTCAACAATACTTTATAATGTTTCTGCACATTTCCTAATGCCTTGCATCCACAGAAAAATAATGTCTCATTTGCCCCTCTTTTAGTGATGAAGTTTTAATTAGTGAATTCAGGTCATGTCAGTGAATTCACATGTAATGTTTCTTATATAATAGTTTTAGCAACTATTGATGACCATGATCTAGATCCATTAAGTTTTGTAAATGTGGTTTTCTATTTCTGTCATTTCCTCTCATTTTTCAGCTATGAATCTTAAAAATAAATAAATAAATAAAATAAGTCTCTCACTAATTGTTTTCCTGCTCTGAAATACAATTCACACAGGAAAGATGACTTACACTCTCGTTTGAGATACAAACTGTTTGAATCTGGAAGATATTGCAACCACTTTTGTTGCCAGTGAGTGAGGGGAGCTGATTCAAGAAGTTCAGCATGGAGATTTCTTCAGCATGCAATTAGTTGAGTACCGAATATCTTAGGGCCATCCCTCCTCATACCCATTCTCTGAGTCATCCTGTTGAGGGTCTTTGCCAGGGCTTCATCTGGGAAATACCCAGACACTATCTCCGCCAAACAGGCTGAGTGGGAACCAGTGCAGCAGGAAGATGACAGTGGCATCGTTTTCTCCTTTGGTATCATTGATTAGCTTCGATTGTCTTCAAGGCAGCTTGTGAGGGACTGAAGCAACATATAACAACCACCTGCACATCTCAATTGGCATGATTATTTTTCCTCTCTATCTCTTTGTCTGTGTTATAATTGATAAAGTAGATGTGCAATAATCTTTAAAAAATCAAGCCAAAGTTTATGTTAGTCCCTTCTTTCCCCTTAAGATATTTGCTTCTGTACAATACCGAGAACATCACCATTGAAAAAAATCTTTGAGGTTGGAAAAGCATAATTTCCTTTATTGCCATTAGCAGGAAATATCTTTTATTAGTCAGGCCCTTGCTATATATTACTACTTTACCAAGTCCTTTAAATACATAATTTAATGTTGACATCACAAAAACCTTGCAATTTTATTTTACAATTAGCAGTAGAATTGATTTTACAATTAGCAGTAGAATTGATTTTGTGACATAGATAAGTATTTTTCCAGGGTCTGTATGTAAAATGCCGTGATCATTCAGAGAATTAGCAGTAGAATTGATATTGTGACATAGATAAGTATTTTTCCAGGGTCTGTATTCTTTCCACTGTCCCCCACCACCAGAAACATTTATTGAACACCTTCAATCTCCAAGGTGCTGGAGAAATAGAGTGGTATGATGGTCCCAGCCCTCTACAACCTGCTACTTGCTATTCAAAGTGTGGTCTGAGGTCCAGTGGCAAGGAAATTACCTGGGAGCTTGTTAGCTATAAAGAATCTATGATATCACCCCAAACATGCTGAATCAGAATCTGCATTTAAAGAAGATATCCAGGTGTTCCATCTGTACATAAACATTGTTTGAGATGCACTGACAAAGAATTTTCAATCTAGTAGTGAAAATAGCACACAGACATTTAAAAAGAAAACTAACCACACAGAGTAGCCAGAGATGAGTAGACAGTGAGTGCTGCAAGATGCTGCACTATGAGGATACTACATAGGAATTAGAAAGTGTGCAGCACAGATTCAGGGAAGACTGGAGAAGGCAGAGCTCAGCCGAGTCATGCAGATTCTTTGGTAACATGGGGAGATTGTTCTGAATGGAAAGACTGTGACAATAAAGGCATTGTAAAGGAGACATTTATAAAATGTATGAGAAACAAGGTTGACTCTGTCCCAAATGACCATTCCTTAGACTCTCTAAGAAAGGGCAGAGGCTGTGGTTTCATCTCTGTTCCCTTATCATCTCACATAGAATCTAGCACTTGGTTGGTATTTGATAAGTATTTGTTGAATGAAATGTACTTCTTAAAAGTTACACTTTCTTGATGAATTATTTTGTATGTACTTAACCTTTCTAATAGGTGTTGATATTTTCTAGACAAGTATGTTTGGGATGGTGTTACCTTGAGAGAGAGGTTCAGCCATTGCCATCCAAAATCTTGATTGATGTGTGTACATAACAGTGATGGACTTTGAAACAATGTATATACAGAATTGATTTCTACACAGAGCTCAGAGAATTACATAAACATCTTATTTGATGAATAAATATATTATGGCCTGGACTTTAGAATATTTCCTTAGAATAATCATAAAATGGAATTACTTGATGAACGATATATAAACATTTTCAAGCTTTGAATTACACTGCCAAATTGATTTGCAAAATTATATTCCCTTCAGCAATACCCTGATCTATAAAAACTTCTTAGGAAGAAGAAGGTAGAGAGAAGTGGATTAACTTATGAAGAATAAATGTTTCTGTATTGAGTTATTATCATCCTCCAGGAAATATAATAGTCACTTTACATCTTATATCTCTAATCCTTACCACAGCCTTTAAAAGATATATCATTATTTCCATTTTACAGAAAAGGAAACTAAGACTGAGAAGAGCTTAATAGCTGTTCCCAAAGTCACGTAACTTTTAAATGTTGAAGTCAGAATTTGAAATGAGAGCACTAAGTCTATAAGATCTGTACTCTTCCACTATACCAAGATTCCTGTTTTGGCTATCTAATGCTGCATAACAACCTACTCCAAAATCCAGTGGTTTAAAACAGCCACTATTTGATTACATAGTGGATCAAGAGTTTGGGCAGGGCAATTTTTTTTCTCCACATGGCATTAGGTGGGGCAATTTATGTGGAGGTGAAGTATCATCTACTTCCGCATTTTGCTTACTCACATAATTGCAAGATAGTGATGGTTATTGGGAAGAAGCTCAGCTAGAGCCATCATTTGAGGACCTTCATTCTTTTCTACATGGGCCTCCACACAGATAATTTAGTTTTTTTACAGTATGGTATTCTAATAAACAGAAAGTAGAAGTTTATGATTTCTTAAGACCTAGGTCCTAGAACTGGCACAGAATCATTTCTATTGTATTTAATTGTTCACTTTAATTTAAATGTTTTAATTAAAAAAAGTCACTGAGCCCACCTATATTTAAAGGAAAGGTATATAGACATATATATCTTTATAAATATATAGACCCCTACACCAATATAAAAAATTAGCAGACATCTTCATCACGTTTCCTAAAATAGAATGCCAAAAATGCAATGCATTTAAGTTATATGTCATATATAATTATTCCAGAATAGTTCACAGAAGCTGATACCTCAACAAAGAACTTTTTCCCCTTGTAGGACTTTATGTTCTGTCCTATTTTCTGTAACCATGTGCATAAATTATTGTGAGAAAAATAAAGACTTTTTCTTCAGATTTTCCTGTAAAGTTTCTGCTTATTTCAAAAACAAGAAGTGGCCAGAAAGAATGCTGAATCACGAAAAGTGTGCTTATAACTTCCTTTCCTTTGCTAAACGACCTGGCTTACTAAGTCACCAGCAGGGAGCTACAATTTGAGGGGTGGCAACTCTCTGGATTCGAGATGTAGTTTCCAGGTCTATAATAGTAAAATATATTTTGCTTCTCCTTCAGTAAAACACTGCACAGTAGTGTGCTTCAGAAGATAACTACTGAAGAGAGCCCCAGTTTTCCCAATTACAAGATAAAACTGGCTTGGGCTCATCACCGTTTAATCTAAGAATTCAAATGAGGTTTCTATTTTGAAATCCATGCAGATCTCATTCTAAGCCAACATAGGTATATCTGGCTCACTGGCAACTATAAGCATTGCTGATATATTTGCACTCCATTAAAAATTTCCCATACTCCCATACCAGCATTGAGACCCCAAATTCATGGTTAGCTGCATACATTGATTTCAGGAGTTAACCAAAGTACCACATAATCATTTACCTAGTTTAAGCAAATACCAAAATACAACATAATTCTTATATATCTACCTAATTTAATACCTACTCTCCTAATCAAATATGTCTCCCTTAGAGACTCTCCTGGAAATATAGGTTCTTCCTTCTGCCCCCTGCCCAGTGAAGTCTGAGTACCAACAGTAAGGCCAACTCAACAACAGCAACAGAGTTCATTAACAGTGGCCTTCATTAACAGTGCAACAGAAATTTTCTTTATGAAACTATCTCCACATGAATGTCAAACACATTCGGGATGAATGTATGAGGGGTATACCTAATCCAGCATGTCACGCTCTAGGTCCAAATTTATAATTTAAAGGTTATCTGATATTCCCATCATTCTCAGAGAAAATGCAACATTCTGGATAATATACGCCCGTTTGAAAATATATTCATAGAGGGACTTCCCTGCCCACTGTAAATGCTAAACCATGTAAAAAAAAGATGTGGTGAAGTGAACTCCAATGTTTCTTGTTGTCAAGAGGTTGCCAGAGCTGCAAAAGTGGATGTGAATTAGGATTGCTGGTACTGGTACTAGGAACACCATGGTGAGTTGGTAAGCCAGAGATCAGCCCCGGTTGCTCAGGTTTTGAAAGATTCTGTTTATTCCAGATTCTAAACACTTCTCACCTTGCCAACACCCACTCCACTCCGGGACACTAAATAAGATGAAAAACATCCTATATTTCTTCTACTCTCTACACGATATGCTAAAACTTAGGCACAGGCTAATCAAGTTCTTTCTCCATCATGAAGTTATGAAAGTATATGCTACCAAATATCTTTACAACAACAATAAATACAACATAGGGTGTCCTAATGATGCTGTTTTGAGCTACTTCATATTTTCTGAAAGATGGCTTCTGTGGAGAGCACTAACCATTTTATAGTGCAATTCAGAGAGGAATAAAGAACTAATTCAGGCTTTGTTTTATTTAGCTACAAGATTAAAGCACTGAAACCCATTACTTAAAGATTTTATGTAATATTATGTCTGAATATACACAGGGAAAGGTTCTTTACACTGAATGTTCAGGAAGTAAAAATACAGTACTTTATAATATATAATAATTATTATTTTATGATGGAGATGTTAATTAATAAAAAATAAAAGCAAAAATACCTATGTGTTTGTAGTTGGATATATCTGATTAAAAAGTAGGGTGACATAATGAAATCCACATACCCTTTGATCTAGTAATTCTATTTTTTTAGAATACATCTTTTTCTAAACCAAAGTTTTCTAGAAAACAAAGCTTGAGGCAAAATATGCATATAATGGTTTTTCAGGGGTATAATCCCAAGACAGCTAGACTAGGTAAAAAGGAAAAAGAGATGAGGAACAAGTGAAAGTAAATACAAAGTTGTGAATTATAAATTTGGCCACAGCACAGCCTTAGCAGAAAGCACACCTCGTTGCTCAATTCACAGCACACATCCTGAGAGGGCATATGGAAATATTACAGCTGTCAACAGCTCAGGTGGAGGAAGGAGAATAATTTATTCATCAGCTCCATAATGTCCCCGTTGATCAAGCCCCCACTCCGGGGTCTATAAGGATATAGTTAGCACCAGGCTAACTGGAAGGTCACCCAGCAGCATCTAGCAGAAAAACATGGTCCAGCAAATATGATGAGGAACATAAAATTGATCCAGCTCAGCTGTAAGGAAATATTTGCACATATGCTTAATAAACATTATTGTAGCTTTATGTTTATCAAAAGAAAATTAAAAAGAGACTGAATATTTGTTATTAGAGAAATGGTTAAACATATTATGGTACACTTATATCATGAATGGAATAAAAAGAATAAAGTACATCTATATCTACTTACCACAAAATATATCTTTTTATACTTTTAAATGATAAATCACAGAATTATACATATATCACAATCCACTTTAATACAATAAAGAAAAACTATATGTTTATATTCAGATATATAGTATATATATTCTACATATAGAATATATATTAAAATCGTTAATGAGATACACATTAAAATGCTAGTGGCTACAACTAAAGAGAGGAAAGGGAGTGTATAGGACCCTCCGAAGGAGGATTTCATAATTATTCTAATTATTCTTGTATAGTTCTAATTTCTAAAATTAATAAATAAGTTAAAGGAAGAAGGAAGAAAAAAAGATGGAGGAGTGTAGAGAATATAGAATTGGAATTCAGATTTTGCTACGTCTGAATTCTGGTGGGGTGACCAACGCTACCAGCCATGCTATGTATTTCCTCTTGAGGCCTGCCTTCTGAGTTCTGATCCTAATACTATTGTAGTGATTTTTAAAAGCTTTTGTTTTTTAAAAAGTTTGGATGATATGTTTTAATATTATAATGATATGCATGTTAGAGGGAAATACACTATTGAGATGGAACAGTTTGAATGACTTTTGTTGAAGATTACAGACCAAAAGAACGCTCCCAAGAAATAATCATAAAAAGAAGGTCTCAGAGAGCATATGAGTGAAAGAGTGCCAGACAAGTCAAACCAGCTCAGCTGAATGTGGTCTCAGGTAGTGAGGATTAGGAAAGGCAAGTAAGAAAATGAGCTAATTACTGCTGAGAGGTTTGAAGAGTTTGTTGAAACAATCTAGGTAAAAAAGAAAAAAAATACCTTACAAATGCATCCTACGTGCCATCAATTAAAAAACCTAAAACCAGCCTCAGGTTAACAGGCAGTGGAGGGAAATAAGAGCTCCCTGGTATCACGAGGGACTGGTCTCATTTTTTTTGAAGTCTTTTAGCTAGATAAATAAAGGAAATAAATCTCTCCAACTGGCAAAGATCTTATTCTGAAGTAGCTCAGATTAAATGTGATAATTTAAGTCAATAGAGCTGATAGTGCCAACGTATTCCAAGATGTTGTCTCATATGTCTTCAAGTCATTAATTTTTTTCAAAGGTCATTGAATTTTAAAGAAGAAATAGGCTTTAAAGACTATCTTACAAACTTCTTATATTTAAAGTGTAAAACAAAACAGGCACAGAGAGTGGTAGAACGCACTGTCACTCAAATGGGGAGAGAGTGTCAAAAGAGCTGGATGGTGTTCTAGCTCCACCCTGATGACCTACATTCTATAGATAAGTAAGCATATCCTTCCATTTTATCTATGGACTAACTGGGGCCTGCAAACATTGAATGATTTTTCGAAGCTCTCATAGCAAGGGTTTGCATGAAGAGGTTTGAGAAATTGTATATTTTCCAAAAGTGAGTATAGTTTATTTATTTTTAAAGTGTTATATGTCTTTGTTTTTTAAATTAAAACATAGGAAAAATATTACAAACAAATCACCTAGAAATAATATAATAGAAATTTGGGTGAAATGCATCCCTAAATAACTCCTTTCTCTCTATGTCTCCAATACCCCTCTCACCCATTAGAGGAGACTTGTGTCAAACAAAAACTTTTGTTTTATATATATATAAAGCATACTACTGCTACTGAGAGTTTAAAAATTGTCAAGATATATGAAGAAAAATACTATAAATGGAGCCTACTGGAGGGAAAGTTTCAAAGCTCGAACTCTTCATTAAGATTGAAAGATATAGTTGATCCAGTAAGACGAACAAGACCATTGTAAAGAAATTCCCAAGGGGAATAGGGAAAAACAAGACCTCCATGGTCACTGCCAGGCACTAGAGAAAGATGGCCTGTGATTGGTGGACCTTCAAACCCACCAAACCTGTCTTGCTCCTTAGTGGCTATGGGAGCCCTGATTGAGGGGGTATCCACAGCTGAGTCAGTGGGAATATTCCTCCCTCCCTCATAAGAGGACCACTTATGCTTTCTTGAAGGAATCTGCTCTAGGGCCAGGAGAAGTGATCACAACTAAAGTCTCAGACTTGGTCATGTCACTCAGACTTGATGAGAATGGTGACGTGCTCCAGCTGTGGATTTGATAATGTTAGCTATACAGGAAAAAAAAAAAGCCACAACCACTAAGTCTTTGGCTTTGCAATTGATGATCCTGTCCAAAGAAATTAGTTTTTAGTGGTATTTATGGTAGTTTCCAACTTCAAGGGAACACTGAAAATCTAGCTAAGATCTTTGACTGAGATCTGGCTCCGACTGTTAGCCAATGTGCAGTGATCTAAACTGACCCTATGGGTATGAACAAGAACCTTAGTAACTTGCTGAAACATTATTAAACATCATGGGAGAGGGATCCCTAGAGAGAGGAAAGGACTTGTGACTAGAGGCAAACTGGAGACGGGCTTTTTAATTTGAGGATTTGAAAGGAGATGGGACATCTTATTTTGAACTACAAGTTCATAAAATGGGTTATATTGATCATATATACGTGGATGTGCATACTCTTAAATTAAAAAAAAAACAAAACAGTACCATAGTACACACACCATTGAGCAGTCAGCTTTTTCATTCCATTTTATATTTTAGGTGTCTTTCTATGCCAATTAATGTAGACTGACATCCTTATTAATGGCTGCATAGTATTCTAAAATAAGTATGTGAGCCATGATTTATTTAACTGTTTCCTTATTAATGAACACTAAATTTGAATCCTCTTATTTTCTTTGTCAGTATTATAAGCAATGTTTATTCATTAATGATCATTCCAGAATTGTCATTATTAAACATTTATCTTCTGATCTTTATCTCCTTATTTTTTTAAGACAATTTCCTAGAATTGAAAATGCTTCATCAAAAAAGATTCAAATTTTCTTTTTGGTGGGTTTTTCGGAACAGTCCTTGAGAAACATGTACTAATTTGTACTCTACTAATAGTGTATGAAATTGTCAATTTCTCTATATTTTATTTACATGGTATGTTACCAATCTTTTTATATGCAAATTGAATACATGGGGGGAAAGCTGCTGTCGTTTTTATGGAATATATAAAATATTGAACATATTTTCCATGTTTATAGGCCATTTTTATTTATTCTGTTGGGAATTGCCTATTATGTTCTTTGCACATTGTTTCTATAGGAAGAGTAATCTTATTCTCAATACTTTATAGGAGTTTTTAAAAAATATTTTGGAGATATCAAGCCTGTTCTACATTGCTAATACTTTCTTCACTTTTTTTTCTTTAAACTTTGATTCATGACATTGTTTTCCATGTGAAAGGTTATCATTTTAAGTAGTCAAATCTATCATCCTTTTCTCTTTTTGTTTCTAGCAGGGATGTTATATTTTAAAAGCCCTTCTTCCACCTCAAAATAACTATAACATCCATATTTTCATCTCGTATTTATATGGTCTAATTTTTACACTTAACGTATTGACTCATCTAGAATTATTTTAAGGCCTCACCTTTTCCCAATATCTATTCACTTATTACAACATTAACTTTTTAATAATTAGTTATTGAATGAAAAATTCATTTTTTTCTCCACTCACTTAGAATGCTGAATTCTCATAAGGTCTTGGAACATTTTCTAGAATCTGCATTTTATTTCACTTATCCATCAGTTCATTACTCCCCCAGTGCCATGTAGTTTTATTATAGATAGTTTAAATATGTTTTAATATCAATGAATTATTTGAAAATATTAAGGAATTTTAACAAGTCCTGTAAGATTTGGAGGTATGAAATGGACCCAGGAAAGTAGAAGACTGTTGACATGAATTGATGTAGAGAACACCCAAGGGAAACCATAGGTCCAGATGATCATGTAAACAAAGCCATCCAGAGATAGACAATTTCCAACTCAGAGAATTTGGGGAGAAATCTTAAAGAATATGTTTGGATGTCAATAAATGAAATTAGTATAAACTAATCCCTATGGAGACCTATCAGGCAATTCTCATTAAAACCCTTCCATAACTTAACATTCTCTTTATATTTCACATAGATGTAAATAATATTTTAAGAGCATTACCTTTTTCTCAAATGCTTCATCAACATAAACTTTTCTTAAAACTTCTTAGATAAAAATCACCTTTTCTTCATCCTGGATTCTGTGTTTCTGTCTTATATTACAAAGTTCCTAAAACTTCTAAGAACCCAGATACTCAGTTTTTAGGACACTTCAATCCATATGCTCAGTATTAAATAAAAAGCATCAGTTGTAAAAGCTACAAACTGCCCCAAGTGTGAAAACATATATGAAGGAGATTTCTAGAAATAAATGAGGGTAATTTGAGCCTTGAACAAATAGTAAGAAAGAGGTCCTAGAAAGATGGTCTTGACTTTGAAAAATAAAAGAAAGAATAGACATCTCGGTCCCTAAGATCCTAGATTGTAAATATGGACAAGGAAAAAAAATAAGCTAGGAGAAGTGTATGTCTACCTAGGATATGGCTGCACCTAGGGAGAGATTGTACTCTGGGTGATTCTGGGATTGAAACTTGGCCACAATTTTGATCCTATCCATCAGACAATTAATGTGGGATAATAAATCCTGAATCCAGGTGGTGACCACATGGTCTAATGTGATGCTTTGAAATCAAAATACATCAAGGATATCCTGTTCACAAGATAACTGATACCAGGGGAAATCCAGAATACATATTTAGAAGAATCCTTAGTTCATCATATCACTCAAAATGTGTTCTTCATCCTAAATATCACGAAGTTATTACATCATCCTATTTTAATTTTATAGTTAGCTCTAATTTTATCCGCTCAAAATTGGATAAAAAATGTTTCCCAGTTAAACATTCAGATCGACATTAGGGAACAGAGTATATTTTAGTGATATGAGTTAAGAATGGGTTGCACTGTACTCAGGTAGAGAAATAAAATTCCCAAGTTTCTAGCAGAAATTTTAGGGCCATTTATTTATTCATTTATTTGATAAATATGCATTGAGAACCAACAGAGTGCCAGGTGTTGTTCTAGGAACTGGGGATAGAATAGTAAATAAGACAGGTAAGGTATTTGCTTTCGCAGAGTTTACATGTACTATAGTAGAAGTATGACAATAAATCAAAACATAAAATAATATATTTTGAAAAGTTTTATAAAGAAATGTGCTAAGATAGTGTGTGTCAGGGAATACCTCTGAGAAGAGATGGGACTTGAGCTGAGAACTCAGAGAAGTTAGGGAGCACAACCTTCCAAGGTCTAGAATAGTAGTGTTTTAGGTAGAAGGAACAAGGTGGCCAGAATGGTTGGAGAGAATGAGGTAGAGAGTGGTAGGGGATGAAGTGGTAGATGCAGCAAGAGCCAGATCAGGCAGGACCTTGTAGAAGGATTAGGGGTTGGATTTAATTTGGGGAGTAATGGGAAGCCACTGAAGAGTCTGAGCAGGGGAATTAAAGGACTGGATTTACATCTTTAATTGATCACTTTGATTATTGACCTGAGAAATGATTCTACAAGAGCAATAACTGAGATAATTTCTTTCAATGACTTAGAAGAAAGATAATGGCAGGTAGGTTAGATTCATAGAAGTCGAGTTACGGAAAAGTGGACAGACATTAGGAAGCAAACTCAAAAGACATGCTTATACATTAGATTTCTAGGTCATCAAGGTCTAGACTTTGGTACTGATCTTAGGTGATTCTTTAATTTATCTGGGCGGCATGGAATCATTTGTTTTTCATCTTTAGAGTAAACATTGCATAATAATTTTATTTTATATTATTTTGCAAAATTTAACAAATCCTTTGACAAGAATATTTTTACTGTTTTTCAGTATACAACAGTTCTTTTCTTTAAGTAAATGTATTTTTTTCTAAATGCTCAAATAAGCTTTTCAGAAAATGAATTTCAAAGATAATTCTCATTTCATATTGGTTAATATACTTAATCCTCAATTTAAAAAAAAATGGATAAAATATCAGGAGCCTTATTTTGAAGTGATATTTTGCCTTATATAGATGCAATTTCAATAAACAAAACATCTATTGTTATTAATGATATAATAAATATAAAAGCCCTGTAAAATCTATGTCTCTGTGAAGATGTCTCGAGAATGCCATGTGCATAGGGCAAGTCAATTGAATAAGGAAAGAGATCTATTAAAAAATAATAGGTATTTTTGAATTTTAGAATTTTTAGTTCCGTCATAAATCTATTTACACACATACATGATATGATAAATTCTATAAACAATAGTTATAAACTAATGGGCCCCATCATATATAATGGAGTATGCCAGCCATTTACAGATTCAGATGTGACATTATTTTTATTGACTTTAGTGAAAGTGATGACATACTTAAAGGGAAAATAGACCATTTCCCAATCTCCAAAGACATCAAACTCTGAAAGTCGCAGTGTGTAATTTATCTCTGGGCCCCGTATTTCACATCAATGGGGAAAATCCATTATTTTCTTTTCATCGAAGCTGCTGCACTAGCCAATAAAGAAGTATCATTTTATTGACAACGCACATTCTCCAGGCAGCTGTTGCTTATTTGTGCTTAAATAAGCCAGGGGACAAAGAAAAGCACAAAATCAGATCACCGAGAGCCAAGTCAAAGAATAAACTTGATCGTACTTCAATCCCATGACACCCAAAATGCAATATTTTCTGAATATGGAAGTTCTTGACTAGCTTCATGTTTAAAAAAAAATTACCCTAATAAATTTATGCCATCATAAAATCATCTGAGCTCAGCTAAAATGGTTCCATGAATATAGTTAGAGGGCATTATTTTAAAGTTATGCTGGAGGCAAAATGACAGTGGTGAAGGCCATGCATACAAGAAATTATGTTCTGATCTCTTCACACCGATGCTAGTTCTAGTATCTATTTTAATGATCACATTCAGATACTAAATCCATTTTCAATTATTTCATTAAGAAAAGAACAAAATCCCAATTCACGTATATTTTCCCTTTGAGTGTTTTACTCTCCCTCAAAGGCAATAATATTGTAAAATATTTATTCCATTAGTTTTAGGTAATTGAAATGCCAAGAGCTAAACGCTTAATCTCTGCCGGCAGGGAGAGCTGCCTGCTGTCACTTTTTATTAAGTCTTTTTCTGCTTCTTTTTGCATAGTCAATAATAGTGTCTAAATCCAAGAAAAGATATAGAGTAACATTTAAACAGTAGTCTGTGATAAGGTAATGTTTACATTCAGGATAATATGAAAATGTCCACTCTAGAGTAGCAAAGATTTTTCTCCGGGTTAACTAATTAGAATGTTTATTAGCTGCATTCATTATTCTGACAGGCTCAGGGATTTCTAAACATTATTAACTTCTGAAGCACCTTATTCCCTAAAGAGCTTGTGTCTGCTAAAATCTGGACAGGTGGATTTTAACAGCACTTGATATTTATCTTCCCATGACTACAATAGCACAAAGACAGAATAAAGAGCATTCATTCTTAGTACCTTCAGAGCACGGAGAGGGCCTTCAGTAACTTCCCTCGTCATTTTTATGGCACCCTTCAAACTCTGCCTAGTTAATGTACAGCCTTTCCAGCTGGATTGGGATCAGTGACTTATCACAGTAAATGGACACAAAACAAATCTGCCTTTAGTGACACCAACTGAAAAAGGAAATGTATATTTCTGCCACATGGGGTGGTGAGCCCACAAGCAGGGCTACGGCCTCCTTATTACCTGAAATACCACATGAGGAGAGACAAACCGCTAGGAAATCCAGATCCTTACTCATAAAACAGGAAGACTTCATATCTTTGATTTGAACTATGTTTAGCCTGTGTTTTCTGCCATATATGAGTGTTTATTATTCCACATCATAACTTGAGCCTGAAATGTATAGCCATACTAATTTTTAAAGCTTCTTGCCAATACACCATGGTAGAGGGAAAAGTGCATGTACTTAAGTCAAAATTACCTATCTTCTCTAGGTATCAGCTGTGTGAACTGAGATTACTTGACCTCTCTGGGCTTCAGTTTTCTCACCTATAAAATAAGGGTGGTATCTATCTCATAGAGTTATTGATTGAGAGAGATGGAAGACAGTATAGACAACTGGTTCAACCATGAACTCAGGAGTCAAATCCTGACTTTGATTTTTGGCTTTACTACTTACTAAATTTATGCTCTTAGACAAGGTATATGATTCTATTTTCTTATGGGTAACTTACAAATAATCATAGCACCCATTACATGGCATGAGAGACTTACTGATGCAATAGCTTTCTTTTTAAGGACTCCCATCATCTAGGAACTAGGGACAGAATAGGAAATTAAAAAGAACAATCTATTCCCTTGTGGGGCTTATACCCTAGTAAGGGAAAACAAACAAAATGAATGAATAAACATATAGTATTACTTGAGAAAGCAATAAATTCTGTGGAGAAAAATAAAACAGAAAAGGAATAATTAAATGTAGAGTTTGGCTCAGTGTTTGATACTTGGTAAGCACCAAATATAGGCTTTCATTTCTCAATCTATAGTAAATACTTCCCAAAATGTTACCACATCCTTTTTTCGTTTCCTATTCTGAGTTCCCCCAAATTTTTCATGTTTGAGGAAGGAGCCAAAGGCAAAACCTACATCAACAGGGAATGAGCCATTCCAGGGCTTTTTGGCAGGCAGCTATACCCATGGGCCACTTAAAAATGAAAGAACAAGAAACAGTCTTTCATTTCAATTCATGATGAGGCTTAAAATGCAAATGTCTCATCGAGGTACTATTCTTAGTGAGAGTGAGTTGCTGTAGAAGAATAAACTGTAAACAAGTCAACACACTTAAGGCTCATTAGTTGTTCCCTATTTTGAGCATAGGAAGAATAGAAGAGAAACTATGACAGAGTTACTCATCCAAGCCTAAAGACTATGTCTTTTTGGAAACTGATGAGCTGTGAACTTTACAGTGTCTATGTGAAGAGAATATTACATATTCACTAGGGATTGTGTTGAGGGAAACAGGGTCATGCTGAGAGAAGATAGAAGAGTTTGTGGACAGCTTTAACGAAAGAGGTATCGAAAGAGAATTGAAAGAACTGCTTTCATTAAAAAAAAAAAAAAAAAAAAACCTCCGGTAAACCTATAGGAGAAAGGCTTCCTCAAGGCCAAGAAACAAAGCTCAGAGCAAACATTGTTCTTATCTTTTGGAGAACCAAACACAGTGAGAACCGGCTATGGGACAATCATGGGGGGCATCCTTGGCCCCCGTGTTGGCATCTTCACAGATTGGTCACAGCTCCATGATAAAGCACCAATGGGGCCAGAGCAGAAATGCATCACATCTATCGGAAACCAGAAATAACTAAGAGGACATTCACAGAGAAGAGCTGTGTTGTGAGAAAAGAAACTGATTCGAGGTATGATTATAAACTTACCATGACTACTTTTGTAAGTAGAAGCTGGAGTATTTTTCAAAAAAATCAATCCTAGTATTTTATAGCCCAGGCCTATTAAAAAAAAAAAACTTCTTTAAAAAATTATAAAGGACTTTCTGTGTGGCAATGATTTATGAAGATGTCAGCTGAATTCAGATAAAATAAAATTCTCTGCAGTTATTGTCTACAAATCGTGACCAATTTCATTTGTTTCTTAAAGGGCAATCCCCCACACCACCCAGACATACACACACAGAGACTGCCCACTCAATGCTAATAGCTTAAGTCAGCATTGGTGAGGAGAATGCAGCTTCCTCATTACTTCCACAGTCACATTATCACACTTTCCTGTTCTTTCTTCATCCCTTCGCTCATTCCCCACTCCTCCAGGTGACTAGTGATTAGTGAGTTGGGAGAAATGGCAATAGAGCATGCACAGCTAAGGCCCTGTCTCCCAAGCACTTTGGAACAAGATGCATTCCTCTCTGTTCTAGTTGTGAAAGAAGTCCTTCCTAGTCTGGCCTGGGTGGAAATCTGCCTAAATTTGGTTTTAGGAGTCCATTTGACTTATATACCAGCCCTTCCTCTCCCTCTTTTTCTTTCTTGGGAAGCTGCCTACCATAGTGAGCATGTACTCATAATGGCTCTTCTCCAGGCAAAAAAAATCACAAGACCAGGCTTTATCTGGCATTGTCAGAGTAGATGAATTCAAACTCCAGCTTTTGGAAGGTTGAGCAGAGAATTTGGAAAATGAACAAAAAGAAGCAAAGACAAGTAGATTCTGAAATTATGCGAAAAACAAAAGACCTGGAAGAGTCTATTTTAAAAGAGATTATCAAATTTAGAGAATTCATACTACTTGATTTCAGTATTTACTATAAGCGACAGTAGTCACAAGAGTGTGATGTTGGCATAAGGACAGATGTATAGATCAATGAAACAGAACAGTGTGCTCAGAAGTAGACCCACACATATATAGGTAATAGATTTTCACAAAAATGCAAAGAAAATCAATGGACAGAAATAGTCTTTTCAACAAATGGTGCTGAAATAGCTGATCCATGGATCTCCCAAAAGCCAAGGAGAAAGAGAAGTGGGAGGTAGGGTGAGAGGAGAAATGAAAAGAAAAATCTAGGAAAAAAACAGAAGTATCTGTTACCTGGAGTTAGGACAAAAAACATGAACTACATACACACACATACATTCACCAAAATTAAAATACCTGCTGTTCAAATAACTTTCACAAGAAAGAAAAATAAATAAATCAACTATAGACCAGGAGAAAATATTTGCAAAATTCTTATCTAAAAAAGAACTTGCATCCAAAATATATAAATAATTCTTAAAATTTAATAATAAGATAACAAACAATCCAATAAAAAATAAGCAAATGGTTTGAACAAATATTTCACCAAAGAAGAGAAATGAGTGCCACATAAGCACATGAAAAGATGCTTAATATTTTTAAACATGAGAGAAATGCAAATTAAAATCATAATGAGATATAACTACATATCTATTAAAATGACATATCAGTTAGTAGTTCAAAGTAACTGGAATGCTCTTACACTGATGATGGAAATGCAGAATGACACAGCATCTTTGGAAAACAGTTAAGCAGTTCTTTATGAAGTTAAACATACATTTTCCACAAGATTCAGTTGTCCCACTCCAAGGTAAATGAATTACCCCAAATAAATGAAAACATGTCCACACAAAGACCTACATGTGAATTTTCATAACACCTTTACTCACAATTGCCCAAAACTGAAAGTAAGTCAAATGCACATCAGTAGGTGAGGGGATAAACAAGTCGTAACACATCCGATAATGAAAGTTTACTCAGCAATAAAAAGGCACAAATTACTGATAACAAAAAAACTGTGAATAAATCTCAAAAATATTATTATGCTAAGTGAAAGAAGTTAGATACAGAAAGCTGTGTATTATATATTCCCATTTATATGACACTCTATAAAAGACAAAATTGTAGAAACAGAAATGAGGTCAGTGATTGCCAAGAATTGGGGAGTTGGGAAAGGGATGCATTACAAAGGAGCATGAGCGGACTTTCCGGGTTCTATGTTATAAATGTGGTGGTGACTACACAACTTTATATATTTGTCAAAACTCGTAAGTGTACACTCAAAAGGATAAATTTTACTGGATGTAAATTATACCTCAATAAACCTTACTTCTAAAATAAATAGAAATGAAATTTAGGGGAGAAAATAACTAAAGAGTAATTGTAGATTCTAGTGTGTCAGGATGCAGGTTGTTTAAGCTTGGCTGGTACTTTACTAGGCTATAAAGAGTTTTAACCTCATCCATTTGTAGAGCTCTTTCTGTGTTATGAGGCTAGATTTTATAGTTGGGCAATTTCAGTTGTGGCTAGAGACTCTTATATTGGCTTGAAGAACCAATTGTTTTCAACTCTTCCCAGATTCATATTTAGGGCATTCATGTTTGTCACCTAAAATGACCATGGAAATTAAAAGGAGGCGGGAGGGAAGGAGGGATGGTGGTGATCTCCAGAAAGTTGGTTGTTAAACATTTACCAGCACAGCACTGAGTATTTGGCTTTTTACTGCTGTCACCTCTACCAGGGTCAGGAGCCAAAGATCTTGGTATTTCCACCTTTCTGGGTGTCTGAAGTTAAATTGGATTGGTCCACAGATGAGGACTATTTGAGGAAGAATAACTGCAAAAGGAAGTCTTTAAACTAGAGGGCTTGGCAAAGAGCTTACTAAAAATGCAGGGGCAGGCTGGCCTCAGGAAAGCAACAACGTGGGACAACAGGCCTTATCAGAAACACCAGCTGCAGGTAAAGGCACAGAAGTGCCTATCCACGCACTGGTCCAAAAGCTGATTTCCACAGATGCTGGTCATGTGAGCCTAGCAAGAAAAGGCTGTGTATTGGGCCTTTAGCAGTTCCAGTCAGCTCAAGGTGCAGCTGCTATAGCTTTTCCTGAGTTATACTGACTTAACTTTTCTTACATAGTCACAAATAGGATAAAAATTTAATGATAAAGAAAAATCAGTTCCAATACAGACATTATGATACAAATAATATTTGCTGCTTTTAAAATGACACAGAGTGTCATTTATAAAGTTCTAAGTTTATACTGTTAGTACTAGGCAGGGCAAAAAGGAAAAGAATATTTAAAAGGAAAAAAAATCCCCAAAATAAAACATTTCAATATAAATCTGACAAAATATGTACAAGATCTATATGAAAATAACTACAAAACACAAATGAATAAAGTCAGAGAAGAATCATATAAATGGGAGATATTTCATGTTCATAGATAGAAAGAATCAATGTTGTCAAGATGATAGTTCTTCTCAACATGATCTATAGATTCAATACAATTCCAATCAAAATCCCAGCAAGTTATTTTATAGATGTTGACACATTGATTCTAAAGTTTATATAAAGAGTCAAAAGACCCAGAATAGTCAACATAATATTGAAAAAGAACTAAGTTGGAGAACTGACAGTACCCAACCTCAAGATTTACTATAAAGCTATGGTAATCAAGTCAGTGTAGTTTTGCCAAAGACTAGACAAATAGATGAATGGAACAAAATAAAGAGCTGAGAAATAGACCCTTGCCCCCAGATACAGTCAACTTATCATTGACGAAGGAGCAAAGGCAATAAAATGGAGCAGAGATAGTCTCTTCAACAGTGGTACTGGGACAACTGGACATCCACATGCAAAAAGATGAATATAGACACAGATCTTACAACCTTCATAAAATTAACTCAGAATGAGTCACAGACCTAAATGTAAAAACATCAAACTATATAACTCCTAGAAGATAACATAGGAGAAAACCTAGATGACCTTGGTTATGGTGACGCCTTTTTAGATACGTTAAAGACATAACCCTATGAAAGCAATAATCGATAAGCTGGACTTCATTAAAATTTAAAATTTCTGCTCTATAAATAGCAATTTCAAGAGAATAAGAAGACAAATCACAGACTGGGAGAAATTATTTACAAAATACACATTTAATAAAGGACTGTTATTCAAAATATACAAAGAATTCTTAAAACTCGACCATAATAAAACCTAGACCAAAATGACTTACTATTGAATTGTACACTTGAAACTTATAGGATTTTGTTAATCAATGTCAACCCCTCCAAAAATAATAATCAATTAATTTATTTTAAAAAAAACTTACAAGACACCTCACTATAGAAGATATACAAGTGTCAAATAAGCATGTGAAAAAATGTTCCACATCGTGTGTTATCAGGGAAATGCAAATTAAAACAACAAGGAGATATCACTCCACATATCAGAATGGCCAAAATCTGAAACACTAACAACACTAAATACTGTTGAGGATTTGGAGCAATAGGACCTCTCATATATTGCTGGTGGGAATGCAAAAATGGCACAGCCTCTTTGGAAAACAGTTTGTCAGTTTTTTACAAAACTAAACCTATTTTTACTATACAATTCAGTAATCACATTTCTTGGTATTTACCAAAAAAATAATAATTGAAAACTTGTGTGCAAACACCTGAACACAGATGTTTATAGTAGCTTTCGTAATAACTGCCAAAACCTGGAAATGACCAAGATATCTTTCAGTAGCAGAATGGATAAATAAATTGCGGTACATACAATGAAATATTATTCAAGCTATTAGTCCTTAAAATGAAATGGAGAATTTTAAATGAATATTAGTAATTGAAAGTAACCAATCTAAAAGGCTACATACTGTATGATTCTAATATATAACATCTGAAAAAGGCAACACTATGGAGACAATAAAAAGATCAGTGGTTGCCAGAAGTTGTGGGGAGTGGAAAGATGAATAGGAAAAGAAAAAAAGGAATTTTTAGGGCAGTAAAAATACCCTTTACAATATTATAATGATAGATATATATTATTATACATTTGTTCAAGCCTATAGAATGTACAACAGAAAGAGTAAACTCTGAGGTAAACTATGGACTTTGGGTAATTGTGATATGTCAATGTAGGTTCATTCTTGGATTTAAAAAAAGCGTACCATTCTGGTAAATTATGTTGACAATAGGAGGAAATATTCATGCATAGGGGCAGGTGACTTATAGGAAATTTCTGTACCTTTCTTTCAATTTTGTGGTAAACCTAAAGCTGCTCTGAAAAAGAATTAAGTCTTCAAAAAAAAAAAGTGAAAACAATATTTAAAGAGAAGGAAAGAAATCTCAGATAAGACCCAGTAATTGTGTACACCACCAGGGCAAATTTCTAAACTGAATAAAGTAGGCGAGGACACAGAAAAAGCAGGTAGATTTCTTCCCCTGGATATGGTAGGTGCACATTACCCAAATCGACCTCTTACTTGAAGATTTTCCTCCCAGCCAAATTTACATTATAACTGTAGACTCCAGAAAACTGGCATAGATTAAGTGACTTCCTAATAAAGCTAAAAATCTAGATTTTCTTCCTCAATAGGCTGGTCATATAATTTGTTTTCCAAAAAAAAAAAAAAAAACCACAAAATTTTGAGAGTGAAAGTGGCTGCTATTGATCATTACTGTGAAGTAAGAAGCATAACACTGAGACTGTCTCAAGAAATTGGGATTTATGGTCACCTTTCTGAGTAACTACCGAGTTTCTGTCACAGACTCGTGCAGCACCAAGTACTGCGCGCCAGAAACAAAGCTTTGCCTGGGATCACTGCTGTCAGGGCTGGGGGTTGGCTTGCTTTCCCAGTGTGGTGGGTGTGAGACCAGTGCTAATAATCATCAGTGTGCTAGCAACTTGTAGTCTTTTAAAAGTGAGCTTCATCAGAGATTTGGCATTGGACTAATTCATCTTCTCAGCTCCTGAAAAAACCATAATGATTCCGGTAAAAGCTGCTGAAAGAACCTCAGTTCTACCCAAAACACCATCTTTGGCTAAAAGTAAACAAAATAAGAACTTAAGAAAAACTTTGATTTTATTAGACTTTTAATTCACAAACGCGAGCAAGTTTGATTTCTGACTTTAATTCCTTTGCACTTGAACTCACAAAGCAATTTAATTTTTGTACTCATTTCTCCCCAGGAATTTGATAGTGGAAGTGTGTTTATATCCAATTTTGGGCATTTCTATGCTCTTGACATTTTGTTATTGGGAGTATCTTAATGTTGTCATTTAATTTTATTGTATCATCTCTAGTGGGCTATGTTAGAAAATATGGCTAAACATAATTTGGAATTAGAGTTAATGTTCAGCATTGAATATAGAGTGGCGTCAGAGTTCATTTAATTAATATGCTCTTCTGCCTCATTTCAGAACCTTCTGGGGCAAAATCTATACTGCTCACCATGATCCCATAGAATACCCAGAAAACGGTGGTTAGGGGTGAGGGTATGATGTTGGAGCTAAAAGCAGAATCTTTTAGACAATTACCACCTCTCTGAGGTGGGCATGCATACTGCTGGTCTTTTCCTTCCACAGAGAAAAGACCACGTTAGTGTCAAACACCTGGTTTCTCTTCACTCCCCTTCCTCGTTCTTCTTCAGGCCAAATATGTCAACTAGAGAGAGTCTTTTATCTATGGATCGCAATTGGAAACAACTAGTCCATCCAAATTCCTGCACATACTCACTCCTCTCTCTACCCAGGCAGTGGGAAGCAGTGACCTAGGGGAGCATGCCTCCTCTTCAGACTCCAGCTACCCATGGCTAAGCTCTCTACTGATAAGAAATTAGCAAACATGCTTTGTTTCTCCATCTACTCTTTTGTCTTATTTCTCAGCTGGCTCAGAAACCTAGTCAAAAAAGAGCGATATTATTTATTGGATTCTTCTAAGACCCCTAGCAAACAGCTCACACAGAGCTTCTGGCAGAATATCTGGACACTCAGTCAATATTGTTGAAAGGATGATGAGAGCTGAGATGTACAAATATGAACAAAGAGACAGTGATTCCCAAGTAAAAGTAATTCTTAACTAAAGATATTGATATGTGTAGAGAAAGGTGTCAATCAAGTGGGGGTTGGGTTTACTTTGCCAAGGAATGTAGATCAAAAACAAAACAAAACAAAAGACTTTAGATTAGTTTTAATCTAATCCCTTTCAGAAGAAA
>NW_006442484.1:11293662-11375153 GCF_000325575.1 Pteropus alecto
TCAGCCTGCAGAATCTGACAGAGATCTCAGTGTACGAGAGGCCCTCAAGCAATGTTTCTTACTCTTTTTTTTTTTTACTATACAAAGAATTAATGTTTGTTATAGACTTATTGGAAAACTCGAATAATAAAAACAAAAAAATCAATAACCTGAAATATAACAATCCATAGAGAATCATTACTAATGTATATATCATTGTATTTATTATTTTACAGTTAAATACACATTAGATACATAATTTTTACCAAAATAGAATCATAAATTCCACTTCTACTTGTTCTTGCACCAGGTGTATTGTGACAATCTTCATAGATTGATGAATTTACTATCACATCATATTTAAAACTGAATGTAAATGTTAAATGATTTAGATATAAAATAATGTATTTTATTCATCCTCTATTTTTGACCTATAGTTGTTTTTAATTTTTCTCTATTAAAACAAAATTACAAAGAACATAATTATGGATATTCATTATGCACACATATTTGTGCAGATGATTAACTTTTCCCAAGATGGATTGTTACCATGTGCCAGTAGAGTTTTGGATTTTCTCAGTAATAATCTATGTGCCAGCATTTTATTGAGCATTTTTTAATATGCTGTCTCATTCAGCCCTCATAAAACCACCATGAGATATTATTCACTCTGTTTTACTGATGATGATGCAAGTTAGGTCAGTTAACTGGTCACATAATTAGTAAGGGAAAGAACTGAAGTTGCAATTGATCTTACCCAAAGCTGGACAAAACCACATGGTATAATTCCATTTTGGCTTCAGGTCGTGTTAAACTTGTTCCCAGGTAATTTGTTCTTTTTGGTGCTACTATAAATGAAATTTGCTTCCCAATTTATTTTCTAGTTAATGCTTATTGTTATACAGTAAAATAGTTATTTACTATGTAAATAATAAATAATTTTGAAATCTCTTGAATTCATTATTTCCAATAGCTGGTTTCAGATGATTGTATTAGGTTTTTCAGATAGTGATTCATCTCATTATATCTCCTATAAATAATTTCACCTTTCTGATTTTCATACTTATTTTATTTGCTGTTGTCTTCATTTCTATTTGCATAAACTAACATTTCCAAAACTATGCTAAATAGTCAGGATGCCAATAGATATTTTTGTTTTATTTCATCTGACTTCATCTAATTCAGTGTGTCTTTGATAAACTGAAAATTAGTATGCCCTTGATATCAATCCCCCAGCCCCCTCATCTGAGGAAATGATACCTCTATTTCTAAAGACTAAAATTTTGCTTTCTAAATCATAATGTTAAATTTTATCAAATGTATATTTGACAACTATGAAAATAGTATTTTCCCCTTTAACTTATTATATCAAGAATTGTATTAAGAAATTTTCTAGTGTTGCACCACACTCGCTTTCCTAAAATAAATTCTACTTAGTCATGGTGAATTATTGATTGAATATGCTGCTGGATTTGTATTCCTAATTACCAAGGAATTATAGTGTTTTGTTTATTTTTATTCTGTGCCATCTCTTTCAAGTTTGGCTACCAGGTTTACACTATCCATGTAAAAATAAATAAAATTATTGCAAGGGTCTTCTTTTCCTCTACTCTGTAAAATTGAAATAGTATCAGCATCATTTATCTCTTGGAGGACCATAAAACATTGCTGACACCTTTCCTGAGACTATCTAACAATCTTTTGATTTATTTTAGTCATAGATATATTGATATCTTCTTTCTTATGTATCAATTTTGGCAATTTGTCAAAAAGTTATATATTTTAATGCAACTTTGAAGCTTAATAGCTTTAAATTTTCCAAAGTATTTTTGTATAATTGATTTAATTGACTTTTATTTGTGATTTGCTAATATTGTATGTTTATTTTTTTCTAATTAGATTACATAATCTTTTACCTATATCATTGTATTTTACAAAAGAAGCTCTTTGGAATTTAATATAATCTGTACTCTCTTTTCTAACTTATAAAATTGTCCTTTAAACTTTATAAAGTTTTTCTACTCATTCTTTGTATTTTTTTTTTTTTTGGCTGGGATTTTTTTTTCCATTTAGTTTGACTAGCTCATTTATTTTCTTTTTTCTTAAACATTTTGTGTTTTTTAATGTGCATTAAGTGCTGGAGTCCTGAATTCTTGCAATCTCATGCATCTTTTTTTGTTACTTTAAAATGAATGACAACTTGCCTAAGGATAGAATTTGAGGACATAACCCTTTTCACCAAAGTTTTGTAATTATAGCTTCATTATCTTCTAGCATCTAACATTACCAAGAAATCTGAGGCCATTCAGATTTCCCTTTTTCTCTTTAAATACCTGTTTTAAATATTGGTTAGCTCGTTATTGTTATCGTTTTAATGCCATAATGTGTTTAGAATTCTATCTTCGTCTTTAAAAATCAACACTTTCATTTTTAATTGTTCTCCTTGAAACCCTGAATCCTTCCCATATGCAATTCATCCATCATTTTCCACCAGGTTAGTTATTGCTATTCTATCCACTCAGTATGGAGGCGGGGGGCGGGGGGAGCTGCTTTCTAAGCCTGATAGGGGCTAGAAGTTAGATCACTAACAGTGGTGAAGTACACTGGATCAATGTCACTCTGTGGACACCCTGGGTCATTAGCCAATTAGTCACAATAACATTTTGAGGACAAATTTGTCAGAACAATTCCATTATGACAGTTACTTACTTCAACATACCAGTCCTCAAGACTCAAATAAGAAGGGGAACATGAAGAAGACGATTGTGAGATAATTCTAGACTCAGTCTCATAGTTTATGTTCGCATCATAACTTGGGCAAGAGAATGGTTTTATGGAACCAATTGCATGGTTTCTTGTCCTTCTAGCTGAGTTTCAATTTTGTTCATGGCACTTGCCCTGTATTTTCTTCTTATACATTTTTGGGTAGATTGGAAGATAGAGCCATTTTGTGTGTGAAATGAGAAGGGCTAGTCGAGAAAGAAAAATATTTTTCCAAGAGAAAAAAATAATGAATCACCCTTGCATGTGTTGAAACTGAGAAGGAACCTGCCAAGAAGGATTCTTTGTGGTTACTTGGGCTCAAATTCATAACCAGAATCTAGCAGCCATTGCTGGCAGTGCCTCTCACACGATCTGCATTTCAGGGAAAAGCTGCAGACTGAGTTGCCAAGTCTCCTGTGCTGCATTCCTTCTGCCTGAGCTGACCCTTATAAGGGAGTTAGTTCCTGGATTAAAATTTCCATCAATGCATTGAGATATGCCCCCATCCAATTGGAGCTGTACAGCTATATCCTCATTTGCATCTTTACCAAGCAATCAGAGCTGCTACATAATGACCAATCAGAATGCACAATTCTGACCAATCAGGACAGTGCTATTTGGACTTATCAAACTGTGCAAATCTGGACTCTTCATTTGCATAAAAATGGACCAATTAGACACCAGGATGGACACTTTCTTTATATAAATTGGCTTTTCCAGAAGCTGTATTTCCCCAGTTTGTAAACTGTTCACTTGAATAAAGTTTCTCCTTTTCCTGTACCCGACTCGGGACTCCGGTTGGCAATGAATCAGTGGCAGAAATCTTTTGTTGGCAAATGATAAGAAATAAATAATCTTTCATAAATAGCTAGTCACCAATGTCTTAATCACAGTCAGGAACAAGAGGTGTGACAGGATTTAGGAAATTGAGAAGAGATACAGAATGGAAGTAATCTCAGTGAGTGTGGGAAGAACGAAGGTGGATAGACAACCTGATATGATTATAACCAAATCGAGCATTTCTGGTGATGAGAAATGAGAAAAGACAGTTAAATCTGACAGCATCAACATTTTTCAGGGACTAGGTATACAATACCAAAATATTCTAATGGTGACTGGTGGTACCATGTGGGAAAACTAATACTTTTTAGGAGTTAATTCATTAACATTCACTTTGTTCCTCTTGAAAATTGTTTTAAATACCCTCAATGAAGAAATATTTCCTATTTTATTTTACTTAATACCTACCCCCATCAGGACTACCATTCCCTAGGAAAGGGGTTCTGGATAAATTCAAGGACACATAATTTAGAAAAGTGGAATAAGAGGATCAGTAATTCTCATTTTGTATTGCTGTGTAACAATGAAGAAACAGGAAAAACTACTGGGGGTAAGAGGCCATGATGAGGATCTAGAATCTGAAAAAGAAGACTAACCTTGATTGAGTCATTATCCTGTGCACACCAGTACATTTCATATGCACTGTTATTTCACACGGTATCTCATTTAAACTCCATGTCAATTTTATGAGTTCATACTATTATAATGTTATAGAAGTAGAAACAGATTCAGAGAAATTACATAATTACAAAAATAGCAGAGGTCTTCTCTGCAAAATATATTGAGGGTAGTTTTTTGCTTAGAATAAACAGATTATAACCTCAGACTCAATTCTTAATTATCAGAACTATTAGAATCAAATTACAAAATTAATCTATGTGACTCACAAATCTCTTTCCAGGTTAAATGTTGTCAATATATTAAATCAATAATTACTTTTTTACCTTTGAAAAACCATACCATAATAATATTTGATAATTCCAACTAACATTACACACACAAGACACACACATACATATTTCTACATTATGTTAATTTAATCTTTATTAAAGTTATAACACATGATTTAAAATTTTAAAAGAAGTGTGTTGAGTTTCTCTGATGTTCATAACTGACTTTAAGTTCTGGTCTTGCATATCTAACATGCAGGCTTTGTACAGACTCTGTGCTTTGTCATTTGAGACTACCACCATCCTAAATTACCGGAGATTAGATAAAACTACTACATGCCACCAATCATGTGATTAAGGAGGTAGTCTTACATCCATACGACTGCAGCCCCAGCAAATATTTTGACTTAAACTTAATAAAATCTTGAGCTACAATCATCCAGCTAAGCCTCTTTCCAATTCTAGCCATGTGATAATAAATATTTTGTTCTTTAAGCCACTAAATCTTGAGGTAATTTGTTGCACAGCAGTAGGTAATGCATGTCTAGCAATTTTAGTTGAAAACTGAATATTATAGACAATAAATTGTAGCAACTCTAGATTCTTCCGTTTTCTTCCGAAAATTATTGGATTTTTGTTGTTAGGCAGTTGGGTTGCCTGGGCTGTAATTGCAAGCATTATCTTCTCCCAGGGTATTTAGCTGTTTATCTTCTGTTCTCATGCTCTCCCATGCTGCTTTTTTAGTCTGGATTCCATGGAGGCCCTTTTGCCAATGAAATTTAACAATCAGCCAAAGATCTGAATAGAAATAAAGTTCATCTCTGTAATTTCCTTGCTTCTAAGAATTTCCAAAATTTCCAGCTTCTATGTCAGCCTTTGGTTCTATATTCTGACCCTTTCATACTTCTACCTCCCACACTGTGTGCAATTGGGAAATATACTCAATTAAGAAAAGCATGAAATTCACAGATCTGGCTCCACATAGATTTATCTTTCAATAGGAAATTTATCTCTGGTCTCTGCCTGCTTTTCTCTCATGCCTCCTTGGGAGAAAGTCTCCCCCACGGCATGTTTAGTTAACTATCAAACACAGATTTGGGCATTTCATGCTTTGAATTTCGGTCTAATTTTTTCAGTGGTTCTTGTGCTACCAGGATTTCTCCTTAAAATTTCCAGCTTCATTCTTTTAGTCTTTAAGCACATTTAGCCTATGCAGATGTAGAGGAAACCCTCTGCTGTTCGGATGGTGCCTTTGGTCAAGGAAGCCAGGGATCCACAATTCTTAGTGCTTTCTTCCTGTTCTTTCTGTCACACAACTTTGATTTTGTTTGGTTTTTTTCTTTTTTTTTTTTTTGAGATCAAGTTTTCCCCAGCTTCTCTCTGTTTTAGGATGCTTTTCAACATTTCCTTTTTAATTTGTCCACTTTTATAGCTGTTACCTGTCAGGGGTTTACACAACTACTTCGATATTCTATTATTAATGGAAGTGATCCCAAAAGCCTGTTTCAAACCTTCCTTTTGATTTTGAATGTGGCACCTTTAGACATTACAAGAGTTTCTAAAAAATTTATTAGTTTCAAGTATACAGTATATTGGTTAGATATTTATATAGTTTATGAAATGATCCCCCTGATTACTCTATCCTCCCTCTGGCTCTACACATAGCCCTAACCTAAGTGCTGTCTGCATTCCCTATGTCATGCTCCCCAACCCTGTGACACTTTATGGTTCATATATACAATGGAATATTACTCAGCCATTTAAAAATATAAATTCCTATCATTTGTAACAACATGGATGGACTTAGAGGTTATTATGCTGGGTGAAATAAGTCAGACAGAGAAAGATAAACACCATATGATTTCACTTATATGAAGAATCTAAAGAACAAAAAGAACAAATTGAAAACACAAATATAGAGATTGAAAATTTTTAAATCTTCACAGCTAGCGAATGGTGATATCTCAAGAAGACAGCAATCACTAATTTCTCCTGCTAAAATCGTAAGATATACAGTAATTTTTCTTTTTCAAAAATTAAGAACAGAGACCAGATTAATGGACAATTTTTATTCAGACCTAGTATCTGTAAGAATATATGCTACTGAGAGCCTGTTTCACTGTGCTTAACATTAGAGTGGGTACTTGTATTACACAGTAGTTATCTACTGCTGTATAACAAATAACCACAAACTAAGCAACTTAAATCAGCATGCACTTATTAACTTGCAGTTCTATAGGTCAAAAGTTCAGCACAGCATTACTGGGCTTCTCTGCTCAGGGTATCCTAAGGCTAAAATCAAATTGCTGGCCAGACTCGGCTCATCTCTAGGATCTGGAGAGAAACTGCTGCCAAGCTCATTTAGAGTGTTGGCAGGATTAAGTTACTTGCAGTTGTAGGGCTGAGATTTCTATTTTCTTGCTGGCTATTGATAAGAGGACCCTCTCAGCTCCTTAATACAACCTGCATTCCTTCTCACATGTTCCCTCCATCTTCAGGCCAGCAACAGTGCCTCAAATCCCCGCCGTGCTTCAGATCTCTGGTTTCCTCTTCTGCCACCAACCAGAGAAAACTCTTACTTTCAAAAGGGTTTATGTTACATCAGGTCCACCTGGATAATCTCTTTATCCTAATTTCAACTGTGCCATATAACATGACATAATCACGGTAGTAATAGTTCATTATATTCACAGGATCTGGAGATTAAACCTTGGAAATTTGGGGTCCATTTTTAGAATTCTGCCTACTGCATTCTTGTCTGAAAAACATCTCTTTTACTATATCCAGATGCCACCCAAGCACTTGGGGGTCACCAAGGAAACAGAGCATCTTCATGAATTACCCACTTTGCACCATGTCTGTCAAATTCAATTATTAATCAACGGCCAGTGTGTCCTACATTATAATCAGCGACCAAGAGAACACAATGAGTTCAGATCCTCCCATCAAACAAATTATAGGGGCTTGTCTATTTTTTGACAGATAGGAGCTGTATAGTATTCGTGTGTGGGTATTCATACATTGCATTTTGGGAACTGAAGCATGTAATTTGCACTCCAAACTGTGAAGAGAAGTAACCAGTTTATATATGAAAAATGATTTGTGTGCAATGCTCACTACACCTTCATTTATAATAATAAAAACAGTGTTTAACAACAATAGAGTGCAAAACAAATTATAGCACATCTGCAAAATATAGTCACTTATTTACTCAGCCTTTCAACAAATATTTATATTTTCCCTGTCATATGCCAGGTACTGCAAGGTGCTAGGTATACAACAATGATGCAAAAGAGACCTGATTCTTAATCTTATGGAATTTATATTCTAGTAGGGGAGGAAAGATGTTATTTAAATAATCACACAAACTAATGTGAAGTTGCAAACTCTGAAGGGTGTAGCCATTTAAAATGATGGTTTTAATTTAAAAGTTGTCAAAAAAAAAAAAAAAAAAGAGAAACCTACCTATGACCTAATGTTAAGATAAATAAGAAGTATCTGTAATTGTATGCATACAATGAAACTAATAATATAACAAACTTTGCAAAGAGAAAAGACTGGAAGGAAACAAATCAAATGTTAATATTGGTTGAATTTTTTATATTTAGATTTATGCTCATACTTTTATACTAGTATCAGTAATATCAGTATCAGTATAAATGTAAATATAAATAAATACTTTTATACTAATAAAATATATATTTATATTTACATTTATACTGATACTGATATTGATATTTATATGCATTTCCCAAATTATATAATTTATATATATTACTTTTATAAATAGAAAAATTAAATTTTATTTCGAGTGTGAAAATCATTTTATCTACTCCTGTAATTAGATGCTTAAAGTTTGTGTGATCTGGACTTTTACATCTTCTTTGTTTGAATTTTGTGGCTTAGGCTGAACTAATTGAACATGTAAAAATAAATGTCAACTACCTAGTTATTACTTGGCAAATTCAAACTGTTTACAGAAACTTGGCAGATGTTGCTCAATATTTTAAAGTCTTCAAAGACTTTTCAGTAATAATGAAGCCCATAATATCTCACTATTACTGCTCTCTTATTCACTTCTCCTCTCTCCTTCCTTGGTCAAGACCAGTATCTTTCTCATCATAAAATCACTGCTGATGGAGGACTCACTGTGCTAGCTCTTTATACACATTGCCTCAAATCTCTACAATAAGACTGCACGGTTGACATGACTATCCTCATTTGACAAGCCAAGTATCAGAAAAGCTATATTATTTAACAGATAGTAAAGGCCAAGGACAGGAGTTGAACCCAGGATTGCCCAGCTCCCAAGATCTTGTTCTTTTCACTCTTTTGGTAGGCAGAACTCTAAGATAACCCCCAAGATTGTCCATTCCCTGACATGCAGGCCCTCTACAATCCCCTAACTCCAGAATGGGTAGAACTCATGGTTATGATGAACTATCACTCCTGTGATTATGTTACATTATAAGGCAAAGGAATATTGCAGACATAATTATGCTTTGACTGAGAGTTAATCAAAAGGGAGATGAGTCCAGCTGGGCCTATCTAAACCAAGCGAGCCCTTTAAAAGAGAATGGGCCCCACCTTGAAGTCAGAGAGATCTGCCTGCTGGCCTTGAAAAAGCAAGCAGCCTGAGTCCCATAGCCACAAGGGACTGAATTCTGCCAATAACCAGTAACCCGAGAAATTGATCCTAAACCTAAATGAGATTATAGCCCCAGCCAATACTTTGATTTAAATCTGGTGAGATTCTAAGCAGAGAACCCAGCTAATCCATGACCAAACTCCTGACACCCGGAGACTAAGAAATTTGTGTTCTAAGATGCTAAATTTGTATGTTACTCGGCAATAAAAAAATAACACAACTATCTTACTCTACTTCCTGCCTCTAGTCTAACCTCTTTATTTGAGTAAGTAGCAACTCAAGTTTTTGTCCAGGCTGAGGGCCTGGGAGCTTGGGCTGCAGTTCTGTGGGGAATCAAAGTTTTCATGTATGAAGGGGCTCTTAGAAACTTCAGGTCCAACTGAGATGGCAATGTAGCAAGAACTGAATCCCCAGCAAGAGTCTAACAAAGACAAAACAAATGGAGTGAACAAATTCAATAGATCCAGTTGGTGCATTCTAGAGACATTCCATAAAGTAAGAAGCAGGAGATCTTTGTCAGTGGTCCCAATGGAATAAAAGTTTTATTAAGGCATCAAACTAAGAGTCTCTTCTCCTAATTCTTCCTGCCTTCCTTCATGACATTTTAATGTCCCTAATCTGAGAGATCCAAGAATTAGCCAGCAGGAAGGCCACCCATTCTCTCATAACTAGCATGGGCTCCCTTGAAGTTAAGTTGAGTGCAAACATAAATATCATCCTGCAACGCTGGAGATCTCTCCAGGTTTCAGTTCCAACCACGGGACATGGTGATAAAGAGGATGAGAGACTTGTGACTATCATTTCTCGAAAGAATTATTTTAAAATTCATTCTTTACTCTGGAGGTTGATGTCATAGGAGATATTTAACATAAACTTCTGAAAAAAATATATTTTTTTTATTATAGTTGACATACAATGTTATATAGTTTCAAGTGTATGACATAATGATTTAATATTTATATAAATTACAAAGTGTTCACCACTTAAGTCTAGTAACCATCTGTCACCATACAAAGTCATTACAATATTATTGACTATATATCCTATGCTATACATTACATCTCTGTGACTTATTTTGTAAATGGAAATTTGTACCTGTTAATTCCCTTCACTTTTTTTTATCCATTCCCCTACCCCCGCTTCCCTCTGGCAACCATCAGTTTGTTCTCTGTTTCTATGAGTCTGTTTTTATTTTGTTTGTTCACTCATTTTGTTTCTTTAGATCCAACATATAAATGAATTCACGTGGTATTTGTCTTTCTCTGTGTGACTTATTTTACTTAGCATAACACCCTCTAGGTCCGTTCATGTTATCGCAAATGGCAAGAATGCATTCTTTTTAAGGCTGAGTAATGTTCAATCATATGTATATATGCCAAATCTTCTCTATCTATTCATCTATTGATGGGCACTTAGGTTGCTCCCATATCTTGACCATTGTAAATAATGCTGTAATGAACATAGGGGTGCATATATCTTTTCAAATTAATGTTTTTTGTTTTCTTCAGATAAATACCCAGAAGTGGAATTGCTAGGTCATATAGTAGTTCTATTTTTAATATTTTGAGGAACCTCCATACTATTTTCCATATTGGCTGCACCAATTTACAATCCCACCAACAGCTCACAAGGATTCCCTTTTTTCACATCCTCACCAACACTCATTATTTGTTGATTTTTGATAGTAGCCATTCTGACAGGTATGAGGTGATATCTCATTGTGGTTTTGATTTGCATTTCTCTGATAATTAGTGGTGTTCAGCATCTTTTCATGTGTCTGTTGGCCATCACTATGTCTTCTTGGGAGAAATGTCTATTAAGGTCCTCTGCCCATTATTTAATCAGATGTTTGGTTTCTTTGGCTGAGTTGTATGAATTCTTTATATATTTTTTGGATATTAACACTTTATCGGATGTATCCTTTGCAAAGATCTTCTCTTATTCAGTTGGTTGTCTTCTCATTTTGTTGATGGTTTTCTTCACTGAGCAAAGGCTTTTTAGTTTGATGTATTTTAGCTTTTGTCACCCTTGTCCAAGAAAACATATTAAAAAAAATATTGCTAAGAGTGATGTCAAAGAGCTTACTGCCTATGTTTTCTTCTAGGAGTTTTATTGTTTCAATTCTTCCATTTAAGTAAAATTGATGTCTGAATCAATGTCAATGAGAGCTTTAAATAAGATGGCTCTGACCATTCTGGTGGGGCGAATGATTCACTACATTTCAGTTGATTTCAGGACAACCAAAAACATTTAATGATTCCAAAATATCGTAGGCCTCACTGGCCAACACTTAAAATTTATTCGTTGGGTTTTAATTCTTTAGTTTACAGGCCTGTGCTTGTTAAGATACTGGCATTTCTGGAAAAGATTCCTTAATTTAGTGTGATCAATCTACAGACAGTGACAAACTTCACACCCTGTGTTTCAAGCAGATGTGACCATAAGAGGAATAAGAAATGAGGAAAATACAGAGATGTAAAAGAAGAGTAAATACAGGGCAGCAAACATTTGCAGAATGGTGACTGAAGGTATTGGACCTTAAAAGCAAATATTCTTTTTGTTAGAAGCATCTGGGGGCCTGAGAAGTTTATAACCTCATAAATTTATTTATTCTGCTGCAGAAAAAAAAAAAAAGTCTTCCTTTTAGTCCACTGCAATGAGGTGATTATATTTTAATATGAATTTCTATTTACCTATCTCTCTCTAGTTCAGAATTCACCTTTGTTCCTCATTCCACCGACAGAGTGGGAGGTGTAAGCCCTACTCTCAAAGTCACATATGGAACATTAAATTGGTGAGAAGTATCTACAGATAAAGGAGAACACTGATAAAACAAAATCCACAACTTAATAACTAGAGAGATTTACTCCTGTCCGTACCAAACCTCGGACATGGAAGAAGTAACAGGGAGATTAGCAGGCACTTTCTTTAAAACACAGACATAAATGAAGCTCCATCCACAGGCCAAAGGAGCTATTCCCCAGAACACAGGGTGGGGTAAAGCCCTACACTTCACCTGAAGCACAGGCAATGGTATTGTCTTACCATTCCCTCTCCAATAACCAGCCACTCCTGGGTTACAGCAAGGCTCGGAAACCAGATGGCTTCATGATTCTGCCATCATAGCTCTAATCAAGCTCTTTCCTGCCATCCTTCTATGACCCCTATACTATTCCCTTTGACCTTGAAATTCAAATAGTTCAGGCCATCCTCTTTCATAAACAGCATAATTTGATCTCTCTAAGGGAGAATAAAATATCAAACATAACTTGTTTAACTTGGAGTAGGGGTTGGGGAAAGATGAGTGTGATAGAGTAATTTTACCTAAAGACAGTCCAGGAAAATCTGTGGCACTTCTTTCTGGAAAAAAGACAAAATCACAAATTTAATCTCTGATAGAAATTATGCTGTACAGAATTCTACATGAAGAGTATTAGCTCAGAATTGTGTAAAAGAGGACCTTGCAGAATATTTAGACATGCATTTCCTTCACCAATCATCGAGACACAAGTATTGTATGTGCCATATATTGTGCTAATTGTTGAATATCCATAGATAAATGGGAGTTGGAAATATAGAGAGGGAGACCAACCACCAGCAGACCTCATATTGTGGGAAGATACTACAACAGATACAAAGTACAGTGTCTGTATAGCGAGGGATGCAAAGTAGCAATAGTCTTAGTTCCCTGGAACCCTGGGGCTGCAATTTAAACCTCGATGGTTGCATGTACTAGAATGCAAACCTTTCCCAGAAACAGCTAAACACCATGCCTCCCATGCCTCCTAACATGTGACTTAGCTCCCAGTTTTATCAGCAGCTAAGTAACTATTTTTGATTGATTGGTCGATTGATGTAAAATCCTATCAGTGAGGTTTTGAACTCAGTCTATGGAAATGTGCAAGTTTAAGTTAAATATACATAAACATCATATCCCCAAATATTACATACTATAACTTCAGTGTTGGCTCATAAGAGAAAGAAAGGATACATTTCAATGGAGTGTTGGCAGGAGCTGAAGAAGCAGCTCCGAGGGGAGAGATAAGAATGCTGTTAAGTTCTCAATGGCAGCTTCAACTGAGAAGGTTTTTTGCATTTATGGGAATTTGATTATCCAGAGAGATTAGATAGAAACTGGTAAGGGAAATCAAAGAGAAATAAAACTCTTGAGAAAGCCTGAGAAATCAGGTTATTTGGAAAAAGGAAGCGACCAATCAGACAGCTGTTTTCCATTAAAAATAAAATCCTCGAAGCCAAGATTTCCAAGTAGGTGTTATTTAAATCCTTCATAACAAAGATGAAAAATTTAAAAACCAAGGATATTTAACTCTTTGTTATTATTATTTTTTTAATCTAAAGCATTGGTTCAAGCTATAAAAAGAGTAATTTAGAAATACAGGATTGTTTTGAGAAAAGCTTATAAACTGATGGCAAGACAGTGTGGACCATATTTAATTGTTTAAAAAATAATAAAAATTCTTGAATTACTTAAGGTTGAATCAGTTGACACTGCATTTTCACCTCAGGAATTCCAATCCTGATATCTTAACAATAATGAATAAACTAAAATTAATGATGAAACAAATAACAAGATGCTAGATGATATTTTTCTTTCCTTTTAACTGATTAAGCAACAGTATGATCCTCCAGACTATGACTATCATAGACACACATACACACATACACACACGTGTACACACACACACACACACACACACACTAATCCACACATTCAAAAACCAGAAAAATAAACAGAGGAATGATCTTGATCCTTTGGTCCTCATCCACACATTCAAAAACCAGAAAATAAACAGAGGAATGATCTTGATCCTTTGGTCCACAAACCGCATTAGCCAAAGTGTTTATATAAGGAAAGAAAAAGTGAGTAAGAGAGAGAATGAGAGAATCTCATAATTAGAATGATGGCGATTATTTTGGAATTCCCTGTCTGGCACGAGACTTCGCTTATAGTCATTTATAGACAGACCCTGCGCCACAGGCTGATTACAACTGACAGCTACCCAAACTATTGATGACAACCCTACCTATTTAGAGACACTGTCCTCCCTTGCCAGGCTGGGAAATTAAACCTTAGAGTAACTGAGTTCATTCTTCATTTCATTTTCCCAGCACACGACTAGATCATAGCTGGCCCAATCTATAAATGTAAGTCATCCAGCCTCCAACTCAGGAGAAGAAAGTGGGGAAGCCAAGGGATTAGTCAGGTCTAATTCATCACCTGGAAAATAAACAGGGCCCCACTCCTATGGTAGCGAGAAGATAGCAGCTGGATTATAACTAAGAGCCCCAGCAGTAGTTGTTGAGCAGGACCCAGCCAATAAAAACTTGACCTTGAGGATCAGAGGGGCAGAAGACAGATGATCAGGACAGAGAGAAGAGTTTTGTTCTTTATAAAATGAGCAGAGGCTATATAAATTCTTATATTTCTCTAGTTCTCCACTTTACAAAGCATGTTACCAAATACATCTCATTTGATTCTCGCAACCTCATTAGTGACTTCAAAGGATGCTATTTATCATTTTATCATTTCACAAGATTCATGCATTCAACTTAGTTCTTGAACTAGTCTGTTAGCAATACTACCAGTCTCCAGTGAAGCTTGGTTATCACAATTTGTAGTTCCAAGAGGGAACATTTTTTTAAAAAAAGGAAAATACCAAAGTAATAATCTCCCAAAAGTATAAAGGGTGACTCTAAGGTGCCAAAATCGATAATGTTTTTTCTAACTTCCATTGCTGATGAGCAGAAACCAAAACAGCACTGCTTTCTGCCTATTCTGAGAATACTTAGTGGTTGCTAATATTTTTGGAGCCTTTTTACTGGACGTGTACCCAGACTCATAAGAAATTCAACTTTCCTCCTTTAGATTCACATTTTGTTTTGAACTAAAGCTTCATCGTTAGTTAACCAGCTGTTCTCTCAAGTTACTGACAAGGCTTGTATCAGTGTGAGTTTGGCTATTTCGAGAAATCTCAGAAAGATGAGATTTATTACCCCTGAGGGTATTCAAAAGAATGCTATACTGGAACTATAGGCAATTCCAAAAGAGAAGCTCTCTTAAGTCCCCCAAGACTGGAAGTGTCCCGAGCAGGAAGATGATTTCTTATTCCTATTTGTATCTACAGAGCCTGCACAGTGGCTGTCACATACACCAACAGCCAGGGTCGGCTTCATAGGCGTGCAAAGGTATGCAGTCACACAGGGCCCTGCATGTGTTTTAATGCTCTGCAGTTGCTATTTTGAAATTCTTGACAATTTAACAGTTTCATTTTGAACTGGACCACACAAATTAGATAGCCATTATTGTCATCTCATAACTAGTTGTAAAACTGAATTGAACTATTGTGGCTCTGGATTCTGCATATAGAACATAGGAAATAAGACAAAGAAAGAACAAAAACCCTGGGTTTGAATGATATTCTCAGTATTTACTAATTTTCTGGTCTGGGGCGAGATAAATAATCCTTCACATGTATATATATTTACTGTAATATCTATCTTATAATGTTCTCAGGATTCCAATAATGTCTATAAAAAATATAGCACAAAATAAACACTCAGTGTTGGATATTTTCATGACTATTATCATTATCTTTACAGCATTGACTAGTATTGGGACCATCAGATATGATATATAAAGAAAAATTAAACAGGAAAGGTGCCTGGTAATACTCTATAGAAAACAACAAAGAAAATAAGTTAGCCATAATTTTTATAGCCTTAGAAGTCAGTATTCCAAAGCACAGCATTTTAGTAACAATATAAGATCTGTGTATTTATTAAGATCATTGCAGTGTTCCAATAGGATCAGGGACATAAAAGTGCTTTAAACCTGAAAAGTACTAAATGTAAATACTTCACAGTATCTAAGTTAAATCATAGTTAATTACTTTTGTATTGTCTTCTTTAATTAATGTGTACTTTTAAAAGCTTTATTCCATATAATTATTATTCCCAGGATACTATTAATTATAGTTTGTGATCATTTCTTTAAAATATTGACTATCAGATCCCTATTCCAGGGATAAAAAAAATCTTATAACAATTATAGTAAAAGAAATAAAGCATATATTCTTAGGATAGAATTTCACTGTGAGAGTATACTGCTTTGTTGGAAGAATATTTTGAAAAGCCTCTTAGGGTGCAAGGTAAAAATAAATCTCTCCCCATTATCTGCACACTTTCCTGGCAAGAGGCTATGTTTGAGGAATGACTGTGACAGGTCTGCAAACTATCTAGGGTTTTTTTTTCTTTTTTTTTTCTTTTTTTTTTGTTTTTTTGTTTTTTTGCTGAGTGGTGAAGATAGGTAAGCTGGGGGTGTTAGCTATATTTCTTAGGTTCCCAGGGAAGGAGAGAATTAGCCTGGGAAGAAGAAGATTTTTGATGAGAAGAAAGAGTGATCTGAAAAGCAATTTTATTAAGTAGAATGTAATGTGAATCCTCTTCCCCATCTTATAATTGGATTTTCAATAAAATATCTATATCTCATTAATTGTTGATTTAAAAATGGTTGGAGAAGATGCAGCAAAAATGTGTGAAGATCACAGCTGTGGCAATGCATGATAGGCCAGTGCGTCCAAGGTGCAGAATATCCAACATTATATAACATTATTTCCATGGGAAATTCACAATGGTTACTACTTTTAATACTGGTTTTTACGAGAATATAATCATATCTGAATACAAGAGCCCTCATATTTAAAATAACAATAATGTTGTCTTCAATATCTTTTTTCTATGGCATTTCTGTGTAAAAATCTTTCTCTTTAACTACGATAAAGGAAGACAGAGGAGAAACGAGAGAACCAGAAAAATAAATGATAATTGGACTAAGTGTTGTCACCTGGTGCTTAGTTATGGAAGCCGCCCCCTACTGTGTTCTCTCTAAATCACAAGTATAGAAGACTAAAATCTACATCTCCTAGACTCCCTTATTTCTAGAAATGTGGATGAAATATAGGCTCTGAGAGTGAGATAAGCTCATGAGAGATTTAGAAGGCAAATGGAGGTGGAGGCATTTTTCAGAGGTTGCAAGTGGCATCTGAACTCCAGGATCCACTTTTCATCACCAGTTTGTGCCACCTGGGGCACCAGCTGTGGCTGCAATAGAAGCAGTAATTTCCTGACTTCCAGATCACAAGGATAGCGAAGGCCCCGGCTTGCTGCTTCTACAGGTGTTCAAAAATTTTATAAGCACCTAATTTCCTTTATTAAATCTCATCCTGCCTGAAGTATCTATCAGAGATTTCTGTTTCCTGCACTAAATCTAAATAATATAATGGCATATTAGATCAACCATGCTAATAAATCTCTAGATTTAAACAGTCAGCAGTTTAATTTGTAATCCGCATAATCTCTCTGCAAACTATTCTATAAAAAGAAGAAAAACAACTGACTGTTCAATTCTATTAATATTTAGAAAACATCCACTAGGTGATAGGACTACTTTTTGAATTTATGAAAAACTTTACTACCATGGATATACAATTTCACATTAAAAAATTAAAGCAGTTTTAATTTTTTATCATTAAAACAGTCGATTTAAACAGAACTTTCTTAGAAAGCAACTTAAATGAGGTTTATACTGTGGCCTAAAGGTCAGCATGTGGACATCTTAACAAAGCAGAGAATTCAGGTAAATATCTTTACCCACCTTTGAGCAAGACACACCCAAGGCATGCTGATTCTTTTATTCCACTTCTAGATCATTTATCTTTTTTGAAACTTCCACTCTACTCCCCTAGCCACCTACCCACATTTCTAATGTCCCTAAGAGCCCAGATGAAATCTTACTTCCTCCAGGGAGATCACCCTGACACATTTGGCATCCATCCTATAATTTCTATACCTTTTCCATATCCCATTCTTTCTGATATGGCTCTTTTATTCCTGTTGACATTTTTTCTGGATGTAAAAAGACATTGTAGTTTCCTGAAATCTAGCCAAATGGAAAACTCAAAATGTCAAGGGATAAATTTTTTGTTTCAAGTTTTTTCTTTATTTGTTTGCTAGTTTGGTTTGTCATTGCTTCCTCTCCAGCACCTAGTACAGTGCTTGGTATTTGGTAGGCTCTCAATAATATTTGATGAAAAAATAAATTCTGTTATCAACAGATATTGGTCCACTGAAAATCTGTGCACCTCTGTCCATCGTGGAGTTGTTCATGGGACTATGTTCCCAGAC
The DNA here is from genome assembly GCF_000325575.1 of Pteropus alecto. Taxonomy (NCBI): domain Eukaryota; kingdom Metazoa; phylum Chordata; class Mammalia; order Chiroptera; family Pteropodidae; genus Pteropus; species Pteropus alecto. The sequence continues at coordinate 11,311,987 of NW_006442484.1, forward strand.
CCCCCTTATATCCTGGGGTGGCCACCTGTCTACTTTTTATCAGCAGAATATAAGCAGAAGTAAGGCATGACTTTTCTGGACTGAAGTGGTAGAAACATGTCTCTTTCAAAAAAATTCCCTTCCAATGGCAGGAAACAAAGATGTCCAAGGCCCTTGATTGTTAGAGAACCACAGGACAAAAGAAGCCAAGATTTCTAAGTTCCCCTGTGGGAAAACAACAGACTTGTTCATCAGGAAAATCCGTATTGTACACTTACATAAGTGAGAAATAAAAATTTGTTTTATTATTCACATAAGATTGGTTCACGACTGTTCATGGAAGTTTTATTCATAATAGCTAAAAACTAGAAACAATCCAAGTGTTCATTAATTAGTAAATGGATAAATACCTTGTGGCATAGCCATACAATGAAATGCTACTCAGAAATAAAAATAAATGTACTACTGATATATACAACACCATAGAGGGATCTCAAAAAGCATTATGCTAACTAAAAGAAGAAAGACACACAAAAAGCTATATAACAAATGCATCCATTAGCCTATTGATTATATATTAACTTTAATATATTATTAATATAATATTCTGGAAAAGGCAAAATCATAGGAGCAGAAGAATAGTAGTAGTTGTCAGTTTATGGGGTTGGAGAAGATTAACTCTAAAGTGTCACAAAGGAACTTTTTGAGGTGATGGAAATATTGTATATCTTAATTGTAATAGTGAGTACATTATTTGTAAATATTTGTCAAAGCTCATTGAACTCTATACTTAAAAGGAATGAATTTTACTAGTTATAAATCATTCCTCAATAAACCTGATTTTTAAAAAAGAAAACTCTGTTAAGACATTGAAATTTTAGAGTTTATTTGATACATAGCCAAATATGTCAGTGTCTTCCTAGATAATACATGAATGAAGGAAGAAGGAAGTTAAACACCATACCAGGGGTTGCTTCTGCATGTTTCAAAAGAGCCCTACATGTTGTGAGCTCATAAGTGCTCAGAAAAAATGTGTTGAAGTAAATTTAATTTCTCTCCTACAATTTTTGCATTTTGCAGTTTGCCTACAATCATTTATCTATCCATTCATCCGTTGCCTCCTAGTTCTGTGCCATAAAACAAAAGCCGCCAAGCCCCGAATTCCACAAACATGTTTTTCAAATACTTTTCATGCAAGCGATCAGGCATTGGCCTGTTTTATTCATAAGACAATTTTTCTTTCTAGCTGCTAGAGCCACTTAAACATTTAATATCCATAAAACTGCTTTAATTTTTTAAGAACACAAATAGGGATTCCACTGCACCGAATATGAAATTATTTTGTGTCATAGCAACCAGCCTCATTGTGCCATTCGGATTCACTTGCTGAGGATAGCATTCAAACAAATAGTCTGACCTTCTCGGTTATCTTTCCTACTCACAGATTCAGAATCCTCAGCTCTCAATGCTCACTGCCCTTTCAACTTGAAACTATCTTTTTCTCCCTTGAGAAGAGTTAACGCCCTTACCATGTCACTGAATCTATATCCCAAAGTTAATCATTATAAATAAATGTGCCCCCCCCCAAAAAAATAGAATTTAAGGAAAGAAGCAGATTTTCTATTTAGTTTGAATGTTCTAGAAAGTACTCCCCAAAAATGTGCAGAGTTAGAATAGTAAATTAGTTTAAAGAGAAGACGGTGAAGGTTTTAGAATCAGCCAGACATGTATTGGAATCCCAACTTACATATTTAATAGTTCTGTGACATTGGCATGTAATTTAAGTTCTCAAGCCTAGATTTTCTCATCCATAAAAATTATATGAGAAACCATCTGACAACAAGCGTAAAGGATTTTATATATTATCCCTCCCAAGAGCTTCTGCATTGATAAATAAGACCTGGCAGAGAGGCAATGCTTAATCAAAAAGAGTGAACTTTTTTAAGGGAAGAATATTAGGATGCAAAAAACATTAGGCCATTCTTGCATCTCATAGTTAAGAGTGGTCTAGAAGTGAAACCACTTCTAAATTTGAAACAATTTGTTGTGATATAAGGAGAAACATGAACGAAAAACTAGGTACAAGTTTCATACGGTCAGGACACCATTTTTTTTTGTTATCATGGTGGCCCCAGCCTGGCACATAGTAGGTGATCAAAGTCACTAAGTATTGAATGAAAACAGAAGTTCTGGACCCACATCACCATAACAGTTGTTATTACCCAAAGGGCCAGATATATAAAAAGATTATCTGAAATGGTACTTCTAGCTCTGAAATAAAATAGTTAATAGTTTAAAAGGGCCTTAAGGGGTCGTGTAGTTTGATGCTGTTCCTGCTGCCTCTGTTTTTGCCTCTGACACGAGGGCACTTAAACCTTCCAAGATGGATTGTTGCCCATCCTTCTGATGGAATACATGTAAGTGACATTGGGTGATATTTCTGTGTCTCCCTTTACATACCATTAATAATTCCCTACCTTATACAAAAAATGCACAGTGCCTTACTAACTGAAATGTCAAAATTGTTATGCCAAGATTGCAGTTACTCTAAGAACAGAGTCAAATACTTCAGAGAGAGCAATTTGTATTCCTTGGTCGGCTACAGTCCTAGAGATCCTGCACAGTGCTTTGACACTATCAGAGGTCTGTGGAACTAAAATCTGTCTTTCAAGACATATTTTTACTCTGGTCAGACAATTAATGTGAGAGGCTATTAAAGCTAATCTATGGTTCTCAGCAATTGAAAAGGAGCTCCCTGAAAAAAATGGGCTTAGAAAGAAGACATTAAAACAGAGAAACCAAATTTGGAGACGGCACTTTTCCCCACTTTAGATGGATGATGGACAGATAATATGAATAGATGATGGATGAATCAGTAATGTGGAAAATGGCAGAAAGAGAAAGCTGTCTTCTGTAGCACAATGACATTTTTGCGGACTTTGCCTGACTCAAAAGAGTACAACTGCTTTGTGGGTTAATTAAGTACTCAATCGTTCATAGGACCAGAGGAAAATAATTTGTGATTTTTAAAAGATTTTAATGCTAATTAAACAAAAGATACCCTTCTCACCTTTCCCCATAACAAAATCCCTTCCTTAAGTCCTTATGACAAAGATGGTTAATGGAAAGCTAGGTTAAAATTGCTAAAATTTGAAAATTGAATGATAATAGGATAGTTAACAGAGTTTATTGAATGATAATAGGATAGTTAATAGAGTTTAGGAGGGTGGAATGAGGGTGCTAGGGCTGGGAGCAGAAAAGGTAGAACAAAACAGGTATTTTGTCAGGCGAGCATAGGCTAAGCTGAATAACAAACTTCATAACTATATATCAAAACTGTATTTTTAATGTTTTACTCCTACAAAAGTCTGTTTCCATACTGGGAGCTTTTCCAGGACAGTCGGCCTCCATGAAGCAACTTCATGACCTAGGATTTTTGGATCTGATGGCTCTGCCATTTTAACATAAGGATTTCTCAGCCATCAGGGCAGAAAAAGAGGGAGTAATAAAATTATATATGTTTCAGGTGTACAATTCAATAATAAATCATCTATATATTGCATTATGTGTCACCCCAATAAATTTAGTTTAAAAAACTACAAGGAACCACATGAGTATATGGGTGGCTCAGGGAGAGAGGGATACAAGGGGACCCTGTGATCAGCTGAATGTGTAACACTGACAGGGTGATAAGAGTTAGCAAAAAGAAGAAGGAGGAGGAGGAGGAGGAGGAGGAGGAGGAGAAGAAAAAGAAGAAGAAGAAGAAGAAGAAGAAGAAGAAGAAGAAGAAGAAGAAGAAGAAGAAGAAGAAGAAAACTAGCTATTGCTGCACTGAGTACCACATACAACAGATCTGGAGAGAGCAAGACATCCTCGTTTCCTCCCTGGATTCGGCTCCATCACCACAAAGGACCCTCCAGGCCTAACTCCTCCTATAATGCTGAAAATAAGATCAGCCAATATGAAGATTTCATATGTTGCCTTTTGAATTTAAAAAGAAAAGAGAAGACACAGCCCATTCATGGAGCCCAGCATGAGATAAAAGTGGGGAAGGAGTTACTGACACTGGAAACAGTGGAGGTGTAAATCATTATACTGATTCCTATCCATGTGGAGTGCTTCCTCACAGAGTTGAGTTGCTGTGATTCCTAGAATGGCTGAAATCCCTGAAAGACCTAGACTTCTATTCATGTGGAGTGCTTCCTCACAGAGTTGAGTTGCTGCCCTGACATCTGTTCCTTCTCCTATAGCCAGACCTCACAGCTGGTGCCCTTAGTCCCTACATAAAACTCAGCCACTTCAGGCTCCAGTGCAAATATGCCCCCTATAATAAGGGTGCATGAGGACCCAAAATTCACAGTGCCCACTCAGTATTTCTGCAAACCCAGCTTTACAGTTTACCTGGTTAAGTGCTTAGCACAGAGCTAGCAGATACTGCTCCTGAAATGACAGCTCACAGGTAAAATTCTCATTTTATGTACACTAATTCTTAATCCTCTTAACAACACAGGCTCTGGAACCAGGCAGTCCAGCTCACTATACTGATGCTCCAAAACATCCAGTGGCCTACCAGGTGTCCTAGACCATCTCAGACTGAGGTCTTACCTTGCTTCCCAGTGACTGAAGAGCTGCTCTTGATCCCCAGTCTCTGTGAGTGGGGGTTTCTGTATCTTGCTGGAAAGGCTCCTTAATGTTGACCATTTGCCTTTTATTTTTAAAAATCTTTTTTCTGTGTTGAGGGTCCCAAAGCCCTCCCCACTTTCAGTGATGCGCTAGGAGAACTTTTCACTGGATTCAGCATAGAGTCATACTTACGACTATGTTGTACTACAGTGAAAGGATACAAAGCAAAATCAGCAAAGGGAAAAAGTGCATGAGATGGAGTCCAGAGGAGACAAGGCACAAACTTCCAAGCATCGAATTACAACAGCACGTATGAAATGTTGTCTACCAGGGAAATCATTAGAGCCTCAGTTCCCAGGGCTTTTACCAGGGGCTAGTCACGTAGGTACCCACTGCCTACTATGCATTGAAATTCCAGACTCCCAGAAGGAAAGCACATTGTCCATATAAACAGTTTAGGCACAGCTCTGGAAATAGTAGAAGCTCTCTTGAAATCCAAGTTCTCAGATGCCAGCTAAAAGTCACCTCTGCAAGCGGACCTTTCTAAGGGTAACAGTCAGACTTGCTATGTTAACTCTTTTCTGCACACTTTCCTATTCACCAGGTATTATACTAAGGAATGAGTTACAAAGATTTATTTTTTAAGTATCCACTACATGCCAGCCACAGTCCAAATGCTGGATGTATAGACAAAAGACAAAAGGGAGACAAAAGTCCTTCCCTCATAGAGGCCTCACTACCTAGTGAGGGAAACAGACTTCAAAGAAACTAATAAATATATCATAAAAATGTCATGTTACGTAGCAAAGAGAGCTCTGAAGAAAACCAAATCAGGGTATAGAAATAGAGATGACAGAAAAGGCACTCCAGAGAAAGGCCTTGGTTACCTGGGTAAATTTGAGCAGAGATCTGAGTCATGTGACAAGGGGCAAGTCATGTGACTCTCAGAGCTTTCCAGGCAGAGGGGGAAGGGAATGTAAAGTCCCTGAGATGGGAATGTGCTTGGTGGGTGTGGAGCAGCAGGAAAGAGACCAGTATGGCTGAATAGTGGTAGCAAATGAAACTGAAGAGGCAGAATAATATCCAAAACCCTCACCTTGACCAATAAGTCCCACTATGATCTATTCCTGTGTAATCGTAACTGGAGGCCAATGGAAAGCTGAGCAAGGGGGGTGGTATGGCCTACTTATGTTATAAAAAATGAGTAAGTTAAGTCATGCTTCCTGCCTACAAGGGGATCCTGGTCTACGAAGTGAAATAGTTGTATCAATTGGTGATGGTGATATAGTGGGTTACCTGCTAAAAGGGAGGTATGGAAAAAAACAAAGTCGAAAGGCTAATGATATCTCATTTTAAGACATAATAAAGCTTAGGAAATGAAAACAGTGTAGTATTGGCAGAGAGACAGACAAATGGCTCATTGAGACAGAATAATCTACAATTAGACCCACATGTATACAGACAACTTAATTTTGACATTTGTCAAGCTGATTTTGACAAAGGCAATTCAGTGGAGAAAGGATAATCTACTCAGCAGATGGTGCCGGATCAACTGAATACCCATATGCAAAAAGTTAACTTTGATACATACCTCACTTATACACAAAAAATTAATTTTAAATAAATTGTGGACCTAAATATAAATCTTAAAACCATAACATTTCTAGAAAAAAAAAAATAGAAGAAAATAGTTGTGGCCTTGAATTAGGCAAAGATTTCTTAGATACATAACCGAAAGCATGATCCATAAAAGAACAAATTGATAAATTTGACTTCATCAAAATTTAAAACTTCTCTCTTCAAAAGACTCTGAAGATAATGAAAAGGCAAGTTGCAGACTAGAAGAAAATGCCTAAAAAGCAAAAAATTATATCTGTGATAAAGAACTTATATCTAGAATATATAAAGAACTCTCAAAGCTCAATAAGAAAGCAAACAGCCAATTTTAAAAGAATAGGTAAGAATTTCACTAAAAAAGGTATATAGATAGCAATAAACACATGAAAAGATGTTCAACATCAAAGAAGTAGAATGTAACTCCCACTGCTTAAGTATGAAAGTTTTTAAGTAAGTAGTGACTTCCTTCTAAAGAATACAGTATAGAAAGGAGGTGGGGAAAAGTAACTGTACAGTGGAGAAACATGACAACCACTATTGCAGCCACATAATCTGATCAAGGTTAACATCTACAGTAATAAGTCATGTTGATAACATGTACCCTTGATGTGAGGTGATGGGAATGGCACCTTACTTCTGTGGTCTGTCTCCCAAAATCCCAAAACCCTAATCTCATTATGAGAAAAACATCAGAAAAAATCCCAATCAAGAGAGATTCTACAAAATACCTAACCAGTACTCCTTAAAACTGTCATAAAGTCATCAGAAACAGGGAAGACAAGGAAAATATGAGAAAATATCACAGCCAAGAAGAACCTAAGGAGACATGACAACTAAATGTAAATATGATATCCTTGTTGGGATCCTGGAACAGAAAAAGAACATCAGATAAAACTAAGGATATGTGAATAAGCGTGAGCTTTATACCAACATATCAATATCAGTTCATTAGTTTTAACAAATGCACTATACTAAATAAAGTAGAAATAATAGAGGAAACTGATTATGTGGTATATGAAAACTCAGTAGTACTATCTACACATTTTTTTCTGTGATTCTAAAACTATTCTGAAGTTTAAAAATGTACTTTAAAAAATCATGTGACTTTGGAGTCAGAGTTGGGTCTAATCTCTCATCTATGAGATCTTAGATAAGATATCTTCTATCTCTGGGCCTCAGTTTCCACAAGGTTAGTATAAACATAACGACATCCACTGTGCTCATAATGTAAGTAAAGTGCCTCTGTATAGCCAACACTCCAGCTCATGCCCTTCCCTCCCTGAACAAGGTAACAATTACAAAGTACCTGGTGGAGAGTTTGAAGGTCATATGCATCTGGTCATTTCCAATTAGCACGTGGCCTCTCTCCAGAATCCAGACAGGATGGGCATCTCTTCTAGGTGTGAAAGTCTAACAATAGTGAGGCAAAAAATATCAGAATCTTGTTTACTAGATTTGACTGGACTGGGTCCTTCACTTTGGATAAAGAGTTCTTTACAGACAGACAGAGCCATGTTTCCCCAAACCCTCAAGAAAACAGCAAGTGCTCTCCCTTAACCCAATATTCTTCAGTCCCCGCTCTTGCCTGTGGATTTTCTGGCCATGCATGTCCCATCCTGCTCTCCCATTTTGACTTAAAAGTCCATTTTTAAGTCTCATGTATCATGACATTATGTCCATTGTCTCAGAGGACTAGAGGCATGATTAATGCCACAGCTTCCCCCTTCATCCTTTTTTTTTTGCCTGTTTTTTTTTTCCTTCCCTTTATCACTTTTCCAATATTTAGCCATAGTTAGCATCCAAACAAAACCTAACATGAAATTTTTGTTTGAAAATATTATAAAAAGGAGAAGTGATGAATAAAGTGAATGGAGAGGTTTTTTTAATTTATTTTATTGCATGTATTTAACAAATACTAATATAATGCTTAGTATGTAAATTATAAATATTAACTCATTTGATTAGTACCTTAAAATAGTGTTGAGCTTATAAATATTAATTCAGTTAATTTTCATTTTATCTCATGGACTGTTATTATTTGCATTTTATAGATGAGGAAATAAAAACACAAAAAGTTTCAAGAACTTGCCCAGGCTCAGAGAGCTAATAAGTGGCAGAGCAGAGATTAGATTCGAAACCAGGCAATCTTTCTCCCTGGTCCAGAGACAGAGACAAACACTTGAAATTTTTTAATTTTATTTCATTCTCACAAACCTTTAGTTTACTATTTACACACACACACACACACACACACACACACACACACATATCTAAATAGGTGGACCTTGAAAAAGTTAAATGTTTTTCTTAGGAAAGAAATGAAATAGAGAGACAGAGTTGCAGGAATATACAATGCATTCAGTAAAGGAAAGAGTTAAAAAGAATAAAAGAGTCTTCCACACAATGCCCTCCCATCCAACACCACCCTGTTGTCCCCCACTACTTGGCACCCTCACCAAGCCATATAGCTCTGAAGCAGGCTGCCTGTGCTTTCTGCTTCAAGTAAATCAAACAGGCAAGAAATGCCCTTCATATATTCCCTGGACAAAGTCCAGGTTTTTCTGCAGCTCCCAGGTTCTTTGAACAGTAACAACATTTCCCAGGCCTTAGGCCAGGTTCCCACTAAATTCCCTGTTTAAATAGTTATGGCTCCCCACCTCTAACCAGAAGGATGCCTTGGTTTCCACCCCTATGGAAATGATTGGCATGTCTAATCCAGCATCCAACATGGAAGACAAATCATTACGAAACTTGAACAGAGCAATGCACTGCAGAAGCCATATGGCTGCTTTTCTGTCATTTAACGAGGTTCATTCAGTTGGCAATTTTAAAGACGTCTCTTATTCAAATTTGGCATGTTTCATCCTTCTCAGATCTTGGGGGAATTTTAGTAACAGAAAGGCTCCTGCAGGTAGTGTTATTCTTGGTTATAGAATTTTATACACTGCTGTGTTCTCTCTCCCCATGTCCTTCCTCTCTGGGCCACCTTGATTCCCCGTCCCGTCTCTCTATCACACTGACAATTCCTGGTCAAGCACGGGCATCCCTGAGTGGGTCACAGCATGGGCTAGGTTGGAGATAAATCAATTGTCTGATGAAAACAGCATAAAACTAGTGGTCACGAGAACAAAGATGACCCTAGGGCTACCAACAGCCCTGTCTATAGCATTAGGCCAGCCAGCTGACCTCCCTGGGCTGAATGTTTCTCATCAGGCAAAGCCAGCATAACCCAGCCCCACTCTACCTCCTTTGCTCTAAGAATCACAAAATGGTTCTCAACTGAGCAATACTGGGCAAACAGGCCATTTGGGAAAAAGAAACAGGCATTTTTGGGATTTGTCACAAAATCCAGGGAGCATTACTGACATTTTAATGTGAGGGGACCAAGGGTGCCAAGTGGTCTGCAGTGCTTGGGATAGTCCCATGTAGTGAAAAATTTCCTCACAAACATTGCTAATACTGCGCTCTCTAAAAAGCCCTGTTGGAGCACCTAAAGACAAAAAAAAAAAAAAAAAATTCAAAGAGCTTTATAAATTTAATACATTAGCATTAAATGGTTAAACTTTTTTTTCTATTTTCTATTGCATTAAAAGAAATTTTATAACTGGAAAACCATGTGTTTGTATGTGAATGCACTTAAACGGACTAGAAAAAGCACTCACTAAATTACATAATTGGAGAGCAGGGCACTAATTCTAATTCTACCATTGACCCACTGCACGACCCTGAAAAGTACTTCCCCTCCCTTGGGTCACACAGACTCTCCTGACTCCTGGATGAAATGTTTGTTCTGGTTAATTTCTACGGTGTCATGAAATTCAACATTCCCATGACTCCAAGACCCATGAAAACCTCATTATTCTTTCTGTACTTTAATAAGCAAATGTGACAAGTGTAGGTAAATTAAATAAAGGAGTTAAAGATTTATGAGCGTTACTCTGGGTTTTTCCTATAAAGGTTAAGTCCAGTGAAATGACAGCAGTAATAGAGAGATGTCACCAGGAGGTGAATGCAAATGGCTAGGTTGCTGTGTGCTTCTACTTGTGGTATTTCCAGATAACTCAGAGGCAAAGCTAAGACAATGTTAAGACATATTGTCTTAGCTGAGTGAAATATCTGGAGTCTGAGAAGGCAGGCAACTGGTTGGGAAGGAAATTTGCATTCAGCCATTAATTTATTTTATGAACATTTATGAGGTATACACTGTGTGACAAGCCCTGGGTAGGAAGAGTAATAGAAAGAGAAGGCATAGCCCCAGCTCCCAAAGTACTCACAATAAGTCAGGAAGAAAACATAAACAATTTTTTAAAACATGGCAAATGCATACAAGTTACAGTAAGTATATAGACGAGAAGGGGGCACACCTCAAGAAAATAGACCTTCATAGGCCCTTGATGGACATGGGGTCACCTGGCAAGCAGGTGGAGTGGAGGCTGGGGAGAAGGGGGGCCATCCTTTGAGGCAAGTGTGACACTGAGTAAGAAATAGCAAGGCATACTGGGGAGAGGACAAGCAAGTCGGTTTGTCTAGAGAGCAGAGTGGGTGTTAAGAAATACAGGAGATGAGACTGGAGGGGTGGGCATGGGTCAGCTGTGTGGTTTGGATGTTATCTGCTAGGTCACGTGGCTCATTAAGGAAATTTCCAGTAGGGGAGTAACATAAACACATTACAGTTGGTAAAATGAAAAAAGGCGAGTTATCCAAAACAAACTTAAGAAAATCAAGACTATGGAAAGGAACAGAAAACTTTTTTTCTAAGCTTAAAACCATAAGTTGCTGTGAGAAAAGGGAAGGCTAAGTATGCACAGGAAGCGTTCAGAAATAATACCATGTTCGAAATGAAATTAGCACAAAAACTTTTATATCAATTTACTCTTAGACTCCAGTAAAATGAAAGTAATAGAAAACCAAATGCAAAGAGAACGTAAGGGAGACCATTGGCAAACAAGAAAGGTTAACAAATTTCTAAAAGGCAGAGAATTGAAAACTTCGAAAGGCGGAACGAAACTAAGAAACCCAAATTAAACAGGAAGAAGTTGTAACCAAGAGGAAGAGTCCATCTACCCCCAAAGGAGCCCATGGAAACTCCAGACACTGAATTTGTCTTAAATATGTCTTGAATCCATTGTAAGGGCAATGAAGAAAGAGTGAAAAAGAGTGCTGACTGAAATTCTATCTGCCAGCTACTATATTACTCGGCAATCCACATTATCTATCCCCTTGCATATGCATATGCATGAGCATGCAAGCATACAAACACACACACGTACACACACACACACATTGCCCTTTGTGCTTCCCACCTAATATTATATTTGTATGAGAAACACCTACTACCACTAAAAGAACAAGAGAACTCCTCTCTAAAAACAATGAATGAACTGCCCAAAGGAAAATTGGGTAGCTAGGGTAGATTTCATCACCTGAGTAAAATTCTCCCTTTTCTGCACTTGAGGGGCCCTAATATTAAGGCCAATGTTTAATAAGCCCCTTTGAAGTAAAGATTGTCCCAGCTAGGAGAGGCCATTTGACGCAGTTCTAGCTAATAACAAATAAGAAGAAATCTAATGGGGTTCTCCTGATAAATAATGGGCTTCCTAATAAAGGTCTCAGATGTGAGACAAGACTTCTTTGTTTTTCTTCCTGCCTGGAACATATCCATGATAATAAAGTAGCACCAGCAATATAGTGACCATCAGGAGCAAGCAAAATGATGAAATGAAAAAGAACTAAACCTAGCAAAATTGGAAACTAGAAAGAGATGGGATCATTTTCTAACTTGTTTAACTGCTGAATGAAACCGAGAATGGCCTATGTTCAGTCTTCTTTTGAAGTGAGATAATAAATATCTAAATCGTTGAGGCCACTTTAGTCGGGTTTTCTATTACTTATAGATAAACACATCCTAACCAACAGATAGAGCTAACATCAGACCTAAAAGAAGAAATGGCTAAAGGGGATGTTCCCTTGGAAGAGATACTGTGTAGAGACTTCTGAGACAGATTTAGTTCTGCAACATTTTTAAATCATGAATATGTATTACTTTGATAAAAAGCAGACAAATTAAGGATAAATACTAATATGTATTAAAGACCTATTTGTCATATTAAACACTTTATTTTAAAAAAATGTTGGGCTTTTAAATCATTTCATTTATAACTATTTGGTAATGTTTTGTACTAAAATAGAAGCCAGAAGTTGGTCCATAGGATTTATTCACAGTTTTCACATGCTTGTGACTCCCAGCTAAGGATTTTACGGCTGTATGATCACTCCCTCTCCTCACTCAGTGGCAGCAAATATAGAAAATTTATCACTCAAAAGCCTGACTCGACAAGTTTTTTATCGATGAAAGCTTCGTAATCTTAAAATGTTATTTTTACGTGAACAAGGGAAGCAGACCTATTAACAAGTAAAAATGATCTGCAATCTTGATGTGTGTGAGGACCACCTCATATTAAGGCTAACAGTGCAGGATTCTGAGGCCCAACTTCAGAGATTCTATTTCATGTGGAATGTCCATTTTTAGAAAGGCCCCAAATAATTCAGATGCAAGTGCCCATTGGACTACACTAAACACAATGTGGTTTGAGAAACAACCTGCTAAAGGGTCAGTGGGGAAAGCAGTTGTCATCACACAGGCTAGATTGACCATTCTCCCATCCACCCAGCAATCCATTCATTCATTCATGCAGCAAGTGTTTGTTGAGCACATATAACACGCCTATCACTGAACACACAAAGCTGATTAAGAAAGCAGTCTTGCCCTTGGTGGAAAGGTAACACATTAACAGAATTTTCCTTAGATTCTTTTTTGTTTTAGCTTTATTGAGGTAAAATTGACAAATAGTATTATAAGATATTTAAACTATACAAAGTGATGAGTTGGTATACATATACATTGTGAAAGGATTCTCTTATCTAGTGAATTAACACATCTATTCATCATTACTGACACTTAGGTTGTTTCCATATCTTGGCTATTGTGAATAATATAATGAATATGAGAGTGTAGATATCTCTTTAATATCCTGATTTCATTTCTTTCAGACAAATACCCAGAAGTGGAATTGCTGGATCATATGGTAGTTCTATTTTTAGTTTTTTGAGGAACCTCTATAATGCTTTCCATAGTGGCTAAAGCAATTTACAGTCCCACCAACAATGTACAAAGGTTTCCTTTTCTCCACATCCTCACCATCACTTTTTGTCTCTTGTCTTATGAATAATTTTTTAAGCCTTTTTGAAACAGAGGAAAAATTTTGCTGTTTAGAGATTATACTTTAGAAATATTTTTTCTAACATGAGAGAGACTGAAATCAAGACAGAAATGGATAAAGCCTGGGCCTAATCCCTGAAAGTAGAAAGTGTCCTGCCTCTTGAGCTTTAAGCTTCATTTATCACACACACACACACACACACACACACACACACACACACACACACACACACACACATTTTTCCTAGGGTTATAATCTTTAGGATTTTTATTTTTAATATAACTTATGTTTAAAACCATTTTGCTTGAGACTCAGATAGTTTCTAGACATAGGCAACAAGCAGGCAGTCAACTTTTAATAAATCCCAGTGAGTCTGGACATGTTTAACATCTCAGAGAACCAAACCAGATAAGCTTTGCTACAAAGCTATTATGACAACCTATGATATTGAATGAATGCTACTTTTTGTTCTAGAGGTATTCATATCATACGTATAGACTGAATCAGCTCGAAATGTTGCAACCTTAGCCAGACATCTAGACTTTCCAGCATCACGCTGACAGACAAGCAGATACGTTGGCATTGTGTAGCAGCAGCCTTAGTTTCTTCATAAGCAGAAACCAAATTTATATTTGGTTCCAGACAAAAGCAAATATGCTTATGCTCCTGGTTACACTTTAAAATTAATTTTCCTTCTAATTCTTCTGACCCAAGTTTCACATTTAAGAATTTATTCATCCCCTGCTCTTCATAAATCAGATCCATGAAGCAATAAACAAAAGTTCAGATGATGAAGCATCATAGCTTTAATTAAAACCACCTTTCTCAGAACATGTCAAGGCTATCCTTATAGAAGCAGCAGTTTTTAAAATGTACTTACCCAGTTTAAGAAAGGGCCCTCTGGACTACAAGAAGGGTACCAGTGGTTCTTTATGGCATATTAATTTTTTTCAAGTACTAAACATTTCATTGAGTGTCAACTGTATGCCAAACACTTTACTCATTTCATTACTCCCATTATTCCAACTATACTATAAGAGATTTAAAATGTCAAAAACTATACATTATTATAGGTAACTCTTAAAAATAATGGGAACTGGCAAATGCAAAGCAAATGTGACATGATCTTTTTATATTATGCTTCATTATGGTAGAATCTGTCAAACCATATCTCCAGTTCCACCTCCATCCTGCCACAATATAACTTTATGAAGTAACACCTAATATACAATATCAATCTCACTGATATCCTCCAATAGTAGTATAAAAATTGTGTTTTTTTTTAGATTCTAACCCAGTTCTACTAGGGCACACTTTTATTATCTTTTCATAAAAGATGAGAAAAATATATGTATAATATCATCTTTAAAATTAGTTACAAGGTGGAAGTGAGTGAGTATGAAAATATCATTTAAGAGGTAATTAATTTAAAAGTAAATACTAGACTGATGAATCACCATATCAAATTAAGTGTGGTATCTAATCAACCAGAAGTCATGCAAAAAGTAAATCCTAAGAGTAGTGGTTATAGTTGGACTTTTGAGAAATAACGACTCACTTTTCCTGGGAATGACATTGAAGAAATAATGGTGAAAATAATTTCTAAAGTATTTTTCCCTTCAAGTCTAATTGAGGCATTGGCTTAAAGAATCAGGTCAGGGAGGTGGGGGGATCGTGTCCCTTTTCCTAAACTAATCTTTTTGAAATATTAATCCTAAGAGATGTTCAATGACTTCAAAAAGTCCTCTGACCAAAGATAATTGAGGAGTCTTTATACTGTAGTCTCCTCTCTAAGGTTCCCAGTAAACTCCAGCATCACCAAGGTTTAGATGTTCTGCTGTAGAGAGCCTTTGAATTTCGCTTAAACTACAGTTCCCTACAATTACTTTACCAGGTAGAATGCTAGTTTCTGGAGGCAGGAGGGTTAAAACCTTGGAAAAGTGTTCTGCTTTCCATCCAAATGCCCTGAACATTCAGATATTGAGCTGGATTTTTTACTTTTGGATGATGTTGAATCCTTGTTCAAACAGGTTAGGGTGATGCTAAAAATTAACAGGAAGATCTATTGTTGGTAAAACATTCTGTATATTGTTCTTTGGTAAAATATTATTTGTTTCTACAAAATTCCTTTGGAAGAGTAAACAAAATATTGTTTTTTAAACACAAGTATTTCATGTTACTTGTTCATGCACTTCCCCAAGATTTCACCCATTCGCTTCCCTAACGCTCTTCTTCCTGAGAATTCTCAGCAAGAATAGACAGCCTAGAGAAGGCAGTAGTGTAAATCTTACTAAAACAAAATGGGAGTAAAACCTCCCAAGGAGCAATTCATCTCTGCTAGAGAAGTTTCATGTTCATTGGAAGGAGACCAGAATAATTGATGTGGAAGCCCAAAAGACTTCTAAACTGCTTAACATTCTTTTTCAGTGTGATGAGAAGAGTTTTCTAGAGTGTCTAAGCTTTCAAACCTGAATATAGTTTCTAAGATCAAGCAAGAAAGGGCATGCCTTCCAGCCAAGGAAATAAAAATTTTACAAATTTCCTCAAGCTAAAATCAGTGCTGTCACCCATCCTACAAATCTAATTCAGTCAATTAGAATCCCACACTGCCTGCCAGACTGTTCAGTCAGGACCTTAACAGAAGGATACAAGAATGGGAATTGTCATGGATTCGGAGACTGGAAAAATCTGTTCTAAGCTCAGCGCTGCCTCTAAGTCGCTTTGTCCTTAGGCAGTCACTATAACTCTCAAGCCTTAATTTCCTCATCTGTAAGAAGAGTGTGAGGGAATTGCTATCAAATGATTATGCACTTGTTATACAGTAGAAGCATTCTTAACTGTCTTGCATGTAATCAGCGTGCAGAATAAATTTATACTCTATTGGCTCTAGAAAAAGTGTGAATGAATTTCTATAGCAAGCCATAGCATACCAAGAACATCAGAGTGTTCCAGCCCCATGCTTGGCTATATGCTAAGTTCTGCTTGTTTATATTTTTATGTAAATGTTTACATAATTTTAAATATATATGTATATATGTTTATAAATCAATTTATACCAGTTGTGAGTATGACAACAATTACAGCCTTAAATTTTCACTTTAAGCCAGTGAGTGGAAAAACAGAGTTGTTTCTCAGAAACTAAGTTCATTGCTTAGATAAGTCTCTGAAATAAACGGAGATTCTAAAAACTGCTGTTGAAATAAGTATGAGTAGGACAACTGTAAAATTTTGGTATCACACATATAAAATTTAGAAGAATACTTTATTCAAATGTCTTCAGTTCTAGATTTACTTTCTTAATTTTTATTTGAAATAATTCAACTTATAGGAAGTTGTAAAAATAGGACAGAGTGTTCCCATATGCCCTTCACTCAGCTCCCCATATAATAACTTACATAACTGTAGTACATTGTCAAAACTGGAAAATTGATGTTGGTATGATATTATTAATTCTAGCCCAATTTTGTAATACAAATTGTAAATAATGAAGGATACATTATGGATATGGTAAATGCAATAAAGATGAAGTGAAACTCCAACCAAAAAATCCTTAGCCATAAAATCAAAAGATCGTCTATATGTCAAAAAACATTGTCATAACTAAAAGTTTTGTAGCAAATGATGGATAACTTTTATGTTGAACAAAAAGGCATGCTATCCATTTATTCAGCAATAACAGCAAGAAATTTTAGAGTAGTCTACTTGATATGTGACATATTGAAGGAAGAAAACAAACAACAAATGATTAATAGAGATTATATGTTGGAAAGTAAAATTTTGGATGACACAGATATTATACTGTCCATGACAGAAACAAATGGATCTAAAGATGAGGAAGATGGAGGACATTAAGAGAGACAAGATCAATATTACAGCCCAAAATTATTAATTCAGTAAGTAAAGATACACAGGAATTTGTTGTTAAACTGAACGATCTGAGTTGATGTTATCATATATATTTTTAAGTATCGAGCCATACTATAAAAATTAGGTTACTTCTTTTAAACAATGTGAAAATTCTGTATTTTACTGTATTAACATGCATTTATATATTTATCTTAAAGTCATATATATGTGTGTGTGCGTATCTGTTATAATCTAAATCTTTTTTTTTTTTTTTTTAACTACCAGTCCCTATTGAGTCAGATAAGAGGGGGCCTACTATTCTGTAATATTATAATGTGGACTTTTCTCTGTGGGGGCAAGAGGAGAAAGAGAGAAGGAAAAAAAAAAAAAGATTATATTATCTCAGAATTCTCCAGAAGGCAACATGCTTATAACCTGGGTCAGGAAAAGCAAAATCATCCACTTTGGACTTATGTGTATCAATTAATGGTAACCTAGACAAAGTCTTCCCATAGAATTCAGTGGGATGTCCTTAACTGAAAAAGAATATTTGAGAGGAAAAAAAGGGATTACTTTGGGGAAACTGGGATTTGACTGTGAATAGGGTTATATATCAAAAAAAAAAAAAAACAAGTGTTTCCAGTCTTAGAAAAATAAGATGGCTCTCAGAGGTCTCATCCGTGAAACTGAAAGAAGCTCAGGTGGGAAGAATGTGGCAAGCATTCCTGACATTATCCCTGATAATCTGATTATCTTGACATAAAGAACTGTTTGCTGCTTTAACTGAAAATAGTTCTTTGGAAACAGTGCTGTTATTTTCCTACTTAAATTTCACTAAAGTTCCTTTGGAAATACTAGCTCATCTAAGCTGTGCTAAAAATAAAAGAGAAAAAAGAATTTGTTCAAGAAGGATAATGTTATAGGCTGAATTGTGTCCCCCCAAAAGAGATGTTGAGTCCTAACCTGTAGTACCTGTGAATGTGACCTTTGCACTTTGGGGCATGACTAGGTAAGATAAAGCTCACTTGAACACTAGCACTATAAAACCACAACAGTTAATCTGATAACCCAGATGGCTACTAAGTGACTGTCAGGCCAGAAGCACATACAGTGTAGGCGTGCCAGACAAAGAAATGATTCACATCACAGGCAGGATGATGTGAGATTTTACCATACTACTCAAAACAGAATGCAATTTAAAACTTATGAATTGTTTATTTCTGGAATGTTACATTTAATATTTTTGAACCATAGTTGACCATGGGTAACTGAAACCACGGGAAGTGAAACCGCAGGTAAGGCGGTTGCTACAACTCAGCGGTTTAGGAGTGCTGACCTCCAAGCAGTCAAAAATCCACGTACATCTTAAGTCGGCCCTTCACGTGTACAGATTCCTAACCATGGATTGAAAATACAGTGAATATCCACACTGTATAAGAAGACCCATGCAGTTCAAACCCATATTGTTCAAGGGTAACTGTAATTTGTTACTATAGCTGTAGAAAACTAATGCAGGTAGTCTGGGCACAATCACCACGATAGTTAATAATTCTGGGAGGGGTGAGGTCAAAACTGGAAGCCTCCTTCAGGAGCTCTCTTCTGTATTCTTTGGGAAAATTATACTTCTTGTTTGATTAAAGAGAACTTTCTCGTCGCATGAGTTAAGACAACAGAATCTCCACAGGCAGTCCTAGGTAGGGTAATTACACAATCCTGTTTGCTATAGACAGTTCTGATTTATGTCTCAGCCCAAAGTTATTATTAATTGTGCCACTTTTCACTTTCAAAAGTATCCCAATTTAAACAAAATTTTCAGTCATCTACTTATAAGTCTAAAATACTAAAATTCTATCATCTAGTAATATACTAATCAGAGTTTACAGTATTCAGGCTTTGCTCTCTTTTTTCTACTTAGAGGAAATAAAATAAAAATGACAACAAGATTGAAATATTGATATTAAAAAAATACCATCACAAACGGTGTTGGGTCCATGTGTTTCCAACACATTCTACATCTCCACCTTTCATTTTGTACAAAAAGTATATGTATATGGAATAGTGACCTTGAGACCTCGAAAGATCTTTTGTTAGTCAACAAATGAATACATATACATACACATGAGTGTATACACTTAAAGATAATCTCTCTCTCTTTTAGGGAAGTTAGCGTACCAAGCATGAAAAAGAGGACATAAAACATATACATTGAGCTTAAGGACCACGAACATATAAAGCGCATACCCAGATAATCACAAAACAGGCACATGGCGAGCCCCCAAAGGCTGCCTGTCATGTCCCTCCTTGATCAAAGTCAATCCTTCCCCCCAGAGGTAATCAATATCTTAACTTTTATAACAATTATTCCTGGCTTTTATTTATGGTTTTATTGCCTCTGTATGCTTTGCATCTCTAAGAAGTATAGTTTAGTTTGCCATTTTCCCCAAACTCTCAATATAGAGAATATCGTACTTATTTTGTTCAACCTTATAAGATCCCTACATGTTCTTGCATATAGCTAGATTTCATCTTTTTTATAAGTAATCCATCCTGTGATTAAGTACACTTTATTTGTTCATTCCACTAATGAGGGGGCATTTCTCTTCCAATTTATGGCTGTTAAGAATAGTCTGCTGCTATGAACATTCTTATACATCTTGCTTTGTGCTCATTTGCAAGAGTTTCTCTAGAAGTGGAATTAGTCATAGAGCATGTATATTTTCAACATTATAATGTCAATGGCTGTACTAATTTATACTCCTATCAGCAGTGTATGAGAATTACTCATGTTACCAGTGTCACCAACACTTGGTATCATTAGACTTTTTAGTATTTGCAGATGAGGTGTCTCAGTAGTGCCTTGCTTTACAAATGAGGAAAATGCCAACACCATCTCTTTTAAGGAACTCATTGTCATGTTGATGTCTTTGAAAAGGCCACAAATTCCATCACAACTTCCAGCTCAGCTCAGGGAAAAAATCTGATCTTAACTTCATTTGAACTCCTTCAATTACTGTTTTCATGAATTTTTTCCTATTCTCTCTCTCCCTCTTATTCTCTGTCACTGTCTTCTAATTTCCACAATAAGTAGGTTATTTCTGAACTATTTATGTTGGCTTCATGCACTTTTTCATGATACTTCTTTCCAGAATTTACCCTCCACTCACCATGAGGCATCATGCTCCAAGCCTTTGCATCCTTTCTCAGCTTACAGGACAGGCTGAGGCAACAGCAATCCCCAAAACACCACTTGCTAAGGAAGGAAGTAACCTCACAAAAGTGAAGGCCCAAAGCACGTAAGTGACTTGTCAGGAGTCACAGAGCTTCAGAAGCCAAACAAGATTCCGGATCTCCCAATTTCCAAGCCAGTGCTCTTTCTACCATATAATATTTGTGCAAATGGTTGAAATATATGAATCTGGTATCATCTACCTTCCACTGAATTCCAGATTGATGTTAAAATTATCAGAATGAGAATGTATTTCAAGAGTTGAATTGAGTGTTTAAATGCCACATTAGAGTAACTTGCTTCCATAATAAAAGTAGAATTTTGATGGCAGCACTCTTACAGAAGTGCCTATCTCAAACCTGCCTTTGGAAAGGCGCAGTACACCCTTCCCTGCTGAAGCCTCATTTTCAAAAGATTGAGTTGCCATTTCCATGCATATAAAAAAACTTCCAATTAAAAAACTGTTATTTTTTTTCCTGTAGTAATTAATGTAATAATTGCCATTTTTATGTCATGAAACTGCTCCTATATAAGCCACAAGATCAAGAAGAAAGAAAAAATGATCAGCAGGGGAAAAAATTCTAAAACAATGAACTTAAAATTGGCATTGTTTAGAAATTGAAAACAAAACAAGTGAAAAGGAAACACACACACAGAGAGAAACCAAAGCCTGGAAATGGAAAGAGACTAGGTTTGTAGATAGAACCTAGAGGTGAATCCCAGGCATTAATTCTCTGTGCATCCTAAGCAAGTCACTTGACCTCTTCCAGCTCTGGGTTCCACATCTGTAAAATGGGCACAGAGAATAGTTTTCGCTTCAAGGAGCTGTATTGTGGATTAAAGCAACAAGGCATGTGAAATGCCTTTGGAGCTGTAGGGTCCTACACCCATTAGGTTTGGGGTTGGCCTTATTTTCATCATCTTCCTGAATAGTTGTACTTGAAGCTTCAGGAGCAGCAATTTCCCAAATTCCAAAAAAAAAAAAATGACACAAGAAAAAATTCTGAAATAAGTACAAATTATTTTAGTCTGAACGTATAAACTTAGTAAGAAAATAAAAGAAGAGAAAACTCTGAATAGAGTCAACAAAAGAGATGAACACCTCCAGAACTCCAGCTCCTCCACAGAATAATCGACAGTGGCATACTGTGCATCTTAGACAGGCATTTCCTGCTGGCAAAGTGACTACCAAAACAATCTTCTGTTGTCACTTCTAGCTCAAAAATTCTGTGATCTACCATTTTATAAAACATAACATCACACGCATCTTTGAGTTTAGCACAAACATATTTTTTCCAGACCATTGTGGAGGTGGTTCTAGAGCCAGCCTCTCCCACGGTGGCCTGTGGGCCTGGTACATCCTTTGATGTCTTTGGCCAAATGGAAATGGTGCCTGTACAGCCTAACGTACATGGTTTTTGTAAGAATTAGAGATTACGCGTGTAGAGGTGCTCTATAAAAATGCAAAGCTACCCATGAGTATGATTGGAAGTGGAAGGGGATGATTTTTATTTTTGTTTACAAAAGTATCCAACTCCTGGGACTTTGGTTTACTTGAAAGAGTCCATGTGAAACACGAAATGTCCTCTTTCTGTTCTAATGGTGAGAAAATCATCACCTTCAATTACTGTTAGAATTCCAAGGCCTATCATCTTATGATGAAAGAAATCACTGTAGTCTGCATCTGAGCGGCTTTGTAGTGTTGTATTTCTATACCAAATAACTCTCGAGCTTTTATTAACTGTTCTACTGAGTCCTATTTATCAGAGAGGCAGGTGTATTACCTGATAATACAATAAGCTCTGGTGAATGTATGAGTTGTTTTATTTTTTTATGCCCATAATCAGTTCCCAGAGCATAAAAAAACAAAAGGCTTATTTCTCCCACAACCCCCTTCGGTTATTTCCTAGTAGTGAATCTATAAATTATCGACTTTCAGAAATAACTGTTGCTATTTAATAAGAAATACAAAATATACTCTCTTCTAACAAGGGACACAATAGATAAAAACAAACCAAGTATTCTTTAAAGTTGTTGACATCATGAAAGATGGGTATAAGCACACATTGTATTAAAGTTAGCAGTGAGTATGACCCACGAAAACAGCAAAGAAAAAGACCTCATTTAGATGTCATAAAGTGGATATTACACATTATTTTTCTAAAATGCATTTACAGGCATCTTATCTTCCCTTCTCCTGAGCTTTACAATTCCCCAAATTGTCAAAGCCAAGAAAAAATAGCACCTTATCATTTGGATAGAGAAGTATAAAAGCAAAAAAGGAGGGCAAACATATGTCATGTTGAGGATGCAAAGGCTTGGCATAGCTGCAGAGACAGCCAACCCTCCAGCTCCTGGCTCTCCTGCCCCTTCATAACACTCACCTCCCTTCCCTTTTCCCAGGTGTCTCATGCTTTTCACAGGCTGTAACCAACTTGTTCCTCACAAAAGTTCTTCAATATTTGATAGCAAAAATTAAAAATCATTATAACACGTCCTATTTAATTAATGCCAATCATGGTTACATCTGTGGGCCATATGCTATAAGTCAAAAATCTCTACTTAAATCCTTAAGTGCCTCACTTTAGAGAGGCAAAGGTAGTCTAAACAACAGATCTTATCAGAAGTAAAAAAGCTCTATTGAACAAGCAAAAGAAGCTTGACATAAAAGAATATATACTGTATAATTTCATTTATGTAAAATTCTAGAACAGACAAGATTAATCTACAGTGACAGAAAGCAGAGTAGTGTTTGCCTGGGGCTAGGAGTCAGGAATGGGGAAATTGGCTATAAAGGGACACGGAGAAACTTTATAGTAATGGAAATGTTCTATACCTTGATTGAGGCAGCACTGATACAGGTGCACACATTTGTCAAAACTCATCAAACTTTTCACTTAAAAACAGTACATTTTCTTGTATGTAAATTATACCACAAGAAACTGAAAAGAAATGCCCAATCTCAGCTTCACTTTAGACCTACTGAATCAGAATCCTCATTTAACTAAATGGCCAGGTGATCTGAGTACTCATTGAAGTTTAAGAATCAAAGGTTTATAGAACTGGTGCTCAATTTGCTGGCATGTTGGAATTTCCTGGGAAACCTGGAATGTTACTGATGCCTGGTTCCCATCCCTAGAGATTGTGATAGATTTGATAAGGGGTGTAGGACTGAGATTTCTACATGCCAACTATGTGCGAGCTGTTCACTTAGAGCAGTGTTTCTCAAAGTGGGTTCCCCAGACCAGCAATAGCTGGGACCAGCAGCATCCTCTGGGAACTTGTTGGAGATGCAAAATCCAACAAAATCTCGCACCTACTGGATCAGAAACCCTGAGATTCATCCTAGTAATCTGTTCCCATGAACACTTCAGATGATTTGATGCACGCCAAAATTTGAGAATTACTGATCTAGACCTAGGAAGATGATTTTAAAAAACAAATTCCTCAATCTTCATCCCCTCTCCATGAATCTGAGTTAGCATCTCCTGGGGAAGGGGGGTCTCTGAAAATCATCTACATTTGAAAATCACCCCCGTAGGTCTTATAGAAGACGTCAGCTTGCAAAGGATCTCAGAGCATGACAACTAAATTATATCATGTCTATAGTCCCTCCTAATACCAGCCCAATGCTTGTTGGAAGAGAGAAGAGGAGGTTAAATGGGTAAGATACTATTTTGATATATTAACTAAAACTTTTTTAAAATTTCTATTTCCAAGTACACCTGGCTCCCTTCCTCCAGTTGTGGCACTGAATTAATACCTCAGGAATTAATACCTATGAAAAGTGGAGGAAGAAAAAGTAAGTTGGCTCCTTACAATCTCAAAAGCCAAGCCCTTAAATATAAAAAAAACAGAGCTCAGAGTATAAATATTAAATTTCCAAATCAGATACATGATGAATCAGAGAAGGGCTTAGAGTTCCAAAGTGTGAGTAAATAAATATTATCCCAGTAAAGAAAGAAAAAAGGCAAAAACAAAGAGTGCATTTACCCAACTACAGGTCCCTGAGAGAGAGAGTTTAATAATCTGTCTTGATCACAACCCTGGGCAGAGCCAGAGGCTTGATAAAAACCCACTTAGAGGATCCTGAGCACCTTTCTCTGTGTAAGCTTCTGGGTGGCAAGCAAGACACCAGATCATGGTGGCTATGCACCGAGTCTAGGCAGATGTGGCTTAGAGAGGTTCACCCAGTTTCCTAGAACCCAGCACATGAGAGGCATCAATTGAATGTCTTCTCCCATTCAAGGACAGTTGCTAGACTTGAGGGGGTCTTAAAGAAGGGTACGAAAGAAGAGGCAACAACAAATTACATTAATTAACAAACTTAAGACCAAATAAGATAGTAAACATCTCAGAAGATGCCAGTGTGGGAAAATGTCAACAAGGACCCATGATCTCCTCTACACCTGAGATGCAGGGACACCCCCAAGTTGTCTGAGATTAAGTCTCTGCCCCTGGTAGAACAGGGCTTTGTAATATAAATTGCAGCATTACAAAAAATTTCAGAAAGCTCTAGAAAACCACCTGAATTGGGCATCCAAGATTTGTTCCCTTTTATATAATGAATGACCCTGATTTCAAGGAAAATTGGTTTGTCAGGTTGTAAACAGAAGATAGCGTGTGAAAAGCCAATAACAACAACAACAAAAAAAACTTTTTGAAAAATAAAATCAAGGAAACGATGGAAGAGACATCATCAGGTAGTGGAAAATTGTCAAATCAGTGTCAAGTTAAATAGTGAATGCTGAAAGGATTTTGCACACTCTAAAGCAAAATGGAAATACTGGCTAACATTCCAGGTGGAGGAATTGTGTAACAGTCCATGTAAGAAAAGTACTGGTAACTAGCAAGAACACCAGCCCAGAAGAGTGGACTGAAACACTATTCTTCAAAGTAAAATCTAAAACGACGTAGTAATATTTAACAAATTTAAATTTAGATTCAATTAATATATGTTGAGCTCCTATAAATTCTCAGCATATTTGTGGCTTTTTTGTCACACGGAAGAACCTTACTGATTATATTTTGCAGGACCAATTGAATTCTGCCCAAGTGAATAGAGTAATGACTATCTATTTTAATACCACTTGCCAAAGGATGTATTGTATTTCTCCTACTAGATTGTATCTCTTCAAGAACAATGATCATGCCTTCAGCTTCTCTTCTTGCTGCATTGTTTCATTCTTAAATATTGGTATATTGCTTAGGTTTTGTCCTTGGTTGAACTAGAACTGCTGAAATGTAATGAACATGGAATATCACCTTTCCCTCTACAAATTGGTAGTAAGCACCTACTCTGTTATTTTACTAGCATTGTTTTCTGAAGAACACTAACTGGGTCAGTTCTGGTTTTTGTTTTTTTGTCAAGCACTGGTTGAGTTGTTTAACCACAGTCAGCATTATTAAGTACATATTCTTCGACAGGCTCCAACCTAGGCTTGAAGAAGCTTATGTGTCACTGATTCCATGTGTTTGTTCAATGCATAACAAGTTGTACAAGGTAGAACCCTGAGGGCTGTTTTATCTCTTTTTCTACCTTACCACCCACTTAAAATTGGTCATAAGATCCCATCAATTCTGCTTCCTAAATATCTCTATTTTGTATCACTGTCATTTAGGCCTTTGACATCTCTTGTGTGGACATTTACAGTGGCCATCTAGCCAACGAGGCTCCCACTGGCTTGCCTTTCCATCAGAGTGATCTTTCAAAATGTTTTTCTAATCATGTCATTCCATCACTAGTCTTAAAACCTTCAATCATTGCCCATAATCTGGAAAGTAAAATCCAAACTGCTTAGCCTGCTGGTCAAGGTCCAAGTTTCATAAACTCAGTGAAAACAAGAGGTTGTGACCACCTTATTTACTGATGTAGTCCCTGGCACATAGTTAGTGTTCAATTAATATGTGGTAGTGTCATTATTCTTGAATCTGCCCCTTTCTACTTTTCAAGCTCTCTCCTGCCTCCCTTTGACTCTCTTAGTTGATGCTCCAACCACATAAGTCCTTGCAGTCCCCAAACAAGCCACACTTCAGAGCCTTCGCATATTCAGTTCCCCCTGTCTAGAATGCTCATCCTTTCAGGAGAAACTGAATTCTGTGAGTTTACTGCAAGTTAATCTAAAGATTGATTTTTTTTACCACCTGGTTTCCTAAGAGAGTGGGCTTTGTTCTAATACACCCAGGAAAAGCTGACAACATCCTTCGCATGAACACTGCCATAGAATGGCTTCCAGATGCTTGGCCTTGCAGTTCACCTTCAGTCAGAGCTCTGGGTGCCTCTCATCAGCCATCTAATTTTGTGTTAAAGCAGGTGACAGAAAGCATTAAGGTCTACTCCCTTTAAGGTGGGAAGACTCCCTTTCACATTGGGCCTGGGTTACAAAATGCTGAGTGGGCAGTGTGAGCCCTTGAGTGTGAGGAAGCAATCTTGTACCCACAGGGAGTAGAGGACAAGAGGGTGGGATTAGAAAAGCAGCTCCTTACTTTCATTCAAGGAATTTCAGAAAAATGTAAGCAATTTTTGGTAACTAAGATTTTTGTGTATAGCAAAAATGATGGTGCAATTATAAAAAGTATCATAAAGCAACAAATACTCACTATTGTTTCTTTTCTATATGCATGTGTATTTTAGAGCAATGTACTTTCTAGTTGTATTCCAAATAAATAAATGAAATCATAAGGATATGATACTTACTAACATTTATTGAACATTTACAGTGTATCAGAGCTACTCTAAGTGTTTTCCACATATTAAATTAATCCTCTGAACAATTGTTAAAACGTATGTACAATTGTTATATTCATCTAACAAAGTAGTTAAGGAACTTGCCCAAGGTCACAAAGCTAACAGATGGCAGAATCAGGATTTGAACTCAGTCCATCTGGCGTCTGGGCCTCAAACATCATGTAACAGGTCATAGATATGGGGGAGGCTACTCCAATGTATCTCATCTTAGTCACATTTCCTAAAAGAAACTTAAAATCCATTTACATTATTCAAGTACCAGGTATGATTTCATTATTATGTATGTTTAACGCATTTACCCATATGGCAATCAAGATTTTAATAAAAATTTTCCCCATTCAGTATAATATGACATATTACTAACTATGATATATCACCAACACAGCATTTTCTAAGATGAATGGTTTGGGCCCAGAGTAGTAAGAAGTGTTTCACTTATGCCATATTTGAAGAAGATATTTATAATATTTTAAAACTGACAGGCATGGGCAATGACCAGACAGAAAAAATGCCTGCAGGCATCCAAAATGACCATCCTAGAACATGCCAGCCAGATGTCACCCAGCGTTGAAACATTGTACCAACACTTAAACTGCATATCCATGTCATCAGACTTCACGTACATATTGCTGAAACCCAATGTGTAATCAGCAAACTGTTCTTTAATGAGAATTAGAACCCTTCTGAAGGTAAACATCAAAACTTGTTTTTGAGCTTGGCCATAAAGGAAGATGTTTCTGGGTTATTGAAAGCTTTTTCAAAGAAATAGATCAATGAATAGAATCATTTGAGTCTAAAATGTAAACGCAAAGAATATGTGCCAGTCATGTCACTAAGCACCTCCAACCTTCTTCAAATGAGTCAGCTTATCCAGACAACAATTTCCTTAGAAAATTAAACAAATAATAAATATAGTCACGGCTTTGGTTATAGCACAACCATGAACAGTAATAGAAAGCTCTGAATAGCAAAAGTCCTGATGCCCGTTATTCTTTCCTACACCT
Organism: Pteropus alecto; assembly: GCF_000325575.1. Taxonomy (NCBI): domain Eukaryota; kingdom Metazoa; phylum Chordata; class Mammalia; order Chiroptera; family Pteropodidae; genus Pteropus; species Pteropus alecto. The sequence continues at coordinate 11,340,250 of NW_006442484.1, forward strand.
CCCCACAAACAACCTACGTTCCAGCCACATTGGCCTCAGAACACTCTTGATATTCCAGCATTTGTTCATTTATTCATTCATTCAGAGTTTTCTATATACTAGCACTTCTTTTCTTCAAAATCCATTTATCAAAAATCCTATCCATTCTTCAGGATACTTTCTGAATCTGAACTTTCACAAGAAGACCTTCATGATTAGATGTTAGAAATGCTCTCTCCCTCATCTGACTATTTTTGTTCTCTTAAGTCACTAATTTCACATTGTGTTATATTATAATTATTTGTAAACTGAATAAGAAATCTCCCCAAACTGTAGGCACCAAGAGGTCAAAAAAAGTATTATCTATACCTTTTTGTCTTACAAAAGGGCTTTGATCATTATATTTTGTAAAATTAAATAAATTCTAACTAAGTAAACAGAGCAGTGACTATCCACTTGCAAATGAGTATGTTCTGTCTTGGCACCTAGATTGTGCATTTTTCAAGAATAGTGGCTATGTCTTCAATTTATCTTCTAGCCTTCACTCTATGCACACAAACAAGAGCATAATTTAGGACTCTATATTAAAAAAAAAAAAAACTAATTATGGCACTGAACTAGCCTTGAACAATAAGCAAGAAATCTGTTTCATGACTTTGTCATAAGGGAAAAAAATTGCCTTCAGAGATTATACATGATAGGGAACATTGAAAATGCACACATTTTTCCATGATGTTAATTTTAAAAAGTTTCAGACATCACGTTTTTGAATGGCGACCATAGCAGAAAGTAGCATTAGTGATTTTTTGAAAACTGTAAAAATATTCCACCATCTGCCGTGAATATAAAAAGTGATGTGTGATTTTTCAATTTCTTAGGAGTCTGAGTAAACACAATGAAATGAAAAATAATTGGAAAATTTACAATTGGAATATACAGTTGGATTCAGTATAACTGAAAAGAAATTTACAAAAAGGATCAGTTCACGGTAGACTAAAACCAACCAAAAATCAAAGCTGAAACTAAGAATAACTCTTGTCATTCTGAAAGTTCCATTGACACCTCTAGACTTTGAAAACGTTACTTTGAATAGTACTCTAAAGACAGTACTGTATTGGCTGGTTTCACCTTTACCGTATTCTTCAGAGAAAGAGCATAAGAACGACAGAATAAAATACCATTTAAAATGATTAATCAAGTAAGTTGAAAAAAGAATCTTAGGCTGGAAATCCAAGCATCTGTGTTCATTTCTTGTTGTTTCCACTGAGTTCTGTAACTGTGAGTAAAGCACTTTACTTCACTGAGTCTGTTGCCTCATCTCTAAAATAGAATATTAATAATATCTTACCTTCCTTACACTTTGCTTTTATGATGAAATAAAATAATGTTTAAGAATTCACACTGCAAACTAAAAAATGCTGTAAAAATGTGAGATATGAGAAGTTTAAAATATAAATGCAAATAATGAGGACTGGAACCATATTCTCTAAACAAAAGAAAATGTCTGACAAAGCAATTTTTTCTAACAAAGCATTTTCTTCTTTTGAATGTATGTGGAAAGTCTTAAATCATATTAAAAATTAAATCACATTTGGGTTGACAATAAATTACATAATTTAATGACATAAAATTTAGTTGAAACCAGAGCTGCTCTGTAAAATCATAAATATAGGTGGATATGTGTAAACATGAAGATGACGACGGTAGGAGAGAGAAGATGAGGGTGGGTGGGGCCTGTTTATCAACAGATACCACTCAAGTCCCATTTCTCCCATGAAGTTTCCCCCTTCTGCCTCCGGTCCCACCACACTGATCTTCCCCTTTACAGGAACTAACCTGTTCATTACACATACTCTTTCTTGCTATTGCTTAGTTCTGCCTCCTCGAAATACATTGTACCATCCTTTCGAGATAGGGCCATGGCTTGTCCTTATGTATGACTTATAGCACCTGTCAGAGGACTGGGAGCAGAGGTCATGCTCAGTAAATGTGTGCTGATTAATATATCATTTATATAAAGCTGTATCTATGCACTAACAACTTGACCCTGTTTCCACAGAGAAGCAATCAAAAGGAAAAAAAGCTCGATTTGTGGAAAGACCAAAGAAATCTCCTGACTACACAATCTGTTTCCTCTCTGTTACCTTTCCTGTGGAAGTTTTTAATAATCAATCATTAATCCATCCTCAATTCTTAGAGCACAGTTTCACCCAGAGACCCAGGCAAGACTGGGCTAGTGGTCAGGGAACCAGGTCTTCATCTCTGACTCTACTAGCTGTGGGCAAGAGGCTCACCATTCCCAGACTTTGGAGCCCTACCGATAAAATAAAGTACTTGGATCAGATGGTTTCCAAGAACCCCTTGTCATTCCAAACTCAATAAAATAGGACATTGAAAGGGGTGGCTTACTGGATCCTGGCTAGTGGTTCAGTAAATACATTTGGATCATGAGAGACAACTGGATTAAATGGTAAATGGTGGAAGATCTTGGTGGAAAACCAAAAAAGTGATTTTGCTTCCCGCTGTGGCTGCTTTTTCATCCAAAAAACGTGACTGTGGTTGGGAATCAGGCAGTCAGAAAAACACAGATGACTGCACAGTTCTCTCATTACAGAAGGAGAAAACAAGAGCCCTGGATGCTTGCAAATTGTACGTGCATAGTAATAGGATTCATGAAAAACAAAAATTACATCAAATTGCTCTTCAAAAAGAAATTCACCTTTATGAACAAATACAGCCTGAGGTATTCTCAGAGTTCAGGGAAGGGCAGAAATGAGGTTACATTTGCAAAATCTCCCAGCAGTGCATAAATGAGTTAGGCTATAAATGAACACTAGATTTGCTTCAACCCTAAGAGCTTCTATAAAGCATAAAAGCTTTTAACTCCCTGTGAATAATACTTTCCCATAAAAATCTGTCTTCCTGAGCTCTATTTCTATAATTTCTGTATCTATAATTTGCGGTGTCGTTGTTATTTGAAGATACAGTGAAAAGTAGTCTCAAAGAAATAGTTCTTACTAGCACATCTGCATGCTAAGACAGTTAACTACATCATGTTTTCTCAGCAAAATCTCCTCCGATTATCCATTTATCAATCACAGATTCAACTTAATTTCTGCTTATCATTCCTCTCTTCTGCTGTCCAATTCTCACCCATACTTCATTACCCAGATTTGGGAAGAAATCCCTGCTTACTCAAAGCCACTGATATCCCCATCTCCAGCTCACTCAGATGTGTGGAGAACTAGATAATTTAGCATTTAACTATATATTTGGACTTCTATTGCCTTCTTATAAGTTTATAAAACTTAACGGAAGTTGCTTCAACTAGTTTATGATTTCTTTGACACTTTAAAAACATGACTTCTTATATATGCTTAATAATATCTGTGGAAGAAAAGGAGAAAGAAAGAAAAGGAGGGAGAGAAGTAACCAACAAATATTTGTTCCTTGACTGATTACTTTGAAGAATACCTGGTAGAACATCTTGGGAGGGGTGCACAAATTATGAAATTCTTTTGGTAAAATGAGAGCTGGATCCTAATGAGATGTAGTGTGATGTAGGATTTAACAGCGAGGGCTCCACAGTCAGAATCCCTGGATTTGAGTTCTGGCTCCCCATCTTCCGAACAGTGTCATCTGTTTTGTGCCTCAGTTGCTATAAAGTCAATAAAATAGGGATAACAGCTGTACTTACTTCCCAGGATGTTGTGAAGATTAAATAAGCTGACACATGGAAAGTAGTTAGCATACGCCCATTGTGTAGTAAACATTTCATAAATGCTATTATTATTATCACTTTGATTTGAGTTAATAGTAATCCTCCTAATAAAATGGGACTCACATTCATTTGCTTTTTTTTAGAAAGATCAACTGACAAATAATAGACAGACTAGGTTTATAGCTAAAAAGAAAGAAAAAAGGATAAAACTAGTGGGCTTCACGTAGATGATGGACCAGTTTGCAGTCCCATCAACAGTACACAGGGTTCTCTTTTCTTCACATCCTTGCCAACACATATTGTCTGTTGACTTTTTGATAATAGCCATTATGACTGGTGTGAGATGATATCTCATTGTGGTTTTGATTTGCATTTTAAGTAAGGAGACTCCTCAAAAAAGCAGAAAAATGATACTATACAACCCAGCAATTCCACTTCTAGGTATTTATCCAAAGAAAACAAAAACATATATGTGAGCTGGAGATGGGGATATATGCACCCCTCTGTTCACTATAGCATCATTTACAATATCTGAGGTGCCCATAGATAGATGAATGGACAAAGAAGATGTGAAGATGTGAGATACACACACACACACACACACACACACACACACACACACACTAGAATATAATGTAGTAATAAAAAAAATGAAATCTTGCCATTTGAGACAACATAAATGAATCTATGAGGTATTACGCAAAGTGAAATGAGTCAAGCAGAAAAAGACAAATGTTGTAGTATTTCACTTATGCGTGGAATCTAAAAACAAACAAACCAAAACAAAAACAGACTTATAGAAACAGAGACCAAAGAAATGGTTACCTAAAAGGAAGGGGTGGGAAATAGGTGAAAAGGGAAAGGGGAATATAGTCAATAATATTGTGATAAGTTTGCACAGTGACAGATGATTAGTAGAATTAATGGGGTGATCACACTGTAAGGTATAAAAATGTTGCATCACCATATTGTGCATCTAAAACTAATATAACCAATATAAGATTGCATACCAACTATACTTAAATAAAAAATAAATTAAAAAAAACTAGTGGGCTTTGAAATTAACACAAAAACTACTTAAAGAATGATCTTGATATGTTAGAAAGAGACTCATGGAGGCAGGATTTTTGAGTGTGGGTCAAAAAAAATATTGATAAAGCTTAGTGTCGAAGGACTGTGTGAGAGAGAAGAGCCTTAAGAAGTCACCGTAGCTAGCCTGGAATAAGCTGAGAAGGAAAGCCAATTATCTCTTTCAAGTCAAAGAGAGCTATGCTCTATATCTACATTGATGAATTATACTAGAGATGGATTAATCAGGACATAATAGGTTATATGACAGCAACAAACATCCCCCAAATCTAAATGACTTAAAACAACAAAGATTTATATTTCTCTCATACTGCATGTCTACACCAGTCAGCAGTGGGCAGAGGACTCTGCTAATCATGATTACTCAGAAACTCAGGTTGCCAGAAGTTCCAATACCTGATACCACCATGTCAAAATAATGCTTCATAGATTTCTACAGCAGAAAAAGAACAAATGGAAGATTGTGCACCATCACTTAAAGGCTGCCATATAGAAATAGCACATTATTCACATTCGCATTTCATTAGCCATTGCAAGTCGCAGGCCCTTGCTTAATTTCAAGGAACTATGTACTCAGGAGGAAAGAAGCAGAAATTTGAATGAGCCCTAGAAAAGTCTAGTTCCAGTAAACAATGTACTGCAGATTCCTCACGCTCTGAATAGTTGAGTGACTAAGTGTTAATGAATGGAATGGAATGGAATGGAATGGAATGGAATGGAATGGAATGGAATGGAATGGAATGGAATGGAATGGAATGGAACAGAATATTAGCCACTTTTATTGAGCACCTGTACATGCCAGACACAGACACCTTGGTGCTCAATAAATGATAGCTATTATCATCATCATTATTCTAATTTTATAGTCCTGCAAGGTAATATTATTCATTCCATAGATTAAAAAAAAAAAAAAGACACAAAAAGATTAAGAAACTTACTCAAGGCCATATAGACTACAAGATATTGATCTATTATTTGTCTTTCTATTAGAGCAGTCTATTTCATTTATCTTCATCATGACCCTAGCCTATCTTTCAAAGACATTTCCCATTCATCCCCTTGTTGCAACTCACAATTTAACCAAGTTATTCTCTTATTCTTCATAATGTCCTTCATTGTGCTTCTGCTCACATTATTTCCTTCACTTCGAAAGACCTCTTCCTCCTTTTCATACATCTAAGTTCTAATGATCCTTTAAAATATGCTCAAAAAAAACATTTCTTCCATGAAACTTTTCCCCATCCCCCCCAACAAATTTTCCTCTTTCTGATTTTCTATAATTCTTATGTCGGTATTATATTTATATCTTACTTCTCCCACCTGTCTGTGAGCTCCACAAAGCAGGGCTTGCATCTGCATCTTCTGAATGTGTATGAATCTTAGCATACAGGGCATGGGGTGCACGGTATGCCACGGAACCTTATTTTTTTGCAATTGCAATAGACCTGATTCCGATACCTCACCCCACCCTCATAGCCAGTCTGGTAGGAAATTCAATAGTGCTCATTATTCAGACCCTTCCTTCCTAGAGCCCTAAGCATAAGGTACCAGGCATAAGAATATTATCCCTGGAAGACCTTTGGTTTGGGTTCCCAGGAGTCACTGCTGAAATGCATACTCCCTTAAAGTCCAGCTCTGTCCACAGCAGGTATCTGTGAGTTCCAAACCTGCCTTTATGGGAGAAAGACCAAGCAGGCATCCCCTTCCTGCCCCACTCTCAGCATTCAAGGTCGTGTCTCCTTTCCAGGTTCCTGAGAGGGAGTTGACCAAAGGCCATGCAGACCTCCTCAGTTCTTGGTGAAATCACACTTACTCTCTTGTACTGCTTTGCTTTCTCATCTCCACCACCTCTTACATAATTCCTTTGTTCCAGATTTCAGAATACCAAACCCAAGAGAAACACTCTGAAGGCAACTTTCACTGTCTGCCCTGCAACCAATCCTCCTTCCCAAGTCATAAGAGGTCAAATACTGTCTATCTTTTTTAATGTAGACAGAAAAATATGTAAGAACAAAATTTTAATAAGTTTTCCAATTATACAAGCTTATAGACCTCTAAGTGTTGATCTGCACAAAGGAGGCTTTTTCCACTTGATTAAAAGCATGGATGATGTGAAGATAATCCAGGAAATGCAAAGGATGGTTTAATTAAATGAACCATATGAAAACTGTTAATACACTTACTAATAGAGCTGGCAATGTTATCAGGTGCAATACTGTGCAACAACTCTGGCGACTGGCCCTTAGTCGAATAGAAATTTACAATGGCAGAATCCTATTTAATGAGGCTCAATCAATAAAAGTAAGTTTTAAAGGGTTTTTTTTTTAAAGTATATGATTGAAATAAATAAATATTGACAGTTGCTTCAATAAAATCTATACTGACTTGTTTAAAATAAAACCTTTGACATATGGACTCACATATATAATGGATTTGTCATTAATTCTGTACTTCTAAGGATGTTCTCTTTTGACATTTTCTTGGCCTGGAGTTCATAGATTTAAAGAGATCTGTGAAACCTCTGGAATTTTATGCATATTTACGTATGTTGCTACATGGGTATGTGTTTCTGAGGAAGGAGTCATGGATTCCATCACATTAGCATAGGAGCATATGGTCCATAAACGATAATGCGCAACATATACACATTTCTAAACCCCCTGTCATTTTTTTCCAATTTTCTGGATGAGAAAATAAATAAATTAGAAAATTGTGAAAAAGCCTTAAAATGACACATGATTTTGAAGTGTTTCATTTAAGAGCCACCTATAATGAATGATACTGTGCTTTATTTTGCAACCTTAGTCCAAACAAGAATTCCAAATCACTGGAGTTCTAATATAAAAGAATGTGTAGTATAGAATTCTAAGTAAGAGCTGTGACGATATGAGAGATGGGGGCATAAGGAGAGCTTGAGCTCGAATGGATATGAAAACCTCTGCAAGTTAAGGTCACTTCACTCCTGCAAATAAGAGAAAATTTTTCGAAGATATTGGAGAAATAAAAGACCACCAACTATTAGTAAGCTCACTGTGTGGTTGATAAAGTAATCTCCAACATCAGAAACAAAATTGAGGTGATGTGAAAGGTTGACAAAATGTTTACACCTCATCAAAGAAAGAAAGTTGAAAGCTGGTGGTTAAATGGAGCCTGTTCCTACTAAAAGAACCATTTCCCCCTCCATGGAAATTGTGAAAAGTGGGAGCAGGCCCTAGCCCAACTGACTCCCACCCTTTGCATTAGAGGGAGCACATAACTTCCTGGGTCCAGGTCTCTAAAATCCCCAGAGCAGTGATCTTCAGTTTACTTTCCACAGGGACACAAATGATGAGGACCGTTAACATGTAAGCTTCCTGAGGACAAGTATATTAATAGTGACTAATACATGGAATCCTCATGATAACCAAGGGGATACCATGATTATACCATTTTACAGATGAGAAAGCTGAGGCAGAGATGTTAACTAATCTGCCCAAGGTTAAGTTGTAGAGATGAATTTTGAGTTAAGGCAGATTGTTTACTGAATAAACACTCTCAACTACTACTCAAGACTGCCTCCTATCCCTGTCTCCTTCAGTACCACATTCCCAACACCAAGTACAATGATTTTCAAGTAGTAAGTGTTCAAATATTAGTCAGATTAATGAGTGAGGCTCACATATGGTTTTGCTGGCATACTAGCTCTAACTGCACCCTCTTTTTTATTATCTAAGGAGGCATATCAGCATCTCAGAGGGCCATTCTTCTAAGAAAAAACATTAGTTTGCAAATGCAAATGTAGGTGTGTTCTGAAATTTGAATACTCTCATATTCTTCTAGTTGTTGGTAATCAACACATTGTAACATCATAGTTGAGAGAATGGAGGCTGGCTGCTCCATGTAATACTCCCAAAAACTGGCTATTAGGGAGGGATCCAGCAGACATGATATAACAGAAACTACTAGTTCTCTACCAGCATTCCTTCTCCCTTTCTCCAAGAGTCACAGACTATAGGGACCACGGTTGTCCACCTAGGTCTACATTTCCAGTGTTCCCCTGCACCAGGTATGGCCACATAACTAACTTCTTACTGATGAAACATGATCAAAGGTGTAATGGGTCATTTTCAGGCCTGGCCCTTGAAACCTTGCACCTGGGCTGTTCCATACTGCCATCTCAGTGCAAGCTATAAGACCCAAGCTCAAGCAAGTAAACAGGATACAAACTTGCTACTCTCAGACCTTACCAGAAATGTAGAACCATGGGCCCCATCCAAGAATCAGAAACTGTATTTAACAAGCTCCGTAAGTGATCCTTCTGCATGCTGGAGTTTGAGGAGCACTGAACTGCGGGATGTCAGAGAAGCTGGTGGACTCCTCAGAATGATCTCTGGAAGAGAGCACCTCAGCAACATGGCACATCCACTTCAGCTGTTTCACAAGAGAAAAACCAATTTCTATCTTTTTTAAGTCAATTATTGTTGAGTCTCTCTGTAACAGCAGTCTAGCTTTACCCTGACTAACAGAGTAAGGAAACCGTCTACTTTTAAAGAACATCAGGGAAAACCTTTGAGGAAAGTATAAGGACAAATGTTAAAAGAACTTCCATCTTTTACTTTTAACAATGCATTGGAAGAACATTATAAGTGTACCTTTATTGCATAACCCAGATGTCAGGCAAGGTTCCTTACACTTTTCAGACCTGGTTAAGACTGACTCAAACTCAAATTCTAAGACTTAATGGAAGATGAGAATTCCTAGAGTTTTCTTTTCTCCATATCTTTCAGGAGTTTCTGAATTACTACACACTGCCTTGGTTTCATTCCATATTAATCTAGGTCGAAAGTCCATCTCCTCCCTTGATTGCCAGTAAAAAGCCGCCCTTACTTATGGATCCCATGAGTTTAGAAACATTATTAAAGATTTGGGACATTATACAGAGAAGTCCTCTACAGCCTTAGTCTATCCTCTGGATTCCCCCAAATTGCTTCCGTACTTCCTCCCTTACTTTCCCCTAGTATAAGAGAGAACAGTTTCAGCCAAGGAAGTGAGGACAGAGGTGAAGGAATAAAATATCAGAATATCAGGGGAGAGAAAACCACTAAGGTTTGTAAATGATTTTGTAGTTATCAGGCAGCTAAGGCATTTCTTCTGCTTTCCTATAGTCTGTAGTCTTCAGTCCCAGACTCTCTTCCCTTATCAGCCTCACCTTAGGTCCAAGCAGCCATGACATATCTTACCCCAAATTAATGTATGTATATGGTCATTCAACCACCTTTCATTATGCATCTACTATGTAAAGACACTTTCCTAGGCACAGAGGATACTAGGGTCAGAATATATGAACTCTGACCTCAAGGATCTGAACGTCTATTGGGGAAACTAGCTGGGAAATGGTGATTATAAAATGCTGTGGTTACAGTCTGATCACAGTCTACACCAGGCGCAGAGCTGGGGAAGGGTGCTGCATTCTGGTGCCCTGGGAGGGGTGAGAAAAGCCTTTCCAAGGATCATCACTCAAGCTGATACTTGAAGCATGTGATGCAATCAGGAGAGCTTTCCAAAGCCTATAGCTGTATGTTCACAAGGCTGGAGAGTATAGTCTCCTCAGGACCAATGAATAATATTCAAGGGTGTGTGGTGGGGAAAGGTATGAATCAGGAGGAAGAGATTAAGAAGTGAAGTTGGGCAGGTGGGCAGGGCCAGATCACATAAGGAATATATATACACAGAGGATTAAACTTGATCTAGATGCTCATTTTTGTGTGTGAGTGTGCCATGGATCTCTTTGGAAGTCTGATGAAGTCAACGGACACCTTTACAGAAAAAATATTTTTATATTTGTAAAATGCAATACATAAGATTACAAAGGAGCCCAGTTGTATTACAGTACAACTCTATCCTGGTCAACAGCCCAGGTTGAGAACACCTGAAGATGATGAAGCACCAGAAAGCAGGAAGTTGACATGATCTGATTTTCATTTCAGAAAGAGTATTCTGAAGCTGGTTGGGGTGGGTTGGAGGGGGATAAGACTAGAAGTTGAAGGACCAGTCTGGCAGCTGTTAGAGTAATCCAAGTGAGAAAGTCTTGGTGAAAGGAGGTCATTATTACTATTATTATTATTAATTACATCATTTTTCTAAAGCAGTGGTTCTTCTATAAAACACAGCACTTCCATTAACATTAAATATTTAGTAAAAATCCATTTTACTATGCTTAGACAAAATCATAATAATGATATAACCTACCTACACACCTGTTCTACATCTTTAGAAAAAAAAGAAATGTAAAGTAATTTTGTGTAAGATCATATGTTTTTCAAAATGCCATTGATCAGGCACAAGTAGATTAGAAGATGTAATGAAGTTGTCAGCACCCATACCCAGAATCACTGTGAGAGTGACAGCTCCAAATGTTGACCAACACAAATATGCTAACAACTTAAGTTCCTCGGAAACCATTGCCATTGTAATGCGAATTTCCCAAAACATTGAATAACTCAAATTCCAAAATAAGACAAACTGCAGTCTTCTGTCCATTTACGCAGCACTTACATTTCTGGAAATGTCAATGTCTATTAAACCATGCAAAAGTACTTCATGTTCACAAGCATAATGGAGTTAGGTTCCAGATTCAGATAATTGTAACCAGATTTGTCATCCATCTGAATGACCAGTAGGGCATCTGAAAGACTTGTGTGTTGGGGACCAATTTATTTATGTGTATCACTGCTCCATGCCCTGCAGGATGTCTTACATCCCTGGGTCTAATCTATTTTCCTTGTGAAGTCCAAAAATATTACCCAACAAAATTGTGAAATGCTATATAAGATAATACCATTCCCATTGAGGATCATTAGTATAAAGTAGGCGGGATCTAAAACTAGCAAGTTAGCACTGGGCTTATAAGTGTATGTGTCTGTGTGTGCACTTGCATACACACACACTGGGAGACAAAGAGGAAGAATGGAATGGGATGGAGAACAGCTAAGAGAAATTGCCAATTTGATGATATTTCAGAGGCCTGTTTCTAAAGAGGAAAAGGTGAATAGTGTCTATAATAGACCCCAAGCCTTGACAAATTCTCTTTTCTATCAATATCCAGGAAAAAAAAAAAAAGACATTTACTCCACTAGTCTCTTAAACTGCACCAAAGGGGAAAATTACCCTTCGACCCCTGAAGCCATTTACTAATGACCTGCAGCTTGAGATTGGATGACTTTTCTCATTAGTGCATGGCTACATTGCAAATGTTATTGCCAGTCAGCCGATTATAAAAGCATAAAGAGAAAGTAATTAGCACAATAATTTTACGTAGAGTAAATTTTAGTGCAGCCAGTTTGTCAGAGATGCAATTTCATGGGATCACAGCCATGCATTAATGGAGTTATGGGAAACTGTTAATTTGTTATTTGAAACGAAGTCCTTATCTCTGGCCAGTTAGCTCAGTTAGTCAGTACTTTATGCTAAGGAGGCCAAGGGCATGGGCTTGCCTCCTCTGCTGACCACTTTGACTTTGTAATCTTGCACAACTGCTGACTGGCACTCCCAGCTGTCCAATTCATGTGGAAAGCTGTTCTTCCCAGGCAGAATAATTTCCAGGGTTCCTTGAGCATAGATGACTCAGGAAATTTTGCTGGGAGAATTTAAATTAAAAATGCATGTACAAAAAGAGCAATATGAGGGCTCCTATGGTGAAAGGACCATTCAGTATTTTGGCTGGGATGGTGGATACAAGAATCTACCCATCTGATAAAATTCTATAGAGCTAAATACGCACATATGCATGTATGCGTGCACACACACACAAATGAATACAAATAACACTGAGGTATTCTGAATAAGATTGGTAACCTGTATCAAAGTCAATACCTTAGTTGTGATATTGTACTAAAGTTTTTGCAAAATGTTACATTAAGGGAACTGAGTAAAGAGTAAAGGGAAGTGTTCCGTATTATTTCTTATAACTGCACATGAACCTACAACTATACCAATAAATTTTTTTCTTAAAAATGTACATATATTTCGGGATTAGTAAGTAGAATAAACTTTGTATTCCTAAAACAATTTCTAAATTAGGAAGATTTCAGTGGTTCCCAAATGTTACATCTTTGTGCTTTGGAACACAGGTCCTCCAATTTGGAAACTAGTCATCCATTCTGTTTCAAAAAAATGGAGGCTGGATAGTCTAACTTGCCCTTCTCTAATCCCATTATTTGGTTCATATGAGATATCATTAGTCTCATGGGTAAGTTAATGGTGAAATCCTAGTATTTATATTTTAACGCAAAGGAAAAATGGGAACTAGTTTTTTGTTTTAGCTTCTTTTAAATATCAGTCATCTCAAATACACAATCATATCAAATCTTCATCTGAAAATGGAGCTACTTCTTAATGCAATCTTATGAGATAGCCAAACAAAATTTGAGTGGCATATTGAGCCTTAGGCTATAAATTTTCCAGCCCTGATAAATAATTACAGGTAAGACTTGGGATCACTTTGGAATGGGCTACAAAATGAGACTATAAAGTTTCATGCTTAAAAAACTATCAGAGGCAAGTCAACAACCATATATCTAGAATGGTTTGGATTCTCATCTAAGACTGTGCCATGAGTTCTTCTGTGAAAAAAAAAAAAGTGCCCTGACCCATTACATTAAGGGAATGCTTCATTTCATATCCCTCCCTCCACCTCTGTAGTTGGTTAAATAGGGTCTCCCCAAAATTCACATCCAACCAGAATCTTCAGAATGTGATCTTATTTGGAAATAGGGTCTTAGCAGATATAAGTACTTAAGTTAAAAATGAGGTCATATTAGATCAGAGTGGGCCCTAAATCCAGTGACTGGTGTTGTTATAAGAAGAGGAGAGGACACACAGAGACACGTATAGGGAAGAAGTCCATGTAGTGACAGAAGTAAAGATCAGAGTGATGCGGCTATAAGCCAAGGAACACCAAAGACCGCCAACAAGTCCCAAAAGCTAGGAGAGCAGCATGGAACAGATTCTTCCTTAGAGCCCCCAGAAAGGACCAGCCCTATCAACCCTTTGGTTTCAGAATTCTGACCTCCTGAATTGTGAGGGAATACATTTCTGTTGTTTTAAGCCATCCAGTTTGCGGTAATTTGTTATGGCAGCTCTAGGAAATAAATAAAAACACCCATATCAGGGATCTACAGTCTCTATTAGTTTGTTGAAAGCTTTGAAAAGTCCTTAAATACCTCAAATTTATTTAATTATGAAAGTATTTTCCCCCATATAATACCTATCAGTCTTTCATGGAACATATTATGAAAACATGCTATTTTAGACAAGTTCAAATTTAAATGTGTATATGAATCATTTGAAGATTTTGTTAAAATGAAGATTCTGATTCTGCAAGCCTGAGATGGAGCCTGAGATTCTGCATTTCTAACAAGCTAGATGCTAATGCTGCTTGTCTTTGGACCACACTTCGCCAGGAGGCAAAGGGCCAGAGTGAATAATTTCCCAGGGTCTTTTCCAGTTCAAAGACAATGATCTAGCCATACGTGGTGACTTAATTTTTGTTTCTAGTTCTTGATGTCATAATAGAGAACTCTGCAGTGCCTCCTCCCACAGCGGGTAGAGAAATTTCTCTGCCTCCCTGACATCAGCTGAGCCATGTAACTTGCTTTGAGCCATGGACTACTCATGGGTGAAGAACACACCCCACGAATAGTAGTTGATAAAGAGCCTCTGTCCCTTCAGACAGAGCCCCGAAATGAAGACATGTAGAGACCACCTGAACCCAGCCAGAGTGTGTGTCCAGCATGGGCCAGCCTAAATCAGCCAAATCACAGGCTACCTGTAAACTTATGAGAGAAAAATAAACGCTTACTGTTGTAAGCTACTGAGATTTTTATATTGTTGGTTATACAGCAAAGACTGATAATACACCACCTTGGTCTTCTATCCATCCATCCATAATTATAGATACAAATATTTATCTATAAGCTAGAATGTATTTACTGACTGTCAACCATCTACCCAGTACAAGGAGGTAGAAGATAGGATTCCTGCTCAGAGAATTTGCAGTCTAGCTTACAGGAAAAGTGACTTACAAAAATGAGAGAATAAATTGCAATGTAAAATCATATAAGATTAAGAGTAATAGAAGTTTGGTGCAGTCTAAGTAGGCCGGAGTTGTCAGAGAAAGCTATGGATGGACTTTGGGTAGGTAAGGACAAGAAGAGAATTCATTTTAGGGGGATGAGGATGTCCTCTGGACAAAAAGCTTCTAATAGAGTAAAATGCCACAAGCTATCAAAGTATTGATTGCAAAATTCAAACCACCTTTTCTGACCATTATGGGAAGGCATACATATATTATTATACTGTGGCAGGCCATTGGTGACCATTTAGAGGAGAAAGAACATTCTATTTATATATTATTCACTCCTGGCACAGTAACAACTGGAGGCACAATGAGGAACCGCCACTGGCCGGCTTTCAGTAGCCATGACAAAGTGAAGGCAGTGAGGCCAGTAGGCTGCAGGCAGGAGTCAGTGCACATTATTTGCCCAGTGGAGCTGACAGAGGGTGAGAAACATTGGCACATGAGAAAAAGTGCTTTGCACTGAGTTACTTTTTATTCCTCACTTAATAAAAACTTCCTGGGTTGTCTTCAGTTATTACGGCTGGGTCCATGATTCATAGATCATAAATGTATGCATAGAGCAATTTTTCCAATCATGTGCTACGGATTAGGGGAACTTCAGAGGGAAGAGCGAGAGTATGCAGAGTGACTAATATAGGACTTCAACAATAGTCCACAGGTAAGCCAGGGAACGGCATCAGTGTCCAGTGGCTGTCATAACAACAAGGATTATAATTGTTTTAAAGATAGACCTTATAAATGTTGTCCATCTCTATATACTCATTTTATAGGTTGGGAAACTGAGACCCAAAGAAAAGTGATTTGTCCCACTTAATCAGTGTGGGTCAGACCAAGAACCTCAGACTCAGGACTCTCCGCCCATTGTTTTTCCACTTGCAGCAAGAGGTCACAGAATGATGGAAGGAGCTGTATATTCCCTATAGATCCGGCCCTGTCAGGGAACTGCAGTGCCTGCTTCCAGGCACGTCTCTGTCAAAGGATCTTGGAGGCAGCTCATATTGGGAAAGAAGAAGCAAAGGACACACGGAAGTCAAGCCATGGTCAAAGGTAAGGGGAGAGTTCAAGTGCAGCAGGTCTATCCTCCTCAAATTGCCCTCTGATCCCATATCAATGCCCCCTTCTCTCCAAAACTAGACGAGAATTGTCTGAAAGAAGAGGTAATGACCAATACTATAACAGCTGATATTTATTGAACAACTTAAATCAATTATCTCATTTAACCTCACCAAACCCCATTTTACAGATGAAGAAACTGAAACTTAAAGGTGTTAAATAACTTCCGCAGGGTTTTGATGAGCATACGTGGTGGAGGTAGGTTTGACAGTGAAGTTTTGACTCCAGAGCTCTTGCTCAAACCTCTAGTACATGTGGCTCTGCCACTGAAGCAATCTCTGTGCCACAGGCAGAAATATTCTCATGGCAACAACCATTCTCCTCCCAACGAAGAGAATCCCATAATTGCCAAATGAACTCCCTTGCCCCATCCTTTGCCCTCAGAAAAAAAAGATTGTCTTATTTTGTATGATTTGAGAATGGACAGGGTCTTGGCTGGATCTGGAGAAGAAATAGAAGGAAGTACCAAATCTTATAGTGAACTACAAAATATAGTAAAGAAAGGAGAGGAATGAGAGAAGGGAAAGGCAGATGAATCTAGTGATGAGGTGAGTGGCGAATGCAAAGCTCCAGGTAGTAGAGGATGGAAAGAACTGAATGGACTCGAGAAGTGCTGCGGGGGATTGATGTTCTTCAATATCAAAAAGTAAAACACAGAGTTCCTTTCATATTGTGGTATGACTATTAAATTGCACTTCAGTAAATGTGACACCATTCCAGACCTAAACTACAATTTGAATGCAGAACAAATCTGAGACTAAAGTGTATAGTTTCGATAGGTTCTTATCTGTTAAGAAACAGGTTGCAGAAAGCATCCCAACATCCAAACTTGGCACGCATACTCAGGAGGAGGGAGCGCAGCAGGCCTCATGGCAAAGACCATCAGCTCTGCAAAAGACAAAAAGGTCCTCAGGGACTCTTCTGCAAGTCAGAAACCTGCAAATCCAACATCTAGAGCAAGAAAGGAGAAAATGGCAGAAGAAAAAAGGCCACAAAAGGCACTGCTCCAAACACACAGATAATGCCCTCTGGGGACTTCCTGAACTAGATGGAAAATCTGAGGAGGTGTATATCAGCCACGATTCTGGTGAAGACAGATACAGAGAAATGCTGTTTGTTCTGTTCTCATAATCCTAATGTAACACTTGTTTGGAGAAACCTGAGAAAACATGGATTATACATTAGTCACTCCACAAAGTCTAGAAAAATTGAAACCAGAAATTGACAATATATTTAGATGATATATATTAATTTCAAGGAAATATAGCAAAGACATCTGTCTACTAGAGAAGTAAAGTTTTCAATCTGGCTTCTGAAACAGCAAGGGATCATGAGATGTGGATTTGAGAGATGATGGCAGAAGCCACGCAGGCGAGCTCATGGAGAAAAGGTGTGCAGAGGTCTGAACCTTCACAATACCCAGCTTCTTTGCTGCTTAGCAACCCCTCTCCTAGAGATTAAGCCATGAGTCTTTCAGAACTCTGTAGCGAGACTTTGTTGTAAGTAACAAAATTGTATCTGAGTTACCAGAGTTACTTTGGCTTTCAGAAGTGACAAGCTCACCACCAGAGGCAGTCAGTCACCAAGGTTTATTGCAGTCAGTCACCAAGGTTTATTAAGGTTCAACTATGAGCTGCCCTGGGGCAATTTAAAAGAAACAGGAGACAGCCCCAATCAATCTCCAAGAGTTCACTACCTAGGCATCACATACTCATATGTGTAGCTACTGAAAGGAAATACATCTACCTCTCAGTGCAGTTTTAATTAAGTTATATGTTCTGGAAATACACTGGGTTATTTTATTTATTTGTTTGTGTTCTTGTATCCATTTTAATGTAAAGAAATTCAATTTCTTTGTTCTGCAAAGGAACCCTGAAAGCCAAGGAAGAAGAGTAGTGAGCCAGCATCCTGAGATTAGGATGAAACAAAATATTGTGTGACCCAATCAGGCTATTATCGACCTATGTCACTGCTACACAAAGATGTTCTTCATAGAAAGAGTAATTAATTTCAGTTTAGAGTACACAGAATTTGGAAGGAAATAGCTGACACATCAACTGTGGTATCCAAGACAGAGAATTAAGGCAACCTAAAGAAGAACTTCTCTAACCAAACTTTAGTGACAAGGAAGGCCAATAAGGCTCTAGAAATAAAATTACTACTAGATAAAGGGAAGTCTAGATTGGATTCAAAAAAATGGTCTATATAGTGAGTTGGTTTCAGAACAGAGCATATAGATGATATCGTAAGAATCCCTAGGCCCATGCCTTTGCCCTGAGAATGATAATAGTACTTGTAGTATATAATGAAGGAGGACCACTGATCATAGCTGGCATCTCTGGACTGAGATCATCTTTTCTCTACCACCTCACTGAGATGCAAGCACAGCAGATTGACTCAGTTGAGGCCTTGCCCACACATATGTAGGCAGCAGGAAGTGGGGGGCTGCTCAGACACTAGTGTTTACCCACTTGGAGATGGGAGGCAGATGGACATGCCACTCAGAACAGTGTTAGTTCAACCCATCCCAGAGTTCTAGAAGAAAATCAAGGGAAGGATTGCATCCCAAACTGGAAACTTTCTGATCTTATCTGTCAGAATTCAAGCTGGTTTTAATTTAATTTAAAGATATAAGGAGTAACATCACCAAGATGGCAGAGTAGGAACACCCCAGCTTCTGTCCTCACAAAGAAGGATTAGATAGTTATCTATGAATGAAAACAGCTCTGAGACAGATCAGGGGTCCACTTAAGAAGCTTCAGCAACACAGTGTAACAAAAACCTGAGAATAACAGCACAGAAAGTGTGGGAAGAATCATTTCATTTTGCTTACACCATCCTGTCCCCCAGGCCAGTACTGCTTGGCACCAAGAGGGAATTTTATGGCCCATGAGAGTTCCCCTCATCAGAGCAGGGTGCGAACAGCTTTCCCAGCCCCTCAGGGCACTGCACAAAGAACCTATTTTGACTTCACCCCACACAGAAACCAGCTAAGCTGAGGAAACTAGAGACAGCCATGAACAAGGAAAACGGGCAGTATCACCTAGGTAGTGGGCACTACAGTGTTCCCAGTACCCCACGATGTGGAGGACCAGCAGATTTCTCCACTGAAGAAAACAACAGCCAACACAGCCACCACCAAGGTCTTCCTACAGCTTTCTCTCCTGAGAGCCCCACAGGTTGCATTTGCCAGAGTCCAGCTGCCAGAGTCCCTCCCCGCACCCAACTCCCCACCTCTACCTGAGCTGCCCTAGCCATTGCCTATGTGGCAACCCATTCTCAGGATCCAGCAGGGCCATTTTACCTGCAGCTAGCTGAGTATCTGCCGCTGTGTGCATGCATGTCAAGTGGGGGTGCCAACCCTCACTACCATGCACGTGGTAGAAGAGCAATAGATGGAAAGATATTCCATGTTCATGTTGATGAATGAGAAAAGTTAATATTGCTAAAATGACCATTCTATTCAAAGCAGTCTAGAGTCAATGCAACCCCTATAAATGTTCTAATGGCATTTTTTATAAAAACATAAGAAATAACCCCAAATTTGTATGGAATTACAAAAAACTCTGAATAGCTAAAGGAATCTGGAGCAAGAACAAAGTTAGAGACATCATACTTCCAGATTTCAAACTATATTACAAAGCTACAGTAATCAAAACAGTGTAGTATGGACATAAAAATAGATACGTATTTCAGTGGAACAGAATAAAGAGCCCAGAAATAAATCCACACATACAAAGTAAACTAATTTTCAATGAAGATGTCAAGAATATACAATGGGAAAAGGATAGTCTCTTCAATAAATGATGTTGGGAAAACTGAATATCCACATGCCAAGAATAAAATTGGACATTTCTTTCTCTTACACCACACATAAAAAATAACTCAAAATAGATTAAAGACTTAAACATAAAACCTGAAACTAGTTTTAGTTTCATGGGGGAAAGCTTTTAACGTTGGATTTAGCAATGACTTTTTAGATATGACACCAAAAACAAAGGCAACAAAAACAAAATTAAACAAGTGGGACTATATCAAACTGAAAAGTTTTGCACAAAAAAATAAATAATAAAAATAACAAAACGAAAAGGCAAACTATGGAATGGGAGAAAATATTTGCAAACCATGTATCTATTATGGGGTTAATATCAAAAAATAAGGAACTTATATAACTTTATATAATGAAATTAATAACCCAATTAAAAATGGGCAATGGACCTGAATAGATGTTTTTCCAAAGCAGACATACAATTATCCAATATGAAAAGGTGCTCAATATCATTAATCATTGGGAAAAAAACTGCAATGAGATATCACCTCATACCTGTTAGAAAGGTTATTATCAAAAAGTCAAAAGATAACAAATGTGGAGAAAAGGGAATTCTCGTGCACTGTTGGTGAAAATGTAAATTGGTACAGTCATTATGGAATATAGTGAAAGTTTCTCAAAATATTAAAAATAGAATTACCAAATGATCCCACAATCTCACTTCAGGGCATATATCCAAAGGAAATAAAATCACTGTCTCGAAAAGATATCTGCACTCCCATGTTCACTGCAACATTATTCACAGCAGCCAAGTTGTGTTAATGACCTAAGTGCCTGTCAATAGATGAACGGATAAAGATAGATATAGATAGATGATAGATATATAGATATAGATATAGATATAGATATAGATATAGATATAGATAGATGATAAATATAGATATAGGTGATAGATATAGATAGATGATATAGATATAGATAGATATAGATATAGATATAGATGTAGATATAGAGATAGATATAGATGATATAGATGATATAGATATAGATAGATATAAATATTGATATAGATATAGATATGGATATGGATATGGAAATAGATGATATAGATAGATGATATAGATAGGTATAGATATAGATATAGATATAGATAGATAGATAGATAGATAGATAGATAGGTAGATAGATAGATAGATAGACAATGGAATACTATTCAGCCTTTAAAAAAAAGAAAGTACTGCCATTTGTGACAACATGGATAAAACTGAAAGACATTATCGTAAGTGAAATAATGCCAGACACAGAAAGACAAATATCACATTATCTCACTTACATGTGGCATCAAAAAAAAAAAAAAAAAGTTGAATTCATAGCAACAGAGAGTAGAATGGTGGTTACCAGAGGCTGGGAGGGTGGGAGAAATGGAAAGATACTGATTAAAGGATACAAATTTTCAGTTGTAGAATGAGTAATTTCTAGAGACATAATGTAAAGCATGGTGACTATAGTTAAATCTTAAGTGTTCTCACCACACACACACACACACACACACACACACACACACACACAAAATGATACCTGTGGGAAGTGATGGATATGTTAATTAGTTTATTGATGGTAATCATTTTACTACACATAAATATACATATATTAAAACATTCACATTTTGTCAAAATACTGACTATTATTGAATCTCAATGGTAATAAGCTTATAAGGGTTCATTATACCTTTTCTGCAAATATTTGAAAACTTTATGCAATAAAACTTTTTAAAACAATGCAGATGGGAAAAAAAGGGAGAGGCAATAGGATTTACAGTAGTTTCTGAATGCTTCACTCTCCTAAAAGCAAGTCAGAACAATATGAAACTAGTCATAGATGGCTAAAATTCTGTATCTTCATAAATATCATACCTAATTATTTAACATGTTAAATTTGTTTTGATTTCAGATGAGAGGGTTGAGCTGGCCATACTCCTTGGTTTATGGTATATTATCAGGAGTCTATACAAAGCTTCTTACTTGTTTTATGTACTTATTCCCTCTCATTCTTCTCCCCAACCTCTACATGGGCCGCTGCTCTAACTTGTTAATAAGCGAGTCTCTGTATGTATTCTTGCAAAATACACATTTTATATCTATGCATATATTACAAATACACTCAGTCCTAAAAATATCATACTGGATTATTATGGATTAGATTGTGAATTTTGAAATTGTCAATTACTGAGAAAGGGATGTTTCATTTATATGGATAAAATTACAAAAAATAGCTCTATAAAAATATAGCAATTTGGCATAAAAATATGTCAGTGTCTGAAGTATATAAAATATATATTCAGTACTAATTTTTTCCAAGTTCTATAAAGAATATACAAACTTATGAGATGTATTTTTATGAAACTTAGATCAAATGTTTCCTTACCTCCAACTAAAATAAAACTAAACTAAAGTATACAATAAAAGTCTCTGTGTTTTTGGTTACCTCTGCTTTGCACCCGGATAAGCATCATCTGAGAACATAGACTCATTAGTTGGCCCACATGTATTAGTTCAGCTGCCAATTACACTATAAACTCTACTTGCATGGGCATTATCATCACATATACAATCTCTAACTTTTAAATGAAAGGTAACATATACCCAGAAGATGATCATAAATATGAGAAATGGGAGAGCACAATGAGATAACAGCCAAAATTGAAGAATATGCTAAATCCGGGCCATTGCTAAGGATGATATAAACTTGGTTTCCAAGAATTCCTACAATGAAGAAAATGGAGAATAGAATTAACAATGCCTGTAAGTTAATGTCCTGAGAGGCTTAAGTGAACATTTTCAGTGATTTGGTTATTGTTTATGTAGTAAATAAATATTTTTTACCATATTTATTTTGACTAGAAATGTTTACTGAGAAAATTAGTACATCATAGCAGTCATTAGGACATGACTTGATTTTTGTCTAACTCACTGAAATGTGTCTCTTTATTTTCCTTTAATTCTTAGGAGAAAAATTAATTTTGTTTTAAGTGTTTTTTAATTATCTGCTTTCTTTCAAGAAACTAAATAACATGTAAATTAGAAGACAGGTGCACCATGCAAAGTATTGACATATAGCCATCCCCAACTTATAAATGAAGCGAGTTCTCAAAGTTTCTTAAAGAGTCAGGTGTTGAGAATTCAGAGTGTATTTTTAACCATGAAGATTTGTTACTCAGAGTGGTTAGTTTTCTAGGTCCAATAAAAATCTTATTACCCTGTTAACACTGATGAAATTGTTTTCCTAGAACAGTTCTTCTCAAAATATAGTCCAGAGATACTAGGAAACCACTGAGACACTTTCAAGGGGTCCTCAAGGTCAAACTATTTTTACAATCACACGGAGACATCATTTACTTTTTTGTTGTGTTGACATTTGTGCTGATTGTTCTAAAGCAGTGGTGGATAAAACCGTTGATATGTTAGCTCAAACCAAGGCAAGGGCACTGTTCTGGTACCTTTCATATCATTCACTACTGCTCACACAGGGTAAAACAAAATTGCCATTTTCACTTAAGAACATTCATGATGAAGCAATAAGACATTCATTTTATTAAGTCACAACTCTGAGGGCATATTTTTTTTAATATTCTGTATAGCAAAATAGGAAGTATGCGCTAAGCATTTCTGCTGCATATTAAAGTACAATTCTTTTCAGAAGAGATAAAAATGTGTGATCGTTCAAATTGCTAGTGAATTAGTCACTTTTTTCATGGAATAACATTGTTTTTTAAAAGAACAAACTGTGGTTATGCAGACTTGGGTATACAGCAGATATTTTCTCAAAATTGAATCAAGTGAGTCCAATGTTTCAAGGAAAATAACTATATTTGTTGCTGATGATTAACTTGAATCCATTACCATGAGCTTGACAGCTTCTCAAAATTTATAGACTGATATGGTTTCAGATACCACAATGAAACTAATCTCTGAGAAATTACTATTGATTGAATTTTAGTACAACATCAGAGAATATCCACAATTATCTGAAAAGGATATTAAAATATTTCTTTTTTAACTACATATCTTTGTGAGGTCAGATTTTCTGCATATAATTAAATCAAATCAACATACTACAACAGACTGAATGCAGAAACAAATAAGAGAATACAGGTAACTTCTAAAAAGCCAGATAGTCAAGATTTCCACAAAAGTAAAAAAAAAAAATGCTATGCCTCTTACTACATTTATTTGTTTTAGAAAATACAGTTATTTTCATTTAAAAATGGTTTTTATGTCATGTAATGGGCTTATTATTATTTTTAATGAATTAATAAATATGTTTGTTAATTTTGTGTTTTAGTTTCTAATACAGTAAATTTCCTATAGCCTACATAAATAGAAACTCATCAGTGTGTTTAATAATTTTTAAAAGTTTAAAGAGTTCCTAAAATCGAAACATTTGAGAACTGCAGCTCTAGAGAAACAATGTTAAGTTCCATCTAGAAATGCTGCAGAAGTTCCTCCTGCTCTGTGCCAGACGCGCGTCTCCTTCTCATCCAACACACCTATTCCAGGAAGCATCTTCACCAATTTCTGGGTTGACCCAACTCACAAGAGAGAGGGGGACGAATGGGGAGGGTTCCTGCAGAAAGGAGGAGCTTCCCTAAACTGCTTGTATAAACATAAATTAAAGGGGGTTGCTGCAGTAGGATCTTAAAATTTCCATGGGTCATAAAAGAGATCAGATGATCCATATCAGGGTTTAACTTATGTACAACTTCTCCCAAAGATTCTGGTTGGGACAGATTTGCCCATTTTATTTATAGATAGGTATAACCCTAGCATCTAGCACAGTGTCAAGCACACAATAGCTTCCTGATTTTGTGCGTGTGTGTGTGTGTATGTGTGTGTGTAATGTTAAATGGATGGATGGATGGATGGATGGATGGATGGATGGATGGATGGATGGATGAAGAAATAGATGAATGGAGAAGCTTCCTGGAGGAGATTAAAGCCAAGAAGTAGAGGGGGTTTAGCAACTTTAGAATAAGCACAATATCCAGCATCACTACCAAAATCAAATAGTGTCAGTTCCCCACTGTGAAAGCCCAGCATTACCTCACTGCATCTTGCTGGCACCTCTTAAAGCTGCTTGCACTTTTTGTACTCTCCTTAAACTCTCCTCAGTTCTCACATTTGAGTATGCAACTCTGACAGGACACCAGAGGACTTTACACCAAACTCCACAAGATTCTTGAAAGCAAGGCTGAAGCACTGAGGTCAAAGAAAGCCAGGAGAAGAGCAAAGAAATGACAGTGAAAGCAGCCGCTTTCCCATCTCCTAGAGGTGCAGAGATTGCCCAGGGAACAGAGTCCAAGTGTCCAAGGCTAAGGAAGGAAAGATCTGATTCTTTAGATAAAAGATAAATGGAAGGAAAGCATAATGAAATTAACAAAAAAGGTACATTCATTAGGAGCTTACCATGTACGAGGCACGGTGTTTTACACGCTACTCGCATTATCTCACATGGTTTCATAAGAGCCCATTTTCCAGATAAGAAAATAGACATAGGCAGGTTACTTTACTTAGTCTTGGTAGAAGGACCTGGATGTAATGGTGGATGTGTTTGCCATGAGACCCTGAGGGCTTAACCACACTGCTCCTGATACCATTACACCTACAGGTGACATTCCGAGAAGCTTTGCCTAAGAACCCTATGAAGAAAGAAAACAGGGCTTGGACACTCCATAAACAGTATACCAGCCCAGAGAATCTGCAGCTGGGTTTTAATATCAATCTGCTTAGATGACTGCTTCAATGTTTGGATAGACAGTTTGTTGCCATTTTGTTTTCTTACACCTTCTTTTATTTTAATTGTTCTTTTTTCCTGTAACTTCCTTGTTCCCTAAACAACAAGCCCCCAAAACAAAAACCACAACAATGAAATCTTATCTTAGTTGAAATAAAGAGGAAGGGATATTTCCACACATAGGCCAAGGATTCTAGGAACCTAGAGAAACTCAAGAGACCTACCTTAATGATGGCAAGAAAAGGGGAATCCTCTGAAGCCTCTTCTCTGAACATGAGAAAACTCAAAATCAGGACTTTGGCAGAAAAGTTCAAACTCAAAAATGCAATGTGGAGAAAGAGTACAGCTTTCTTTGCTGATCTTTTTCTGACAGGATTGACTACAGAATGTGTGGGGCCCAGAAAAAAAATGAGAATGAGGGGCCTCTTATTCAAAATTCACTAAGAATTGCAAGATGGCAACAACAGAGAATTAAAGGAAGCGTGGGACCCTTCTGAGCACTGGTCACAGGCCATGAAACTGCAAAGTATCTTTCCTAAAAAAGGGAAATCCATTTTTGTTAATTAAATACACACACATATGTACATACACACACACACACATACACACACACACATATGTATCTCAGTAGATAAGAGTGTAGAGTAAGCATTATAGACACAAGCTAAAAATCATATGAAATATAATAATGCTACTGTGCCATGTGTGTGAGAGCAGCAGCCCAAACGCTGATCCAACAGCTTATGACAATCAGCCTTGTATCTAAAATTTTCTGTCAGAACAAGGACTGACCTCCCCCAAATCACCCACCAGGGCCTCTGCTGGAAATAGTTCTCTCTACTCATTAATCTCAGAGCCAATGCAGCTGTGGTTTCCAAGAAACAATGGAGACCCTGGCTCAGCCCTATCCTTACAAAACAGTTATTTGAATAGATCTGTTGTCTATAAGTCAATTAACAAAAGAAAACAATGTTAATCAACAAATTCTAACCCTTAGAACCTGCCTCGAGTTTGCATAAATGTTGATAAATTGCTATTAATTTTGCACAATAAAAGGCAAGTTATCGTTTGTTTCCATCTGCTCATAAAAAAAATGAGTTTACCCTCTAAATATTAATGAAAAGTGTTCATTTATAACAGAGAAATTTTTAGCTTTCCTGATCTTACCGTCACTAATATAAATTTATCAGAAGTGTAGCAGCAAAGTCCAAGTCCCAGATCAAAGAAAACTTCACTAATTGGAAAATCAAATCTGGCTAAGCACCAGGCCTGGGCCAGAGCCCACAAATATCCCCTAGTGCAGTCTACACGGCTGAAGGAAGGCCAGTAGATCTGCTACTTCGACTGTAGACAGTCATATTAAATCATTTATCCTCAAACCCTTCACTTCCTGTAATTTATTGGATTTTTTGGTATTAGGTATTTATTGTCTTTGTTCCTTTCCCTTCTTTCAAAAGTAACAAGACTCCAAATTTCTTTTGGGGGCCTCGCTTTTCCCTCACTGTATCAATCCTGGTGGAGCTGTAAACCAAGATGCCTCTCTTTCCCCAAAGTGTGAGCAGTCGACCTGAGCTTGGATAATCAGATGAACTCTCCCAGAGCTTTGAACCTTAATAGATGGAAAAAATAATGTTTGAATCTCATTCATTTCAGCAGTGAGGCCCTGCTAATGACAACTGACTTGTTTCTGCTACAGGGACCCCCTGATCTACCTCAACTCCTGCCCTTTTCCAATCCTTTTTCTCCAGCTTTTCTCTCATTCCTATGAGTCAACCAATATCCTTCCAGTAAATTACTTTTCTGTTAAAAATTTGCCAGATTATCTGATGCTTTGCAACTAGAAATACATTTAACAACATAATTTGAGCTTCCATTGTGTATCAAGGAATGTTTTAGCTCCCAAAGGCATAGGGATTGAGTTCATAATTTCAGCATCTCATTGGAGAAAAGTTCAAAGCTCTTATAAATATGATGGAAGAACTAGCAAAGCAACAGACTAACATGTTCAAATCAATATAGTATAATCTATATTTATGAGTATATGTTAGAATGTATACTAAGGAATATCCAGAGAATCTGATTTTAAGACAATTATCAGGAAGAATGTGAAATTAAGGCATGAAAGGACTTGTTTAACAAGATGAAAGGAATGATATATCCAGATCAAATATATTTGACAATTGCCAAAAGTCACTTGAATTAGCATTATAGGATTAACTGAACACAAAGGAAAACAGATTTGACACAGCAGAACTATTAATCACTAGTGCCTTAACAATCAATTCAGCTGTGACATATTTGGTTAAGTTAAGTGATGTACTATGGTTTTTATCGACAAGAGGTGTCCTGGGACATGAAATGTATTACTTATGAAGAAAAAAAACCTATGGGCAAATTCCATAGCAACATTTTAGCATTTCTCAATTGCATACAAATATGGATAGTTCTAAAATATCTAAATTCAAAATATATTTCCACAACTGAAAATATTAATATAATCTCTGTGAATAGCAATAACTATTTAATATCTACCTTTTTAAAAGACCCTTCGCCTGCATTTTTTTAATATAAAGTAAAACAATTGGATATGTTGACTATGATTTTGTAAGAGAATATAAAAATATAAACTTTAGTTAGCAACATTTTCTCTGTTCCACTCTCCATCATAATGGACTGAAGCCAAATTCAGGCCTCACTCTGCCTGCCTATATTCTGACAATGGCTTCTTTTCTTGGATACTAGCCTTACCAAGAGACCTAGCAACCTAGTTTTGGCCTTAATGGGTTTTGTCATTCTCAGTTTCTCTTACTCTTCCTAATGTTATGGTCCCAGTGATGTCAAAGCTAAGCCAGAAAAGTGGCGATAGTTATAACACTGCTACTTCTCATTCAAAGGCAAGGAAACTGGGGTACAGAAGGCTTTACTGATCCGTGGCAGATCTGCCTGCACCCAATGCAGTAACCATTACTGCTGCTAATCAAGTATGCCCAGCTCTCTGCCTCCTGAGCCCAGGACATGCTGGCACTTCCTGGTCCCCTTGAGCTGGATGAAACCACATGATTAGTCCTGGCCAATGAATTGTAAGACGAAGGAGCATGTATGACCTCCAGGCTAGAGCATTAAATTTCTAATGAAACATCCACCAGAGCTCTTTTCCTCTAACACAGAGACCAGAAAAACTCTATATGGTGACTGTCCTGGAGTGAAGGTCTGGAGTGAGAAGATGTGGAGTGGAACACTCAGCTGACATGCAGTGGAGCTGAAGCACTAACGAGAAATCAAACTGCAGTTAAACATGTCTAAGATCCAGTAGGTTTCTGCAGCATAATGTAGCCTAATCTGACAGATACAAGGTATTAAAATGTCAATGTCGGTGCCTGACTAGCTCAGTCTCTATATAGAGCATGAAACTCTTAAAATGTCAATGTCGTCACCGACGCATTTTTAAGCAGTGCCTTCAAAGAGCAAAACCAAACTCTCAATTTTGTTTAATAGGTACTCAGTTTATCTGGCATAATGAAAACAAACATCTCAGTGACTAACTAAAACTTGAACAGATCACACTGCTAGATTGTTGATCCATTCCATCAGTTCTCTGATTGATTCCACAGGTACTTTCAGAGCATTTACTGTGTGCCTAAAGGTGTGTTCTTCCTAGAATTCTCAATGACATAGCTTTAGGAGTCTCACTGACAAAGTCATAGCTTGTCACAAGTAAAATAAGGACTTGGAAATTTCCACTGAATTAGGCCACCAGCAGATAACTATTGACTTCAAAAAGAAGCAAATGCCCCACCTGGGTATGAAAGCTGTGTAGGCAGTGCCTTAGCAGGTTTGTGTCCTCTTTTCGGCGAAGCATTCCTCTGCTGGTTCATAAGCATAAGGCACCTGTTTGTTGACCTAAACTTTACTTCTGCTTATTGTTAGATGTGACATCCTAAGCTCACTAAAGGACTTGGGTATATATAAAAACTTTGCCAAAACTTATTCTTATGAGCTGGCCTAGGCTTATTATAATGATGTGCATTATAAAATCAAAACTTCTTCTAAATTCTAGTATACATATGCATACGTACACACATACACAAACAATGAATTATTAAAGAAATTAGGGTTTAAGCTCCAAAGCGAATGGCTAAAACATTAAGGAAGTGAGATTCATGAAGATTCAGAGACTACTGAAGGCTTGAACTGAAGCTTGAAGAATGGGTACGTTTGAACCTACAGCATTTAATAGATATAGCTATGCTGGCTATGAAAATATTTGGACCACTCTCCTTAGTTTCTCAATATGCATATCTATTTAGTTACTAGCTAACAAACAACAAATTAGGCCTTTATTTTAAAGTAAAGCAATCCCTTATCCCTGAGAGGGAAAGGTGTGTAATATCCATATGTCATATCCTATTAAGTGACTTTGGACAACACTCAGACCTATGTGAGCATCAACACTCAGAACCTATTTGAGCCTATGAAATGTAAGACTGGGATTCAGTGATTACTTCATTCCCTAAAATCTTGGTAATTCTCTAATGGTTACATGCTATGATCTTTTAGCCATCTATTTTCTTTGAATTTGCCCCTCACCCGCCACACACACAAAAAAAAAACTCTCATTATAATTGGCAAGTTATTCATCCTTCTTTTGGCCAAATGAAGAAAGAGAATAAAAAGTAACTACCACATTTTAAGAAAAGAATTATCAGTCATTCTTGTATATTGCAGCTGTTTGAGAAGCCATAGGGCAAAGGCATTTATATGGAAGATAAGCTCATTGTGTTGAACAAATTAATGCTGGATTGTGAATTAAATGGCGTGTCTTCGGACAGCTAATTAGCTTTGTACTGCTCAATTAAGTTTTGAAAGGACATGTTGTGTTTCTTGATGGAATACAGAATATACTTCAAGGCTATTGCTGCTCTGGATAATTTCAATTTTAAACCCAATGAAAATGAGCAAGAAAGAATCAAGGGCTTTGTAAACCCCTAAACAATTCAGACTCTCCAAAGAGCTTAAATTTCAAACTATAAATAGCAAAATAACACAGTTTGTTTTTAACCATATCTGGAAATCTCAATGAACTAACTTGAAATTAACTTTATTATATATAGCATTGAGCATAGCATATTTTTAATTTAGATTGAGAACAAATATTATAAAAGTAAGAATGAGTACTAAATTAAAATGTCTTCTAGAATCCGTATACTTTTATTCTACAAGATGAAACCACAAACATTCCTCATTCCATATACCTAGAGGAAAAGTGTTGCTATTCGAAGCGCTTAGGCTTTAGAATAAGAGAATATTAAACAGAACTCATTTCAGATTTTAACTCTGTTACTGACCTTAGGAAATTACTTAACCTCTTTGTCTGGATTTTCTCACCTACGAAATGGGGTTATAATTCTTATCTTGTAGGGTTGTGATGAACTCTCCCATAGTCCAAGTACAGTGTCAGCCCTAGTTAAACCCAATATCTTAGTTTATTTTCCCTGTCTATATTGGCTGTGAATTGACCTAAATCTATATGCAAATTTTCCATAAATATCGAGAACTTCCAGTGATTAGGAATACATTTGCTACTGCAGACATATTGCCACCAGTTGCTATGCTATAAAAAAAAAGTTTTAGATAGAATTTTGCCACTCATACAAATATAGTAAGTAAACACAAAATCAATCCTATGATTTATTTCTGTAAGTCTGTGAATGCTCCCCGCTTCTCTCCTAGAGCAAACTGTCAAGCCCTTGGTATAAAAAAGGGGAACTCTCAAATAGACTCAACAGTGCTCTGGAAGCACAATATTCTAAACTTCTTGTCAGATCAGATGACAATGCCCTTAGAGGTTGGAAGGAACAAAACCAAGACAAATCCAGACCTAGAACAGTGTTGTGTGTGTATGTAATGGGTTGAGATATATATATATATGAAATCTCAACAATAATACCACCACTCTCACTAAGGGTTACAAGACCCCGGCCTGCGTGTTTTCTGCTGTGCTCTCCTAGACTTATTTAAATGTCCATTTTCCTCACTAAACTTGAACATTCTCACAGAGTCTTCCCAGTGAAAAATTTCTTCCAGCATTCCTCAGGCAAATGAAACTCCCCAATACAGGTCAGAAACAACAATATTTGAAGCTTTTGAAGGACCTACCTATGGACAGTGGATTCCTGATAAGATTTTTTTCAGATGTTAACCACATATGCAGCCCACTATTTCTACCAAATGACCTTAAAGTATGTGACAAATAATAAAATAACATTGTCAAGTTTGTCTAATCATACCTGATTTTGTGACATCAATTTTTAAAAATTTTCTGATACATAGAAATGTGGTATGCCAAAGTATAGGAGACTGCATCTATGCATATAGATTAGTTTGAAATAAAACAATCAATTTATTTAAAACAAATAATTTAACACAGGACAGCTGAATCTATTAGTTTCATTTTCACTTGAATAAAAAGAACTACAGTGATACATCCAGACAATGGAATATTATTCAACACCAAAAAGAAATGAGCTATAAAATCACAAGAAGACAGAAGAAACTTAAATGTACATTACTAATGAAAGAAGCCAATATAAAAGGCTATATACCATATGATTCTAATTATATGGCATTCTGGAAAAGACAAAACTATAAAGACAAAAAAAATTCAGTGGTTTCTAGGGTTGAGGTGAAGAGGGAGATGAATGAGCAGGAGATGAATGAGCAAAGGATTTTTCAGACAGTGAAAATACTCTGGGTGATATTATAATAATGGATACATGTCATTACACATTTGTCCAAACCCATAGAATATAAAACTCCAAAAGTGAATCATAAGGTAAACTATGGGCTCTGGGTAATTATGATGTGTCAATATAGGTTCATCCTTGGTTAAAAAAAAATAGAATTACCATTCTCACAAGTAATGTTAATAAGGAAGGAGAGCTATGCCTGTGTTGAGTCTGGGAGTATATGGAAAATTTCTGAGTCCTTCTCTTAATTTTATCGTAACCTTAAAACTTCTCATAAAAAAAAAAATAGTCATAAAAAGGGACTATATGGCCTACTTTGTGCCAACAGGACACAAGCTACATGCTGGGGAATCTAAGAAGGAGATTGGACCCTGGTCTTCAGGGAACACACAGCCTCATGTTCAAGGAATCACAGATAATGTCCTGATCAATCTATAAGTCATCTTTGTAGGTATCTTAAAAACATGATGGGGTGAGAGACATTCCTAGATCTCTCCCCTTGAAACAACAATAAGCTAAACATCTAAAACTCAACAAAAAACACCCAAACTGCACACCAGCATGTCTGAGCATGGGATCTGCGCATAACAGCTACCACAGGTCAGAACCCTGGGTGTCGGATGGTGGACTGAGAAAAACAAAGAAGCTGCCTCTTCCAGCTGCAGGAGCTCCCTGTAGGGGGACGGGGAGGGAAGTGGTGTGGCGACTTTCCTAAACAGCCCTGCCTGGGAGTGCTGTGAGCTCCACATGGCCAGTAGCAGTGCCCCATCATCAGAGCAGAAAGCAGAGAAATGGAGATGGCAGAAAAGGAGGGACATCAGAGAAACAACAGTTGATTTTTATCAGCCGTGGTTGCAAAACAGAGGCTGAGCCACAGACCCCATCTCACAAGCCAGGAGCCCCTCCTCCATAACCTCTGAGACAGACTGCCACAGAGCCCCAGGAGAATCTGAGCAAACACTACTGAAACTGTCGCTAACACTGACAGGAACTAAGACTGAGGGTGTCAAGCAGGATTAAACATCTATAAGGAAAAAAAGACATTAGTAAGACTTCATATAAAGCAGGGATCCAGGAGGCTTAGAAGCCACCTAGTGGAAGCCAAAAGAAAAAAACCTTTGCAACAGGCTAGGGACCATTATATAATAAATCTTCATTCTGGGGGGAAGGGAGGAAAGGCAGAACACACTTCCATTAATGCCCAGGCAGAGAAATAGTTCATTAAATAGTTCAATAGTTCATAAACAAACATGGTGACAAGGCATCTCAGAAAGAAAAAGAAAAATCTCCAGAAAATAAGTTTACAGATGTAGAAATATGCGACTTAAATGACAGAGAATTCAGGATGGTACTTCTGAAAAAACTCAATGAGATCCGAAACAAATTATATCAACAATTTCAAGAATTAAAAAAACAATTAGATGAGCAGAATGAGTTCTTTAGCAAAGAGATTGAAACACTCACAAAGAACTGAATAGACCATCTAGAGAAAAGAACACAGTGCAAGAGTTGAAAAATGAAATAACAAGCTTGGGAAATAGAGTCGACCAAATGAAGGAAAGGATCAGTGATATCGAAATCAGAAATCTAGAAATAAATCAGAAAGAAGAGAGAAATTGAAAAATGAAAAATAATGGAAGAAAAATACAAGAACTAGCTGATACCATCAGGAGAGGAAACACAAGCGTAACGGGCATATTGAAGGCGAAGAAAAGGAGCAGGGATTAGAAAGCATTTTCAGACAAATAGTCGATGAGAATTTCCTAAATCTAAGGAATGAGCTGGAGCTTGAAATTCAAGGAGTCAACAGAACGCTCAATGATCTCAACCCAAAAAGGCCTTCGCCAAGACACATTGTATTAAAATTAGCAAAACCAATGACAAAGACAGAATTCTCAGGGCAGCCAGAGAGAAGAATATGGTAACCTATAAAGAAAAACCCTTTTGATTATTGTCGGACTTCTCAGCACAAACCTTGCAAGCCAGAAAGGAGAGGAATCAAATATTCAAACTATTAAGTGAAGGAACCATCAGCCAAGAATATGTATCCAGCTAAGCTCTCCTTTAGATATAATGGAGAAATAAAGACCTTTCCAGACATACAAAAATTGAGGGAATTCTCTACTACAAGGCCTGCACTATGGGAAATATTGAAAGGGGTCAGCTCACCTAAAACAAAATGAGCAAACAAAATACATAATTAGGAGTAAGATGACAAGTAGACTGATAAAAGCAGAGGAGTGCAACCCTTACTAAGAACAGGTCATTATAAGCTTAAAAATAAGAAACAATTGCTATAGCAAGATAGTAATGAACATTCAGCATACATAGGGACAAATTGAGACAACAATGACCAAAAAGGGGAGGATTCAAAGATCCATATTCACAAAAGGGAATGGAGATAAGAAACGAACAGAAGAAAATGGATGTCTGTATATATATATATAACTATTGTTTACATTACCATTCGTAATGGTAACCACACACCAAAGACTCAGAAATGAAGTATATAACATAAAACAAGAAAGACCAGAGGGAAAACACACAAAAGCCAACCAAAATTAAAAAAACAAAAAAAAA
>NW_006442484.1:11375892-11378670 GCF_000325575.1 Pteropus alecto
TTATCACAGACACTGCAGAAATAGAAAGGATCATACAAGAATATAATGAAAAAGGGTATAACACCAAGTTTAATAACCTAGAAGAAATGGACAAGTATTTTGAAAGATACAACCTTGCTAGACTGAATCAAGAAGAACTGGAAAGTCTAAATCTAAATAAACCAGCAGTATGGAAATTGAAACAATTATCAAAAACCTACCAAAAAGTAAAAGTCCAGGATAAGATGGCTTCACCAGCGAATTCTACCAAACATTCAAAGATTTAATACCTATTCTCCTCAAACTCTTCGAAAAAATTGAAGAGGAGGCAATACTTCCAAACTCATTTTATAAGGCCAATACTGACCAAAACTTAATAAAGATAACACAAAAAAAGAAAACTACAGACCAATATATCTTAAAACACAGATGCAAAAATTCTAAATAGGATACTAACAAACCGAATACAGCAACATATTAAAAAGATTATACACTACGATCAAGTGGGCTTCATCCCAGAGGCACAAGGATGGTTCAACATATGCAAATAGATTAATGTGATACACCACATAACCAAATCAAAAAATAAGAATCATATGATCATATCGATAGATGCAGAAAAAGCCTTCGACAAGATACAGCATCCATTTATGATCAAAACACTTAACAAAACGATATAGAAGGAAAATACCTTCATATAATAAATGCCATAAATGACAAACCCTCAGCCAATATTATACTTAATGGTGAAAAATGGAAAATTTTCCTTTAAGATCAGGAACAAGTCAAGGCTGCCAACTATCACTACTATTATTCAGTATAACATTGGAGGTCCTAGCGAGAGCAATCAGACAAGAGAAAGATATAAAAGGCATCCAAATAGGAAACAAAGAAGTCAAACTGTCACTATTTATGGAAGACATGCTTCTCTATATAGAAAAACCTAAAGACTCCACAAGAACACTACTAGAGACAATAAGCAAATATAGTAAAGTCTCTGGATACAAAATGAACGTTCAAAAATCCATAGCGTTCCTATACTCTAATAACGAAGTGTCAGAAAAGGAAGTGGAAAAAATGGTGGAGGAGAAAAAAATGGCATAGATGATAGAGGCTCTGTTCATCCCTCTGGCGACCAAATGAAAGTTGTGACGGAAACAAGGAGCAGCAGCAAAGAAAGATCACCTGGGATCTAGATGAACAAGCCATACAACTAGGAGAAATCCAAGAAATCACCCTGCAATGGCAGAAGGTAAGACGTGGCGAGGAGTCAGGCTGCCCGGGCCCCAGCAGCTGAGTGAGATGGAGGTTGCAGCAGTGGCAGTAGCAGACACCTCTTAAAGGGGCCACCACTGCAAGCGGATTTTTGCAGTGACGGACCTGTTGCTCTGAGCACCAGTGCCCGATTGGCTGCGCGCAGAGGGCATGAGAGACTTACAGGGAGAAACTGTCAGAGTGAGGGTCTAGGTGAGATTCACTCAATACAAGTGCCGGTGGTATCCATTGTTCACTGTTGATATCGCCCCCTCTCAGTGCACCAGGCACAGCTCCACCATAGCCATGATGTCATCAAACTGGATAGCAGAGGTCACTCTGCCCAAAGGATTACCTGAAACCCCACCTACCCCTACCTGGGCCCCATCCAAGCCACATCCAGGTATATCCTCAGCAAGTCAGGTGTGCCTTGCTCAGCATCTAGACTCACACTAGAGGTAGGTGGCCTCAGTTTCTGGTGTGGCCTTTTGAGGCAACTATAAGCACAGAGTCTGTGGATTGCTTGCTGAATCTTAGCAGGTGGCCCTGGAGGGGGAGAGGCTTGGGCTAAGTTTGGCCTGCAGCTGAACCCCTTTCAGGACTGTGCCACTGGACACTTACTTCACAAGTCCACACTAATAAGACCGGGAGACTTAGGAGCTTTGCTTAATACATAGAAACAGACATGGAAAGGCAGCCAAAATGGGAAGACAAAGAAGCAGAAACCATATGACAAAACAGAACAGAGATCCAGATATAATGGAGTCAAGTAATCTAACTGATGCAGAGTTCAAAACACTGATTACAAAGATGCTTAATGCTCTATTGGGAAAAGTAGAGAACTCCAACAAAGAGATAAAAATGGAGGTGGAGATTATAAGAGGGAACCAGTCTGAAATGGAGAACACATTATCTGAGATGAGAAGTATATTAAATTGAATAAACAAAGGAATAAACAAAGTGAATAAAGAGGATCATATGACCTTTCTAGAGGACAGGAAAGCCAATCAGTACACTCAAACAGAATAGTAAGAAAAAAGATGCCAAGACTACAAAGATGATTTAGGGAGGATATGGGATACTATTAAGGCTCTAAATATTCATCTGATCAGCATAAGTGAAGAAAATCAAGATGTTGAACAGCTGTTTGAAGAAATAATGATGGAAAACTTCCCTAACCTGGTGAAGGAAATGGACATAAAACCCCAGGAAGCTCAGAGGATTCCAAAAATCAGGGATCCAAAGAGGCCCACACCAAGACACATCATAATTAAAATGCCAAAGATTAAATACAAAGAAAAAATTCTAAAAGCATCAAGAGAAAAACAAATAATTACACATAAGAGAACACCCATATAACTGGCAGCTCATTTCTCAAGAGAGACTATGCAGGACAGAAGGGCTTGGCAAAAAATATTCAAAAGAATGAAGACCCAAAATATACAACAAAGAATAATTTATCCAGCAAAGTTATCATTTAGAGTTGAACGGATAAAGAGCTTCCCAGACAAAAATAAACTAAAGGAATTTATCACCACCAAGCCA
>NW_006442484.1:11378795-11379087 GCF_000325575.1 Pteropus alecto
TTTACATGCATCCTGGGTTCACGCCCCAGTGGACCTATGGTCCATGGTCTATGGCCATGCCACCCTGAACAAGCCTGATGTCTGATCTCGGAAGCTAAGTTAAGTTGGGCCTGCTTAGTACTTGAATGAGAGACCACCTAGGAAGACCAGGTGCTGTAGGCATAAATAATAATAATAAATAATAATATTTTTTTTAAAAAAAACAGGAATAAAAAATGGTAACAATTACATTCTTATCAATAAGTACCTTAAATGGAAAAGAAGTAAGTACTCCAACCAAGAAATGGAGTGG
>NW_006442484.1:11380115-11380751 GCF_000325575.1 Pteropus alecto
CGTCTGCTCAGAAAAAGAAACCATCAACAAGGTAAAGAGACAACCATTCAAATGGGAAAATATATTTGCAAGCAACGCCTCCGATAATATCCAAAATATACAAAGAACTCACATGACTCAATAACAACAAAAAAACAAATGATCCAATCAAAACATAGGCAGAGGATCTGAACAGATACTTTTCCCTAGAGGACATACAAATGGCCAAGAAATATATGAAAAGATACTCAACATCACTAGCTATTCGGGAAATGCAAATCAAAACCACAGCAAGATACTATCTCACTCCTGTTAGAATGGCTATAATCAACAGGACAAGCAATAACAACTGTTGGAGAAGATGCTGAGTAAAAGGAATCCTCATGCATTGCTGGTGGGACTGCAAATGGGTACAGCCACTATGGAAAACAGTATGGAGGTTTTTCAAAAAACTAAGAATTGATCTACCATATCCAGCAATCCCTCTACTGAGTATTTAGCCCAAAGACTTGAATACTCATATCCGAAAAGATATTTGTACACCAATGTTCATAGCAGCATTATTAACAGTGGCCAGGACATGGTAGCGACCGAAGTGCCCTACGATAGATGATTGGCTCAAGAATCTGTGGTACATATATACAATGAAATATTACT
>NW_006442484.1:11380857-11392936 GCF_000325575.1 Pteropus alecto
ATGATATCACTTATATGTGGGATATAAACCTAAAAGCAACAAATGAACAGGACAAACAGAGACTCATGGATATGGACAATGAACTAGTGGTTACCTCAAGGGAAGAGGAAAATAAAAAAAGAAAATGTTAAAAAATATATAAAAATATAAGCTTGAGAAGAAATTAAAATATTGGCACAATGAAAAAATTTTAAAAATAAAAAATAAAATTCACCTTTGTAATATCACTAACAAGCAGTGACCCAGGTGTGATGAAATAGATTGTAGGAACTTAAAGCTTCTCTAGTACCCATGTCCTCAAGAACAAGCTAATGAGATAGTTAATTTTTTTAAATTTATTATTTCCTTTTTATAACCAATTTTTATCTTTAGACTATGGTATCATAGTTGGAATTTCAGACATGATGGCAGATCAATCAGAGGCTATTTCTTGATTGTGATGAAAAAGAGATCTGTCTGTATTTTTCCAATCAAACACCATGCTTGGTTTTCTTTCCCATATAAAGGGCCCATCCTGCTTCCAAAGGATGAGTAATTGTGAAGAATAAAACATTTTTCTTATAAGAAGTCACAAAAATAACCCTCTGCCCTCACATCATTTCCTTTCCTCCTGCCACTATAATTTATGAAAATGATGTAAAACTTTGGACTTTAGCAAATACTGCAAAATCCGGTCTGCAATTAGTTTTATATGTTTAAGGTTTCCTTCATCAGAGCAAATCATAATTCTTCAGAAGCAAAAGTAAGCCTTGAAAAAGACATGAATCTGCAAGTTCCCATTTTTAGAGAAATTGATTTATAAGGAAAAGGACTTTAGTATGCCTCCCAGGTAGAAAACTCCCTATAATAAACTTTGGGGAAATTGGTACAAGAAGCTGCCATCAAATTCTAGCTCTCAAAACTTACGGTCAACTTTTATTATTACCAGGTGCCAAGGACTGTGCTGGAGGCTTTCACACGCATTAGGCCATCAGTATCAGGGAGCTAACTTGGTGTAATCTAATTTTCAACAGTGTCAAAAATAAAGCATAAGGCTATTATGAAGCCCAGGTCCTCGGAATAACTCTTAAGAAGAAGCTACTTCAAATCGTTCTCTGACTACCAATCTTGCTTGTCTCCTTTGACAAGCTTGGTACTTGCCACTTAATGGTACCCAGCAATGATTATTGAACTGAACAAATGCCACATAAAATCTAGGACCTGCTGCCTCTACAGTTTCTCCGGGCCTTCAGAGGGTTTATTAGAAGGCAGGACATGCTCTCCCTGAACATTCTATTTTGGTGATTTATGATATGAGAGATGATTAAAGATTTACAAACTTGGCATCATTAATATATAAATAAATCACATGTAACTAATAAGTTAAGGATGTCATTCAAAAATTACAAAGGAAGTCAAAGCCTATTTACTAGGACCTGTCAGATCTGTGATTTATTCTCGTTATCAGAAATGTAACACTGGATTGTATTTCCAACTTGATTTTAGAATGACTCTTTTAACGATAGCTCGATCTTAATGAACATAACTTTTGGTGAGAAAACAGCTAAATCTGCTTGCAGTACATGAATTTCATTCATATAGGCTTCCATGGTCACATCTGTAAAGCCAAAGGAAAAAAAATAAACATCTTCGGAGACAAAGGACCACCAGCCAGCCTTGAGTAGTCTAATTGACTCTGGGTATTTTCTTGATTTTCAGGTCAAATTGAATAACACCTAAGCTAAATTATTTGCTTTTATACAAAAAGACTCTTTCCTACCCAGAAGTTCAAGCTCTTTTAATAAAAGAAATTCAGGAAGTCTCATGTTCGCAATGATTTCTAATGCAGTAGAGTGATGCAATGTTAGAAAACAGAATTTCTGCTCATCTGGAGCAGAAAAGCAGGCAGGTGAGTTACCTAACTCAGCCAATGTCCCCATCAGGACAACATCTTTGAAAAGATTTCTCTGGTTACTTTTAAGTACCATTTCATTATTTCATATTATTTATTTTTATGTCTTTATTCAACATGTATTTTGAGAGCCTACTATGTACCAGATGCTAGGAACACCACAGTGATCTAAACCAGATGAGTTCCCTTCGATCAGGGTACAACATATCAGTGTGGGAAAGGATTTTAACCAAAATCCACAATCCAGCATGTACAACTGCACAAAGCTGATGTAAGGCAGATGCACAACTGGGAATCTGACCTAGACAAGGAAGTCAAAGAAGGACTCTGGGAGGAAGTAATCATTAACTCTGGAAATGTGGAAATGAAACATGTAAAGATTGCTCCAGGCAGGAAGAACAGCATGTGCAGTCCCCATCATTGGAAGGAGAAGGATGACCACAAGGAGCAAGTAGATTACCAGTGTGTGACTAACACAGAACCAGGAGGGAAAGCATGTGCAAGATGGTTAGAGGGCAGGAACCAGATCATTAGGCCTTGCTGGTCTGCTTGAGAGTTTCGCCTTCATCTTCCCAGCAGTGGGAAGCCAGGAAGGGTTACATGGAGGGAGGTGTCATGATGAGCCTTGAGTTTTCAAAGATGGGTGCAGGGAAGAGAACAGATTAGAGGGGAACAGAGTGTCTGTTAGTACGTCAGTTAGGAGTCTCAGAGCCCTGAAAGCAGATGATGGTAGCTTAGACTAGATGGTAGCAGTAGTGTGGAATGGAGAGATTTGAGAGAATTTCTCCTATCCACTTCCATTGATGAACTTATGCCCTCTATCCTTATATTCTAAATAGCTTCGCTTCTGTCTAAATTGATTTTCTTGCCTGCTTAATGCTTCCTTCTGCAGTACCAGCTTTTAGTGCTATGCTTTATAATAAGGACTCAGTGTGTATTTGTGTTATGAATAAGTAGTTCCCATTTTCATTATGTTTTTCCCTACTCCATAAGATTCTTCCAATCCAATCTGACCTATAATGCACCATGGAGGCATACACACAGAGGTCACAGAACTGGCCCAGTGGCCCCAAGAGCACAACTTGAGACTCCCTGGGGTGGGGGAAGTAAGGGTCGCCCCTCACTCCACTCCCAGCCCTCAACCTTAAATGCAATGACAGTATGGAAATAGTGGTCAAGAGAAAGTGAAGGCTTGAGGAATGGATTTCATGTCTCTGAGCTGAGTTTTCTCCATAACACCTGTTGACTTCCATCTCATAAATCGCCTTTGATATGATTTCCATGTGTTGTTAGCACATTTTCTAGATTCTCAGATAGCCTTCTAACATTCTAGTAGTCTATTTCCCAGACTGCATAATATTCTTAATAGCATGAGATAACTCATAACCTAACGGTGATAACACAAACATAAAGCATTTTTTAAAAGGTCTTTTCTCTATATTACCTCTTTGTTCACTTACAGTAACCCCATGAAGTAGGCAAGACTGGAATTGAACCTCTAGCAGTGGCTTGAGGAAGCAACCCAATCTTCAGGACTAAAATATCACATGCACTTCCTAGTCTGACTATTTGGGAAGACCAAGTGTGGCCTCCCTAAGAGTCTTGGCCATCCAAGTCCAGGTGCCCGAAACCTGGAGTGCATGCCGTTTCCTTCACAGACTCTTCTTCTGGAGGATGCTTAGGGTCCTGTGACATTTAAGAAAATTTAATTTTA
Source organism: Pteropus alecto (assembly GCF_000325575.1). Classification (NCBI taxonomy): domain Eukaryota; kingdom Metazoa; phylum Chordata; class Mammalia; order Chiroptera; family Pteropodidae; genus Pteropus; species Pteropus alecto. Next base: position 11,384,463 of record NW_006442484.1, read on the forward strand.
GCCATTTTACGCAGACAATGATCTGAAACTGGAAAGAACATCCACAGCTTTTGTTAGCAAACAACCATTTTCTGCTCATACCCAGAAATTATTCCCACTGGATTTCTCTATTTGAGCTACTTACTACAAGGTAGATGTCCCCTTGTACTAATTACAGAGACAGACATGGATGGAGGATGGTATAAAACTGGCTTTGACACTTTTCACACTCTCTCTGATTGATAACAGAAGCAAAGAATCTTAGAGTTAGAAAGGTCCTTAGCAGACATCTAGTCCACTTCCTTTGCCCCCAGCCAATATCATTGTATGTGCACAGGCATGTGTGTATATCCAAAATGTTATATCTAAATCATGTTTTTGAGAGTGCAAAGGTCCATGCTGGCAATGCTGCAATTAATCAAAATCTTTTCTTCGGGAACTATCTTTAGAGTCATTTTATAAGCTATAGGAAAAAAGTGATGACTTCACTTTAAAGAAGTCAGGGTTCCTTTTAACCCAGAACAACTCCAGACTGGAATCCAAACAACAAGTGGCATTTGTGAATAAGCAAATCCACCCTCAAAGAATAAACATTTGCTACCACTGAAGAGTATCAAGAAAATGTGGCCATAGGTGTTGCAAGCATCAGGGGTACTCCCAAAAGGTAATAGCAGTGTCATTCTCCTGGATTCAGAATCTCTGAAGTGCCTTTGTTAATGAGATCATAGTCACTAGCATGTAGAAGTTCTAGTGTCTCTGCTTCAAAAAAAAAAAAAAAACATTCATTGTCATATTATAGTCACATTTGGGATCTCATTTTATTTCTGCACATCTCCAAAGTTCTGGCCCTTATTGTCATCTTTCCTCGGCTCAAAAATGTCTGCATCAAATGGCATGGTCAGCGAGGTCCAGAATGATGTCTTACTCAATTATGGCAAAGAGTAGTGACAGGCATGCTGAAACACTTACCTATGGGGACAATGAAGAAATCACTGTCTAACAATTTTATTGTCCGTGTTTATTAACATGTGGGAAGTGGTCGTATATTACAGAAACTGATTTAACTATAAAAATTAAAATATGTGTGAGTTTTTAAATTGTCCATTGGCAATTAGCCCAGTATATGGGTGGGGGATAGGAGGTAGGGAGTATAGAAATTGTTCATCTTACCTAGGAAACCATAATTTTAAAAATAAGAAATATAAACAAAAACAAAAATAAACTGCACCTTCAGAATTTTTCAGGGAACACATTTCTTCTAGTCTCTTCTAGTCTCATCCCATCTCAACGAAAATGTATCTTTGAATCCCGTCATTTTACTTTTAAAATTTTTAAAGAAAATAAACAGGAATGTTTACACTTTATCTAAAAATATGTTTATCAAAGAAATATTTATGAGTTGAAAAACTGAAAACAACATTCTCTTATACAAATCAAGAGACTGCTTAAATAAATTATTGTATAAATGTAGGTACAATACAATGCCACTACTAAAAAACATGTTTTTGTAAAAAATTTAATGACAAGGGGAAAGAGAATTAAAAGCAAGAATCATGTCAAAAGAGTCTTTTAAATGCAACTGAGATGCCAAGTAAGACCAACCTGTTCACTGAATTTGGCCATTAGGAGACCAGTGGTGACCATGGCCCAAAAAGTTTAAAAGAAGCCAGACTGGTGTGAGTTGAAGAATGAATGAGAGATGTGGAAGTGGAAGTCATGATTGGGGTCTTCTCAGTCAGGACTTGGTTTGGAAAGTCCACCCCCCACAAGCCCTAAGAAACAGAAGGCTCAAGACTCAAGTATCTTTCCATCTTAGGGGCTCACCCTCCTCCTCTGAGCCCCACATCTGTCTCAGAACGTATCTGCAGGATTTTAATATATAGAGGTGACTGAGTGACAACACAGAGATGTTAATGTCACTGAAAGAAGTTCAATGTAAAGATTTTATTACTTACATTTCCTGAGAGGATGGGGCATGCCATACTGTGCAGGGCCACATGGGGAAGCACCAGGTGTGGGCGGAAGCCTGAAGGGCTGAGTGGAAAGCATGGCCCAGAGCCCTTATTGTGTTTTCCACAGGAAACAGTTTAGGCCTGGCTAATTTGAACAATATCAGTGGGCTCTGGATTATGGAGGTTGTCTCTAGTTGTCTGATGCTTGGGCTTGGCTGATTAGGGAAGAGAAATTTTGCCTCCTGGAGTGTGTGAGCCAGCTAGAGGTGGTGGTAGCTGTATGGGTTCTTGATTGGTTACTTTGCAAATGAAAGGCACATTCCAGGAGCCCAGGAGTAGTGGGGGAAAGTCCTTTGCCATCTCTAAGAATTTACTAGCCTTAGGAGGCACAGTCTGTCCTCAGTCAGAGAGAGCATGAATGCCAGAGCATCAAGAATACAGACAATAAGAAAACATAATTAATAAAATTTCTGTGAAGAAGCAGCTGCCCCCAAGGATCTGGAACACAGAACAAAGCATCGCCTTATCCCAGGCATATTTGTCTCTTTCTTTTAAGAAATGATCAAACTAAATCTCTTGACCTAGTTCATGACACTTTGTTCTAATCCTTACATAATATATGCAACTCTGACATAATTATGTCCCCCTAAGTGTTGATTTCCCTACTGGATTGTGGGTGTATTTTGTTCATCTTTGCATCCACCGAAGTACTTTCCTTGCACTTTATAAAATGTGCACCTTTTCAAAGAAGGCAGTTTCGACCATAACCATCCCCTACTGACAGCTGGTGAATTACTAAATACCCTAGTATGAGAACTCTGCAAAAGAGAGTAAGCATCAAAGGAGTGCATAAACTGGCAAAATTTATTGGACATATATATGTGGATGTGTGTATTGTCCTCAACTGAGGTTTTAAAGTTTTCAATATACCCTGTCACTCCAAACAGTTAAGAGCCTGTGCTTAAGATCATTTTGCCAGGTTGCCAGGTAAATTTTAAGACATGAGATGATGGAAAAGATAAAAGGCAGGGAGAAGGTCATGGAGTATACAGTAGGAAGGGTGTATTACCTGAATGAAACTCACCAGGCGGATGGGCATTCAAACCCCTCAAAACTGGGATAGTGGAGCCATAGCTGTATTTGTCTAACAGTTGAGACTTGCAGCCGTTATATGGGAACAGATGAGACAGAACACCATGTGCGATTAGGCCAACGTGCAGCTATTCGCATTTGGAGGCTTGTTAGGCAATTTCACATTCTTCTGGAGTTAAGCCAACTGATGGGCTGTGACATGAGATAATCGGTGTCACTCATGTGTGAAGGTCCCATAAGAGATGATAAGAAGACTATGCAGAAACAGGCATACCAGGGTCTCTGTGTGTGAGCAGACAGAATAAATGCATGTAATAACAATGCCCATTTGCAGAACAACAGCTTATTTCAGCAAGCTGACAATAACAAGAATTTTCTTGAAGTGTTGCTCTTAATGATTTGGAAAGAAAATAATGAACTCCATTTCTTTCTGTATGTCAGATAGGTAGAGTATATTAAAATTCTTCTTCTGTTTGGGAAACAACAGATATTTAGAGATAAATTGAAATGTGTATTTTTCTCAGTGACTTTCAGGTTTAAGAGCATGTAAAAGTATAATAGGTGGCATGGAAAATGTCTATAATTTTTTCCCTGTACCTTTACTCAACCCTGTATCTACTCCCTTTCCACTCCCCTATGTTGAACCAAGTCCTGACTGGTTCATAATTTCCATTTCCACAGCTCTCATTCATTCCTCAACCCACATCGACATGGCTTCTTTAAAACTGCTCAGACCAAGATCACCACTGGCCTGCCAACAGCCAAATCCAGTGAACATGTTGGTCCTACTTGGCATTTCTGTTGCATTTAAAAGATTTTATTGGTGTGATTCTTGCTTTGGGGAACTTGACAGTCCAAGGAAAAATTCTACCATCATGAAATCAAAGATTTACATCAGGCTTGTATAGGACCAGGGGCATGAGGGCAAAAATAGCTTCCAGCTCCAGTAGCCTTCCAGTGGAAGGGGCAGAAGGGCTGAGTGAAGACTCTGAAAACTGGATTTCTCCTGGAGGCATTTGTTGGTGGGGCAAGAACTATAACTTTCTAGGAAAACAAGACAAAGTAAACATCACTCAAAAAAGGTAAGTGCTGCAGTTTTGCACACTCATTCGTAATTTTTTTCAAAGTATTTTCATTCTTTCTATGTAAAAGGAGCATGACTTCATTGATAGAGTTTATTCTATAAACTTAGGTGAAGCCAGTACTGGGGTGGGTTATCTATTGTACATAATACTCAGCCAAAAGTTACTGGTTTGTGTTTTCAAATCTGAAAATATCTCTGAGCCAAACAATCATATCACTTGATATATACCTATCTGTGAACATGCTGTTGCTCCTTTTCTTTTTCCCCCTTACCCTGGGTAACTCCTGCCCCTTTTCTTCAGGAAGCCTTCCACGTCTCACCCTCCAAACCCGGATTGGGTGACCATCATGTCACCTTCTGCTTCAAACTGTCACACAGCTTAAAAAAGAATCATTAGGATAGAGTCAGCTGAGTTTCTCTTGCCTGGTCAACTGCAGAATCATTGACAATGAAGATAGTATATCTTATTCATCTTTAGTGCTTAATGCAATATCTGGCAATGAGTATGCATTCAATAAATTTTTGTAGAACGAATGAACAAAATAGTATTATTACTAGCCAACAATAGCACCAATTTGAATCCATAATGCTCTAAAACAAAAATACTGAACTGTTGAATGCAATGCAATACACAATTGAAATTACTGAGCTATTAGAAACCAAGGATTTTAATGCTGCACATGTAAAATATGCTCAATACAGAGAAAATATAAGTCCCAGCATTAGTTTCATGCCATGTGTGCTGATAGCACAGATTAGCTATTTGTCTTCATTTAGCTTCATAGTAGTATGTTATAAGAACACTATTTGAAAGAGTATCATATGATTTTATTGAATATTCAATAAAAGTCTAATAAAATTGAAATGCTGGTGTCCATAGGAAACATTGTACATCTTTGTTATTCATTCTACCTTAAAGTCAAGTCCTATTTTAGAAGCATTGAAAAGCATGTCTTCAATTCTAAACTCCTCAATAATGCTCAGTGCTGTGTGATACAGACCCCTTGTCATTCTGGAAAATGAGGACTTTCTTTGCAATATGGAAAATTTTAGATATTTCTTAAAACCACTATCTGCCAGAAACAGAGGAACCAGACAACATATATGTTCTTGAAATGAGCTAAAGGCATTAGCATTGTGAAAGAGAGAGGGGACTATATACCCAAAGGTGGGTACCCAGGAATGATAAAAAAAAATGCAAAAAATAAATTTGGGTCAGTGAGTAAGTTATCTCAGTACTTCTTCCAGCAAATCTCTCTCCCTTGTCTCTTATCCTAGTAGAGGGCATGGTAGGGTGGGGGTCAATAAAAGAGCCTTCTGATCTCTCCCGCTTCTGTAAGATTCTCCAAAACCATGTCTCATTTCCTTCTACCTCTTCAACAAACCCAATAGTTTCTCCTGAGAAATTAAGCTCTTGAAAAACCAGGACAAAAGGACTATCATGCTACTTCTACCTTCTACCCTACCATGAGGTTGTTTTGAATCAATGAAGTTCCAAGCGAGTTACTGTATGAAGAGGAGTACAAAAAAAAGAGAAAAAAAAAAACCAGACATACACCAATTAATGCCTCAATCAACATCAGAAAGTCACACACATAAGTACACAGAAATGGATTTCCGTGTGTCTCTTATAAAAAAGAGCAAATAATCCAGAGGCTTAGTTACAACATTTGTGGAGTTTTATTAGTAGTAAAGATGCTCTCCAGGTTTATGAAGGCCTGAGCAATGCAGAGCGGCTGCTGGACTTCCAGGTGAGCATATGGAATGCTAACCAAGAGTTCTCTTAGGGCTATTGCTGAGTGATTCAGACAGCCTGGCAGTTTCGCCAGCATAATTAGGACAGAAGCTCTCATCCTGTCTGCAGATGGTAATCAATCCAATTTGCTCACCTCCTGAAGTTATCTGCCCCTTGCCACTCCTCCTCAGGAAGCAGAAATGAAGACCCCTCATGAGTCACAGGCATGATGGATTCTTCGGTAACTGACAGTGACAGGAAAAAGGCTAATAGCTGGGCATAAACAAGGAACAAGCCACCAGAGCAACAGCTCAGTACCAGTACAGTCTCCTTTGGAGAATAATAACATGAGCAACTCCACAATCTCACCTTGATTTGTGAAAGAAAATGTCAATCACAGGGGAGGATGCTGTTTAAATCCACCTGTTTTTACTTCTCAAATTACCAGATGATTTAATCATCTTCCTTTAATAAGCTACAAAGGGCTGATCTTTAAAAGCCTCCTACAAGCAGGAATATTTAAAAGCAAAGTGCTTTCCAAGCACCAAAGGGCTAAGTGTTATCCATTAGTGTTCTTCTTTGCTCTATGGAACTTGCTACCATCATAGATCAAGTGTCTGGGCCAAAGATGCAGCTCTGTGAGACTATTCAAGAAAAGCCTCCTGTATGCCTCCTCATTGGTGCTTTTGCAAACCCCCGTTCATGCAACCTTCCAGGTAGGCATTGTTATCCTCACTTTAAAGATGAATCATCAGAAGCTCAGAGAGGTTAAGTAGCTTTCCCAGGGTCACACAGCTTGTGACATCCCACTAGGCAGGAGTCATGAGTGACTGTGATACTTATAGTGCCTAATCTAATGCACCCAGTAGACCCTTAATGAAATCATAAAACAGGCTATATATTTTTGTCCTTTTCTCATCTTTACAGATCCTCTGGCCCCCAAAAACTGGCAGCCATCTCCCTATGGAAGCAGGAACATGTCTAGCTTCATACAACCTAATATGCCTCTGGCAAAAGCTTTGATTTATCAGTTTAAAGTAAGCAGGACTGATGTAGGGCCAATGTCTCCACTTCATTTGGGTCTCTTTCAGATGCTGGTTCCCTTGTGTCTTCATTCTAACCCTGACCCCATTAAAATATAAAAGTGCTTTATTGTCCATTTATAATACATATATTTGGAAGTTAGCAATGAAAGATCTTTCAAGATTTTCTAATCCAACCCCTCCATTTTTTTATAGATGGGAAAAGTAAAAAAACACAGAGAGAGGGGTGGTGGCTTGGCTCTTCTCTGCAGCTCCAGCCCACTGCTCTGAGGTCATGCCATTCTGACCTTTATGTGTAAAAGATACTTTCTAGCTCTCCAAGGACACCTCCATGCTCCTCCTATTTTTAAATTTGGGATAAGGCATAAGACTCCGTTCATTCCAAAGGAAATTCTGACAACAGCCATTCAGTGAAATAAGTGTTTGCCTATAAAATCACACTATTAGGAATCTAGTATCATTATTGTTGAGTCGATAGGGAGCACCTATGGAGGGGTCAGGGGCAAGCAGGAGTAGAAGAAACAGCCAGGCTCCTTTTCCATACGTCCCCAGGCCTGTGCCTTCCTTATTCCTGAAGTTTCTGATTTTATGTCTCAACAAATATTGGCCAAACATCAGCAGCCCATGACCCCATTATCAGGTCCCAGATCAACCATATCCCTAATCCCAGTCTTCTATATGCCTAAAAACTCCTGTATACATGCAGGCAGATCACACCCCTCAGCCCTATGCCTCCATCCTTAGCATGAGACAGAAGATGTAGGAAGTTGGATGTCCTGCTCAAGAGGGAGGAGCAGGGATGAAAGGGGGTGACATAAAGCACACTAGCCATTATAGTCCAGGAGGGTCAGAGGAAGTATAGATCTTGGGAAACTGCACTGTTTGAAACTCTGGGGATTCTACTTGCAATGTGTGTGTGTGTGTGTGTGTGTGTGTGTGTGTGTGAAGAGGGTGAGAGAAAATGGCATTGGAAAGAGCTCTCAATCCTAATGCCATCATAGGTAGAAAAGCATTAACGATAATGAGAAAAGAAATTCTTCTCAAAGTGGTGTGGTGGGAAACAATGGGGTGCCAATGAAAAAGGCAGACTCCTCAGCTCACACTCCTGTTAGATGCAGACTATTACACTTAGTACCCCTTGGGGTCATTTTGATGAATACAGACTGAGTCTGCTCTGGCACTGGCACACAGTGAAGGTTCAGTGAATGCTGGCCCTGAATGTGCTGGTGGAGAGGTGGGGAGTAATAAGGAGCATAGAAGGAGGAGAGTACATGACCCCCTTCTCCTCAGGTCTAAAGAAAAACTAAATCTACTAATTAAAACTTTTTAAATTCTTATCCTATGTCTCTTAATGTTTCAGAAATTTACTAAACAAACTCTCAGGAGCAAACTGCAATCTGTTGCTTCTTTTAAATGTTTTAAACTCGTAGCTGCTGTTGGTGGTAGTCTTAGATATCCTGGAGAGCCCGCTAGTACAGATTATATGAAAGCCTAAGAACTCTGAGGCAGCTAGTGAGAGAAAACCCTTCAGAGAGAACTAAAGTTCTTAACAATTATTGCTAACTATGCTATGAAAGGAAGAACACTCT
>NW_006442484.1:11392946-11412714 GCF_000325575.1 Pteropus alecto
CTCTTTCAATTACCAAATGTCAGCTCTAATCCCCACTTGTGAGCATTGGAAATAAAACGATGCAATAATTACACAACCTGCAGGAAAACTGACAAATATATTCCCAAAACAAATGATTTATTGAGGCAGCCCAGCCACAGTTTGGCTTCACTCCTTAATGAAATCTGTAAAAATTGTGCCCTGTGCTTCAATAATCACAGTGATTTCTTACAAACCAGTGATTAAGAAATAGATGAGGAAAACATTTTAGAAACTCTAAAATCTCTCTGATTTGTTGGAAATCTCTCCAGAATGATTGACTACCTACTTAGATAGCCTATTAAAGAATCATAGGCTATCTAAGGCATGTCACAGGCATGACAGAAAAGACCTTTCACAATAGAGGTCATTTTGGAGATGAGACGAGGTTAAGTGCCATGCTGAGGACATGCAGTGGTAGAGCCAGGATGAAACCTAAATTCCTGAATTTTCAGTCTTTCTCCACAATCCCCCTTAGACATACCTATTAGCAAGGCGTAATCATGTGAACCATTAACCTCTATTACTTCCTACTTAAAAGCTAAGCCAATCAATATGTTACCTTCACCAACAAGGTGATCATGTGGGAGCAGTTACTCTTGATCAGAAAATTAATTAGTTGGGTAATGCAGAAAGAAATGTGCAAACCATTCTACTCTTGGGCACAATATAAATAGGAAAGGCTAGGGGGGTATCTGAGAGTCTGAGTGATGATATTTACCCAAGAGGATGCTTGTATTAGACCATGCGATTCTTCTCTAATGGGGCCATTCAAGTTCCTTGTATACCCTAAGTAGTAAGAAGAAAATTGCCTAGAGGTGCAGAAGATTGTAAAATTAAGGCAATGAGAAGAGAAAACTGGGAAAGCAGGTAAGAGAAATAGAAAAGCAACATGGAAAAGAAGATTTGTAATAAAATATAATAAATATATTCTTAAGTCATGAGAAGCATATAAGTTAATGAACTATTTAAACTCATCCATCACTATGAGTTTGCAAATTATTGGTAGTGTTTCTAAACCATAATTTATGCTACTCTATTTCACATTTCAGGTAAATAATTGAGACTCCCTGAAGCAGTAATTAGTAAACTATTTTGGATGACAGATTTTTTTGAAATCTCAATGAAAGCTATGAATTCACTTTCCAAATAAGCTCATATCTATACATACATTAACTATTGTATAAAATTTCAGGATGTACAAAGACCCTTTTGAAATTTCTCACTAGATCCCAGGAAATGGCACTCTGTAATAGACTGAGAAGTTTTATCCAATTGTAGAAGTATAAATATATACCCAAAAGTCCTGAAATTACTTCACCCTTGAATTTCTCAAAAAATTCTGATCTAAATACACCGCTGGTGAGAAGCTTCATCTACCTGAGATGGAACCTAATGTTTCTGTCTATCCTTCAAACTTTCACTATGTCACATTCTACATATTCTTAAATAATCTCATGATGTTTTTAGGTCTCTGGATTCTCTGCTTCCTGAGCACAGGCATCTTTCTTTTATATATAGGTCTGTGTTTGTATGTATGTGTGTAAATATGTATGTATGTATGTATGTATGGGGGCATGTATGTATATGTTTATGATATAATATTCAAGGCATAGTTTTTCTGAGGATCAGGTTTCATATCTGGAATTTGAGAAGACCAATATCTGTCACATTTTTCTCAGAGTTGCTAAGAAAATAAAACGAGATCATGGACAGAAATGTTCTTTTAAAACTTTATAAAAGACCATAAAAATGTGTGGCATCATTGTTTGTGCCATCATATTGTTATTACATGCAATACTTAAATGCAATTTGCAAGCCTCAGTATCATTTCAGCGAGTTAATTTGAAATGTTTGTCTACCTGTAAAATAAAGATGTTATAACTTTCCAATATATTAATCATATTGGCAATACCCTCTGCACCAGAAGAATGAATTGGTCATAGCCTGGGCCCATATTCCCCAAAAGACAAGAACCAGATTGGAGAGCTCAGATTATTAATTACACAAGGTATTTAGTATTTACTCCTTTTAATTAAGTATTTCAGTAGGTCAAAACAGGCAATCATTTCTAGAAGAGTTGATGGGCAAGATTTCACAGATAAAGTGGGGTTTATGGTGGTCTGAAGGAAGACTAACCCAATATTAGTGGTCATCTATCAGCTCCACAAAAATGCACATGCAAGCAAAGAAAGAAACCCACCTGCTGGCATTAAAAAAGGGACAGAGAAAGCAAGAGTCTTTGCATTGTATTTTTCAGATGACTTCTCCTTCCTCCCCTACTTCCAGGCAGAGATACAATTATTTAAGAAAGGTAATTTACAAAGTTCTTTAAGACCTCCAGCCATCAGGTGCCACAAGGAAGATAAGTGCTGTGCCTACTGTATCTATTTTGGTGCCATAGGTAATGCACCATTAGATTAGATCAACACGACACTCATTTCATGCTATCGGGTTCTGTTCTATTAATTCTTTACTTAAATCTGCTAAGCACCTCTTCGTTTGCTTACCACTGTTACAATTTAATATGTACAACCAGAGTTGGAGTTTAATTGCTTCTTGAGTAAGCTAAAATCCAATATTTATAAAATGAATTCATTTAAATGAAACCGCAGCAAAATTCAGCCTCTTCTTGCAGCCCCATCATGGATGGATTTTGATCCACTCACAACACTGCTTCACAAGACTAATTCCATTAGCTGGAGAAAGCCACAGCCACCTGGGGACTGTCTTGATGATGGTCCTGCATACCCACATGCCCTCTCCTTTCCGCTCTCTACGTTGGCTGAAAGAACTAAATGTGTCAGGAAAAACATATTAATGCATTAGTGTCAACAACCCGTCCCCTTGCCACCCACTGAAGAGGACCTGGCTCTGCTGTCCTTCATCAAGAAGCAAGAGTCTAGCTGGATTTTCACCAAACCGAAGAGAAACAGGGAATAGAGTAAAAAAGACTTGAAAGCAACAAAGCTTTTGTGACCTGAAAGAGACATTTTTAAGTTGTGAGCAGGAGAGAGAGGAGCCTACCTTTGTATGGGAGTCAGAGAGAGAAAGAAAAGGAATGGGGCTCTGAAAATTTGGCTCTGTGCACTGAAGATAATCTTTCTTTGGCATTTTCTCAAGACTAAAGTCAAGATTTAAATTGTTTTTCAAGAATTATTAGAGGCTGGACTGGAACTTTTTTGAATGAGAGGCTGCAAAGAGAATGGGTTTTAAGGAGTCTTACAAAACAGGCTCTTTGTGAAGCTAAAGATTCACAAAGCATCTCCAGCCCACATCTGAGGAGCAGAGCAGAGCAATAGCAGGGCCTTACAGGTCCTCATCATGGGCAGGATCAGGCTGCCCAGAACACAGCGTAATCTTACGCTCTTCATCAGGCTGATCTGTATGTTTCTCTTTCACAGCAAGTTTACACATCAAATCCAAAAGTTAGGCTGGGACTCAAGAACCTCCAGAATCATCTTCTTTACATCACTTCACCAATAAGAACCTCTGTCTCTTCTCATCGCCTATTCCTAACCATTCTTAACAAGTTAAAATCTTTGTATTTGTCTCAAGATATCCCTTCCAGAAAACTCTCCTTCACATTCATCATTCTTCCTTGAGGCCAGCCCCCTCCATGAGGGGTGTGCAGGTCACTTCAGTACACAATAATTTTTAATCTTTCTAAAAACTGGACTCATGTCATTAAGTTATTAATTACTATACTGGGCAAGAGGTAATAAGAATAATAGACACAAAGATGTTAAAGGTAGGGATGGTTCCACAGACACCAAAACAGTATCAATAAAACTTAGCAACTAATTGAATGTGTCACTTAGACAGGACTCCTTACTCCTGATACCTGTGGCAGAATAATAGCCCCTAAAAAGTGTCCATGTCCTGACCCCAGGAACCTACAAATATGTTACTTTACATGGCAAAAGGAAATTAAGCTTCCAGACAGAATTAGGTTGCTAATCAGCTGACCTTAAAATAAAGAGATGAACTTGCATTATCCAGGTAGGTTGAATATAATCTTGAGGGTCTTTATAAGTAAAAGAAGTAGGCAGAAGGGAGACTCAGAAAAAGAGCAGCATGAGAAGGACTTAACTTGCTTTTGATGGATTTGAAGATGGAGGAAGAAGCCACAAGCCAAGAAATGTGGGAATCCTGTAGAAACTGGAAAAGGCAAAGAAGCAGATTCTCCCTGAAGCCTCAGAGGGAATGCAGCACTGTAGACACCTCAATTTTAGCCCCTGAGACCCATTTAGGACTTCTGGTCTCTAGAACTGTAAGACAATAAATGTGTGTGATATTAAGCCACTAAGGTTGTGGTAATTGGCTACAGCAGCCATAGAAAACTAACACAGCACCCTCGACCCCACTGTCCCACCTTCCCCAAACCCCAAACCTAAACCATGAGCCTTATCCATCAGCAACTTGGAACTAGAGGTAGTCCATACTCATATTTTCACACAAAAAAAAACTTTATTGTCCAAATGAAGCTAGCAGAGCTCTATGGGGTCAAAACTATAACACATTAGGGTTTTAAAGGGCTCTGTTGACAAGCTTGGGGACCTAATTGTCACTGTTCTTGTGAGAAAAACTAATGCCAAACAGCCAACTTTGTAATGAATATTTGGGATATGCCATATTGGTAAATTGGATACTGCCTGTGATCTATGCTGATGGTTAAATGAGAGCCATCAGTTTCAGACTCCAGACATGCCAGAGGCCAAATTACTATTCATTTCAAAAGTTTAAAATCCTGGCTTGTGATCTGGTCCAAGGGAAAAAAATAAAAATAAAACCTGCTTTAGCAGAGACCTGCACGCTGCATGAACCTTAGGCCAAGACAGAATGTTTCTTCAAAAAAAGAGCTCAGGAAGTACATTCCTGAGATTCCCAATCAGTGTTATTACATTGCTCTAAAACCACACTTAGATCTAAGGCTGTTTTGCAAAGAGCACATTGAACCACTCTTGGAAACTCTCCCTCAGAATCATATAAGCTGAAATATAATTCTAGACTTACATTTCATCAGAAAACAGAATTGGTATAATAAGGCCCATGCAACATACTGATGACATTTGGTGTCCAAATCAAATCACAAAATAGATATGAAAAATCATATTTTATTTTCTTCTCTTATAAGTAGCATGAACTTATGTTTCAGTTTTCCTCGCCTAGTCCCTGGTTTCATCTACTGTCTCTTCTTAATTATTAATAATTTCCTTTTTCATTCTCAGAACTGTGCCAGTTTGGTGAAAAATTATATGGTCATCATACATATAAAAGACTCAATCATAGTTTCCTCATACATTTTCTTAAGTCAGAGTACAACTCCTTGAGGTTTCTCCTAGGCCTGGTGAAACTCTTTATGTTTGAAGAACAGGAAGAGAGGGAAGAGGGTTTTAACTAAGAAGTAGATGATTTGGGAGTGGGACATATGCAATGCAATGTAAGTCAGTGGCAAAACTATGCCTGGTTGTATTTGCATGCATGTATAATACAAATAAACTCATTCCCCAGTCCTTGCCGTGAGCCTTAGCATCAGCAATTGGAGCCAGAGGAAATTCTTGCTCACTATTAGTAAGAAATGTATTTTCCCAGAAGAACATTGCTATTTAAGGTGGTAGAGCTCTGTGAGCTCAATAACACAAATATATATGATATATATAATTATATCATAACATATCATTATGTAGCAATCTTACATAGCTCATATATGTAATTTATGAAGCAGTATAGCTAAGTGGTAAAGCTTTAAGCTATAAATTTTTGGTGAGAATGACAAGAGTGTCAGTTCTCACCATTTCTATTCAATATTGTACTGAAGGTCTAGCTAAGGCTACTAAGCAAGAAGTAGAAACAAAAGGCACTCACATTAAAAAAAAAATAAAACTATCTCTTTCTGCAGATAACATGATTTTGTATATAGAAAATCCTAAAGAATCCACAAAATAAGAAACTACTAGAGCTACTACTACTAGAAACTACTACTAGAGCTAATAAATGATTTCAGCAAGGTTACAGGATACAAGATCAATGTATAAAAATCAGATGTATTTTTAAGCTAGCAATGAACACTCCAAAAATGAAATAAAACAATTCAATTTCCAATAGCATCAAAAGGTCCAAAATTTTCACAATAAAAACTACAAAACACAATTCAAAAAAAAAAAAAAAAAAGCAAAGGAACACCTAAATAAATGGAAACATCTAACGTTCATGGATTGGAAGACACTATCACAATGCTCCCCAAACTGATCTGCAGAGTCAAGCAATTCCTATCAAAGTCACAGCTGCTTTTTTGACAAGCTAATCTTAAAGTTTATATAGAAATGCAAAGAATGCAGAATGATCAAAACAGTCTTGAAAAAGAACAAAATGAAGGACTCATACACTCCATAATTTCAAAACTTGGGACAAAGCTAGAGTAATAACATTGCTCGATACATCCATTGATCAACAGATTAATGGAAGGAATGAAATTCAGAATCCAGAAATAAACACATACATTTATGGTTAACTGATTTTCAACAAGTGTCCCAAGACAATTCAATAGCAGAAAAGTCTTCTCAACAAATAGGGCTGGGACTACTGAACACCCATAGGCAAAAGAATGAAGCTAGACCCCTACCTCATGCCATATACAGAAATTATATACACACTGTATAAAAATACATCAGAATGGATTAAAGATCTAAATTTAAGAGCTAAAACTATAAAATGCTTAGAAAAACATAGGAGTAAATCTTTGTGACTTTAAATTAGACAACTTAGACGTGATACCAAAAGCACAAGTAACAAAAGAAAATAAATAAATAAATTTATGTCATCAAAATTTCAAATGTTTATGCTCAAAGAAAATGAAAAAGACAACCCATAGAATGGGAGAAAATAATTGTAAATCACATAACTGGTCTAGTATGTGGAAATTATAAAGAACTATTATGGCTGAACATTAAAAAGACAAATAACCCCATTGAAAACTGGGCAAATGACTGAATAGACATGTCTCCAAAGAAGATAGAAAAATAGCCAATAAGCATATGAAAAGATTCTTAACATGATTAGTTATTAGGGAAATTTAAATCAAAATTACAATGAGATACCACTTCACATTCACTAGAATGACTATAACTAAAAAGAGACAATAGAAAGTGTTGGTGAGGATGTGAAGAATTTGAAATCCTCCTACATTACTGGTGGAAATGTAAAATGGTGCAGCCACTGTGGAAATGGTTTGGCCATTCTTCAAAAAGTTAAACATGTAATTACCACATGATCCAGCAATTGCTCTCCTAGCTACATAACCAAGAGAATTAAAAGCATATGTCCACAAAAAACTTGTACATTAAATTTCATATTATTACTATTTATAATGACCAAAAAGTGGGAAAAAAGTAAATACCTATCAATAAATAAACAAAATGTGGTATATCCAAACAATGGAGTATTATTCAGCCATAAAAAAGAATGAAGTACTGATACATACCACAGCATGGATGAACCTTGAAAATATTATACTAAGAGAAAGATGCCAGTCACAAAAGTTCACATATTACATAATTCCATTTATGTAAAATGTCTAGAATAAGCAAATCTATAGAGACAGAAAGTAGATTAGTGGTTGCCAGGGTCTGAGTAGTAGAAAGAAATATGGAGTGACTGCTAATAGGAACAGAGTTTCTTTTGGGTGTGATGAAAATGTTCTGGAATTAATGATGATAGTGGCACAACTCTATGAATATAATAAACAACTGAAATGTGCCCTCTAAAAGAGTGAATTTTATAGTTGGTGAATCATATCTCAATTTTTTCAATAGAAAAATAAGAATAATAGTTGCACCCCTCTCTCTAAAGGTTGCTACGAGGATTAAAAATAAGGAAAGACATATAAAACAATCAGCATAGTGCCAGACATAATGATGATGATGATCATAGTGGTGATGTCATCTCGGGGAATATCTTGTGCTCACTGACTTAAGGACTAAATTCAAAGCTCAAGAGGTATCCATCTGCACTCTGCTTTATTTTCTCCCATGTTTCTACTCTACTGCTCCCAGCCTTTCAGCATCTGGCCCTGGCTCTAAACTCTTCTATTCAGTTCACACCAAATATTTGTATCTGACTGAGTAATCTCCTTCGATCTTCTCTCCTGCTTGACTGGCAAAGCTAAGATGTGTTAAAAATTGTCCCATGTAGCTGTACTAGCACTAGTACAAAGACTGGTTCAACACCCACCCACACAAGACAGAAACTTAAGTCAATTGTGTGAAGAGAGGGGATAATTTTGGAAACTAGGAGCTTATGTCAACATTTTAATGAAATAATAACAGATATTTTTGATTTGCACCCATGTGCAATGTTACTGCTTCACAGACAAGCTTCTTGGAGATGGTGATTCATCAGTCAGCCATACCATTGCAAGCAATGAAGAAACAAATCACTATGCCACACACATCATAAAAATGGAAATTGAGGAGGCTGTTCATTAATGCAGATTAGTTTTAAGCTTGCAATGGCTTTGCTCTGCTGAGATTAATACACACAAGAAAAATTCTCAGTGGGCCTTGGGTCCTTGGTAATGTATAGTCTTCATTACCTCTCTGACAAATGAGCCTCCCGGCTCAGGAAGAGCAACTTCTGATCGTCCGTGTTCCCTGCAGATGGACTGTGGATAAGGGCTGCCTTGAACAGGTTTCTTGGACTCTTATCCCAGCTGTGGCATCTCTGCTCTATCTCTGCCATTGTTCAGTTGCTTTGTTCTCATCAAAATTAAAGAATAATTTTGTGTCCAGGGTCTCCTCAGCTACTTTTCAACCAAGCAACTGAGCACCCAGGGACCCAATGAGCTAATTTACAAAAAAGATTCATGGCTAAAGATGGTATAATGTGTTGCCCCTCAGTATCCAAACAGAAATCTATTTCAAAGAGGGCTTTCAATTCCATAATCAAATTAGAGCTGATTTTGATGTCAAACCTAACCCAGAAATACAGGCCAACTCTGAGCAGGCACTGCTGGTTACGCGATAACCTGCCTCTTTTATTTCTCTACTCTTTTTTTCGTCTTTTTCTTCATTTTTTCTTTTTTCTCATCCTTCTCTCCCTCCTCTATCTGGTCATAAGTCCCCCCTTAGTAAGCCACTGTGTTTATTCTTTTCTACATATAATTTACATAATGAAAATACAAACCCTGCACAAAATGAGATGTGTGCCTTTAATGACCCCAATCACATCAACAAAGGCAATCATTTGTGAGTATTCCTTAAATAGTAAGCCCTAAACCTGTGGTCTCCAAACTTTTTCGAATGTGCCCCCATATGAGTAAACAATTTTTAAATGTACCTCCAATATACGTATATATTTATTTATAAGTTATGTAGATGTACTATTAGTATACACTATATAAAGCACAGTATAAAATGTTCAAAAAATAAAGGGTAAAACTAAAATAGGGGCCAGCAGAATGTTTCTTAAATTGCCAAATAGTAAATATTTTAGGCTTTGTAGACTATATAGTCTTTGTTACAACCACTTAACTCTGCCATTGTAGCATGAGAGCATCCACTGACAATATGTAAATAAAAGGGCATGGCTATATGCCAATAAAAGTTTATTCACAAAGAAAAGTGGTGAACTGGATTCAGACCATGGGCCATAATTTGTCAACTCTTGAGTTAAAACATAAGTATTAGTAAAAGTCCTAAATAGTTTCCCATGCTCACCTGGAGGCCACTGACCAAGAATACGAGGATGAATGTAATACGACTTTCCTTAATTCACCAACTCTCAGTTACTACTACAGAATATAATTTGCTCTGCTATTTCTATATACTGATATAAAGAGTATATAGAAATAGTTAGGTTCTAACTATTACAGAATATAATTTGCTCTGCTATTTCTATATACTGATATAAAGAGTATATAGAAATAGTTAGGTTCTAACCTAGACAGCTAGGTTCAGATGAAAATGTTAAGCTCTGGACCAAGCTCACTTCCAGATATATAATGTACTCTACAAGTTATATTTCTCACCAATTCTGTGGTTGGTGCTTCAACAAAATGTCAAATCCCTCTATCTTAGACCTTTGTGGTTTCTGGCAAATAATTAAAGACATGGATGTCAAATTAGAAAATCCCAAGGGTCTATTGAAAAAAAAATGAAACCCCAATTAAAATTCTAAGATATGTGTATATTAAGTTGGGTAACAAATCTTGTCAACTTGATCTTTAAAAATATTATTGCCAATGCTATTGTGTTGAACTCACCATAAACCTATTAATTATAAACAGAGATCTGGAAATTTTTGACAAATTTTTGAAATCATCTGTATTAAATCCAGTTGAAATAGGAAAAAGAAGACTGATAAATGTAACAGTTTTTGAGTATCAGGCCAGAATCTCTGATGCTTCACTGGCATAGAAAAATTTAACACTGCACTAGCATGTTAAGGATGTCATTGCAAGCAACACTCTTGGTACAGAGCCCCCTCCATGATGCTCTAGTAATAACTTCACGAAATAGACTGAAGAGTTACTTTAATTATTTTAGTCAAATTGAATGTGTCAAGGAGAAATACTATAAATAGAGGCAGCACTAATTCAAAAACATGCCCTCAGTCCCAACAATCCTAACTGAGGCAGAGAAAGAGATGCTAGCAATCAAGAAAGCTGGGTTCTAATACAGTTCGAATACAACCAGTTTCAATGTTCTGAGCCTCAGTTTTCTTGTTAATATTATAATGCATGACTTACAAAACTATTCATAGACTAAAATGAAGTAATGTATGTAAAAGTGTTTCATGCAATGCCTGGCACACAACAGGTGCTCAGAAAAGAATGAGTCTTTTCTCATTCTTTCTCCTTTATGTACCTCAATATTATCATCGCTAAAACAAAAATGCTACCAAGTTCACATGAAAACTATGAAGATTCAAGAGATAATTAAAGAAAAAAAAATCCTTGCAAAATGGAAAATTCTCAGCTCATGGAAGACATAGGTAAGATTAAAATTAACCCAAAGTATCTTGATATCTTCTAATACTCCACACAGTATATCTTTTGTCACTCAAAGAAAACAAATCGTCTACTTTGCCCCTTCAAAAGAGCTTGTGCCAGGCTGATACTAAAAATCCCTTCCCTACTTAGGTGTTTTCCATGTCTATCAACTAAAGCTCTTCCTTTTGCCATTTCAGATGCCATACAAAGAAAACATTATGACCCAAAGACCACTTTTCTGTAGCATATCAGCACTAGTCTTGACACACCGAACCCAAATTCAAGGTTATTAAGAAAACAATGGAAAGAAGTGATTCCTTCTTCTTCTTCTCCAGCAGCGCAGGATATCACCACAGACCTACAAAGCATTTACATGTTTTACCTGGAAATTGTTCTAGGAGGCCATCTATGTAGCACAATTTGAGGGAGGCCAAATAACCTGTGTGCTCAAAATTGATTATCATGTGTGACCTAAAATCTTGTCATTTCCAATTGTTTTAGTCATAGATAAATTTACCAAATATTTCTGGTTTGCCACTCTTCAAGGCACATAGTAGAATTGTACTTCTTACTCTCTCTCCTTGTGGCTGGTGTGGCCATGTGACTAATTTTTGCCATTTAGTGACAACTGAAAGTCTTGCATGCATCCCCATGCTGGGGGACTGAATGGGAGACTTTCCAGAGCTCTTTTCTCCACTAATATGCTGACTTGCGACATTTAATATGGTGGCTGCTCTCCATCCAGGATGAAGATATGTAACCAGAGTCCAGTTATTACTTCATGGTAGACACGTGGCATGAGCATAAAATAAAGCTCTCTTGTTTTAAGTCACTAAGATTTTGAGATTGCTTGTGAATGAAGCATAATGTAGCCTACCCTAACAATGATGCCAGCAAAAGTAGTCATTGGGTTTCCCTTAAAGGCAGATTTTAACTCAACTGTTAGCAGCAAATAATATAAAATAATCAGTTAGTAAATTAACCATAAGAAAGAGCACATTTTTTAAGGAATGAAACATGTATAAAGACAAATCATTAACACTCAGTATTCCAAAATATGGCAGAATGCCAAGCAGGCAGGCCAGAATGAGACAGTATTAGAAATTCTTCTGAACATATATGGCCTGAGAGCTAAAATACACTTATAGTTAATAATTATTATCATTATAATTGCAAATATTTAATGAGAACTAAGTATATGTTAAGTATTGTGCTAAGTGCTTTACATCAAATATATCATCTGATATAATCCTTATAATAACAGTATGAGGTAAAGAGCTATCCCAATTTTACATGGGTGATGAAGAAAGCAATAAAAACATGTTACTTGCAGGTTACTTATGGGTCTATCTAAAGCCAAACTAATCTCTCAACTGAAATGATAATAGATATAGAGATAGATAATAGATAAATCTATCAGTATGTATAAAAACAATAAGAAAAAAAACCCACAATGTATTATCTTTAGAGGGTGAGATTGAGTGTTTTTTGTAAATTCTCTGATTAAGCCTACATTTATAATGTTTATAATCAGAAAAAAATAATAAATGTTATAAAAAGCATGTAAGAACTATTAGCTTTGGGTAGCACATCCAAATACGTTGCCAGCTCTCATAATAGAGACAAACAAAATGAACATTTATGTGCTGAAAACTTTGTATTCATCATTTCATTTAAGATCCACAATAGGCTTATTATATAGATGTTATCTACCTTTTTAACTGAAAGGGAAAACCTGAGATTTGTGGAGGTGTAAGTGCACATGGCTAGAAACTGACAGAATTTTAAACTCAAGTCTGTCTGACTTCTAAAACCTAAACACTTTCTTCTATTTCTGAAATGATAGAAATAGTTAAGTAATTAATTATTAAAGTGGCATTTATCTTGCAAGTCTCAGACATGACCAGTGAAGGAATCGTTTGTGTTTTGAAGACTGTGCTCACGCTGGGGGAGAATTGAAGTTTCTCTCTCTTATTTAAAGTTGAGGCCGCCAACCCACTGGGTCCACAACTTCCCTCCCTAAAGAACAAGAAAGCTTCAGAACTTGAAGAAATGTGAGAGCTGAGCTCAGGCAAGTAATGCGCCTTAAAAAGGAAATAAGGCCACTGCCTGCAGGAGCAAAGAAGACCAAGGGACAACAGTCACTGCTCCAGAACACAGGCACCCACACAGGCCTGCCTGGCTTTCCTAAGATTCCTGGAGAAAAGCAATGTTCCTCCTCATTGCAGTCAGGCGGTGCCTGGGGCCAGAGTGAAGCAGTACCTGGCTGGAATTCGCATCAGCTCTCTGGCTCTGTGGGTTGGAAACTGATGCTGATGAGTCCAAGGTTGCTGTTGCACTCCCTTTATCTTTCTGTGAAGAGAAACTTCACAATTTATAGTCTGCACTGCTGATCTCCAGCTGTTTCACAAATGCCTGTGTTGAACCAATGCGAGGCTTCGGGGAGCCTGAGCGAGCGCCAGAGAATTATAGTTGACCCTTGAACAACGTGGGTTTGAACTGCGCAGGTCCACTTGTAGCCCAGGTTTTTTCAGTAAATACAGCCGGCCCTTTGTATTCACGAGTTTCACATCCAGGGATTCAACTAACCGTGAATTGAAAACAGTTTTTCACATTTCCAACTGCAGTTTCCCAACTGTGGATCAAAACGGTGATTTTGCGTTCCCAATCGCAGATTCCTAACCATGGATCAAGTTTTTGAACCACAGTTGGTTGAATCTGGGGATGCAAAGGGCTGACTGTTAAGTCAAAAGTTATAGGTGGATTTTCCACTGTGTTAGATTGACAACCCAAGCCACCATGTTGTTCATGGGCCATCTGTACTTTTGATGGGCCAACTTTGTCATCTGTGACTTTAAAATACTGAGACTGCTTGAAAATTTCTGTAAACCCATGTAATTAGCATGTCACTGATTTCAGTAGCACACCCATAACTTCTCATCCTTCTCAAACCCACTATATAACAATAAAGTACCTGGAAACTCAGTGTCTTAAAGTAACATTAATTTATTATCTTATACTTTTGCTGCTCATAAGTCTCGAGTGGGTGTTATGGGGCTAAAATCAAAGGCTGTGTTCCTTCTGGAAACTCTAAGGAAAAATCTGTTTCCTTGCCTTTGTTAGCTTCTAGAGGCTGTCCACATTCCTTGGCTTGTGGTCACATCACTCCTACCAAGACTTCTATTGTCACAACTCTGACTCTGACCTTGCTGCCTACCTCTTATAAGAACCTTTGTGATTATATTGGGTCTCCCTGGATAATCTCCCCATCACAAGATTCTTAAGTTAATAATACTTCAAAATCCCTTTCACTATGTAAGACACCATATTCACAAATTCCAGGGTTTAAGATGTATCGGACTCCATTTGAGACTATTGTTCTGCCCACCACCCTTGGCGAGGAGATACAGAGACTGAAGTTAGAAGCAGGATAAGAAATAAGGCTTTAGATGCAAGGCTGTTCAAAGTGGCTATAGTAATTGGCTTCATACACTGCATTCAAAACAATTGGCAACTGGAATGTTTACCCTAAAATAAATCTGGATAAACACTCTCTAACAAAATTTAGCAGTCTGCGATACAGAAGAGAAAGCTCAAGAAGAACACACACAGCAACTGAACCTAGAGGAAGGAGAGATGGGAGTAGGAGAAGCAATTTAACATTTTTAACTAGTATCCTCATGAAAATTTTAAAGGTGTTACATTCATAAAATAAAAATAGTCTACTAAGAAAATGAAACAATTCAAAAAATGTTCTTGGAAAATAAGACAATGATTTGAAGGATAAAAAATAAAATAGAAAGCCTGCAAAAAGTTGAGGAAAACTTCAAGATCGTAAGGTAAAGAGACAAGGATAGAAAATATGAATGAAATGGAAGATAAATCCAGAAGGCCCAACATCCATCTAACAACAGTTTTAGAAGGAAAAAGAAAAGAAAACAGGAAAAATTAAGGAACATAAATAATCAACAAAATAAGAGAAGAAAATATTCTTGAAGTAAAGAGAGGTATGAACTGAGGAGAGGGCCAGCCCAGTGCTGAGCTGGGTAAATAAAAATACTCACCCAGAAACACAGGCTCACAAAATTATATAACACCATGATGACAGAAAAGACTCAAAACTCCAAAGAGATTAAAAAAAAAAACCTACAGGGAATGCAAATCAGCTCTCAACAGCAAGCAACATCACCTAGAAAACAATGAGCCATGATTTCAAAGCTCAGAAGAAAATTATAATGTTGAATCTAAAAGTTGAATCTTCAAACAAACTATCTCTCATGAACAAAGAAAGAATCAACACACTTTTCGACAGGTTTCAGGAAGTTTGCTCAAGAGAGGCGGTCAGCAAGTTGCAACCTTAATGTAATGAACTTGGGAGATACTGTCACAAATAAAGAAGAAAGCAAGGAAGGGGAAGACACTGCAGCTAGCTCACTCAAGACCTATTTCTGCCTGCTTTTGTGTGCCCGGGTGCTACAGAGGCTAGAAAGTCAAAAACTTCTCTTGCTCTCCTGTGCTAGAAGTCACACATGGAGAGATGCTGTTTCTTGAGGCCACTAATGTACAGCTTCTGTTACCTGGCTTTTAAGATTCCAGGTGCTGAGTGCCAAGCTGCTGAGCAAAAAAGTTTTTATTAGAACTTTCCATCGTGTGCTTGGGGGTTCTTCCTGGCCAAATTGTTCATTCCTGGATCTATCATGTATGTCTGAAGGACACAGAAATTCTGTAAACCACCTATTATCCTGATGTGAATTACTCTCTAAATAAGCTAGTGTGAATCCTGTTGACTGCCTTTGGGAATTAGGAATAAAAATGAGGAGGGATAGGACAAGTGGTTATTGCTTTCATTATAAATGCTTCTTTATTATTTTACTTGTTTGCTATGTGCATATATTACTTTTAATAGAAATTTTAAATTTTTTAATGTAATAATGGGCAAAAGAAATGAGGCCTTTTCTCAGAATAGCAAATCCAAGTGGCCCACAAATATATGCACAGTTCTTTAATTCACTAGTAACCAAATAAATGCAAACTGACATAAATTTAGAAGTACCATATCAATTGCAGGTTGAGATGTGGAAAGGCTGTACTTTCAGGTGGAAGTGTGAAATGTTACAGCTTTCTGGGAAAGCACTCGAGCAATACTGATTAAAATATAGATTAAAATTTTAAAAGATATTTTCTCTTCTATTCAATAAACCCAGTCCTAAAAATTTATGCCACAGAAATAAACAAAACCACCAGAATTTAAGGACTATTTGTTACAGTACTGTTCATAGTAGTAAACATTGGTATTTTTTTTAAAAAGCAAATAACCAATAGTGGTAAAAAGGTTGAATACATTAAGATTCACCCATGCCATACCTTTTAAAAGAATGAATATCATCTATACCAGTAGATATAGAGTTTTCCATAAGATGTTGAATAAAAATAGTAAGCTCAAGAAAAGTGTGAAGACTCCCCAAATACAGTACATATTTTTCCAGCTCTCTGCTTTTGCTCACACTTTGTCTTCTACTTAAAATTTCCTTCTTCCCTGACATCAGTGTCTTATCTCTGCCTAGCAAATCTTACCTCAGTTGAGTTTAAATTAGCTTGACCTTCTTGGAAGGACAGTACAAATTTATGATTCAAAACAAAACATATAACCATTTGACCCAGAAATCTTATACCTCTGAATTTACAATAAAAAAGTTGTAAATGTATAAGTGGAACATAAAGCATATATAAGAAATTTTATAATAGCAAAAAGAAAAATAAACAATCCAAATATTCATCACTGGGGGGCTAGTCCAATGATGTATGATTTATATGCTCCATAGAATATTATACAGCTATTAAAAATGATGGTAGAGGTCATACTGATTGATTCTAAAACATCTAGTATATACTGCATAAGCAATAGAGGTCAGTTACAGAAGGACGTATTGTGATTCACTAATGTAAAATTAGGTGTATTTATCAGTGAATATGTTTATATTTATAGAGAGATGGATGGTGAAAGAAATTCTCAAAACATTTCAACAATGAATATTTTTTAATTTGTGAAGTGTAAGCTAGTTTTAGTTTCTTTTGCTTTTTCATTTTTATTACAGTTTTAATTTTTACCCAATCATAAGTTATATTTTATAAATACAATAGTGCTATGTCTTAAAAAATTGAATCTACAGCTCTGTAAGTTCCAAGTTTTAGAATGTCAAATTATGTTTGCTAGACTTACTAAAATAATAACTGGTATTTATTGAACATTTACAATATACCCAGTACCATCTTAAGTACTTGTATATGTATTAACTTACTTTTCTTCACAACAAACTTACTAGGCAAATTCTATTATTATCTAAAATTCACAGTGAGTAAAGTGAAGCATAGAAAGTTTATTTACTTTTAAAAATCAAAGTGTGATATTTTAGAAAATTTTCAACACTTTTGAAACAAGAAAAAAATTTTTTTCTGTTTAACATCACGCACCCCATTATCTATATGAGTCAATTAACCAGGACCTCTCATTCAATCTCTCATTTCCTAAGCAGTATGTTTTTAAGAATGAAGGTTTAACTCTTTTGTTGTTGTTGTTGTTCTTAACTGTGTGCCTTTTTCCCACTATATTTTCTGCCACCTTCTGAAGCACAGCTACAATGAAGACTTTCTAGTTGTATGGGTTATGTTAATTTATATGCACCAGTATCTATGTGGTTATAAAAATCACCCTTTGCAAAATTTCCTTCATGCTGCAACACCCAGAAGACAAAGGGAACATAATAAATGACTCAAAGTTTTACTGCTTAAAGTGTTGTCATACCAAAAAAAAAAGAAAGAAAGAAAGAAATGTTCAACAAACACAACAACCTAACACCTGTGAACTTCACATTTCAGAGCACGTAATGGAAGAGATGTAATTACTATGGTTAATTGGTTCCTGGTAAAATGTCACTGAGAATGAAAACTCATTAATATATCATTTAAATCACTGGAGATACCAGGTGCTCTTACTCAGGGTCTACTCTGTGGTTTCAGTCCTTACATCTTTCTCAGGGTCACTGCCCTCTTCATAGGAGAAAATGCAAACATCGATTTGTATCTTATGTCTTGGAATGCCTTCTCTATAGTTTTTTGTAAAAAATTATGCAAATTATCCAGCCAGGTAAAATTCTGCATGAGTCAAGATCCACGTGAGATTTCTGTGTAAAAGCCTGACCCTTACACATGAAGCAGGTGTGTGAGTTTGATAAATATAAATGCAGACGAGTAAAAAACATTCTCTCTGGCTTCTGGATAATGCTATTTTGAATTTAAATAAACAAACTGATGAGACTGAAAGAAAAGCTCTTAACAAAAAGATCATCTCACAGGTCATGCTTCCACATCAGAGAATTAAATCAGCCCTAGAGATTAAATAGTTTAGGGAAAAGTGCTAAATGTATGCCACCTATTTTTAACCTGATTTTGTCTGCTTTTATGTACTCTATTATTAATATAACTCTTAAATATCTAAACAATGAAAATTGAAATGAGAATAAGGATGATGATGAAAGTAACAGAGGAGGCAGAGGAGGAGAGAAAGGGGAGGAAGGAGAGGAGAGAAGAGGAAGAGGAAGAGAAATAGATGGTAGTGGTGGTGATGGTGATGACGGTGATAGTGGTGAAGGTGATAGGGAGATGTTGGGTACCTTTTTGCAGTAGCCACAAGTGTGCACTTCTAGGTTCTTAAAATACCTAAGTACATTAAAAAGATAATCATTGGAACTGAAGAGAAACTGAATTTCTACAATATACATTTCTTCATTTTACTTTTTTGTTCAGTTGTTACTTTTACTAACCAATCTCCATATCACCTTCCATGAGAGATACATCTAATGTTTCCAAACTTTTAAAGTTTTAGTTTCTTGGAAAGGATTTTCTCATCAGAAGAAAAATGGGGTCGCTTAGAAGAAGGCAAGCTTCCTCAGAGCTCAGGAACGGGATGCTAACAGCTAGTAAACCAAACCACAATTTTCTATGAAGATTTTTCAAATAAAGATGATAACAAACTTACTGATCGAGCAGCTAAAAAAAAAAAAAAAGTCTCTATGCTGGAAGATTCCTTCCTGAAAAGCATTTGCACTTTTCACACAGATCAGCATTTATTAACATAGAAAACTTATCTTGAAATGTTAACTTTAAAAAATCAAGTGATAAAATAGGATGTGAAACACGTCCTGACACTTTTTTCAGAAATATGACATCAATATATTGTTAATTCTGGGTTGTAGAATTGTAAATTATTTTACGTTCTTGGACTTTTTTGTTTTTCTGTATTTTTTACAAGACTTCTTTTGCAGTGAGCATATGACACTTTTGTGATAAGAAAAATATTTTTACACCTATGCAAAGAAAGATTTTTTTCTGGCTGTGGCTGGAATACTAAAACTATAAATGGAATGCTTATGTGGAGAAGGCAAGGAAACCTGAAAATACAGTCCTGACCTCTTTGCTAGGACTGAATTTATAACAGTGGAGGAGCTCTCAGGGAAAAAATAAAAAAGAAAAGAAAAGAAAGAGAAAGAAATAACATGAGCTGTGGATGAAGAAATGTTTCTATAAGGGTCAGGGAAAGGGGTCTGAAGGAGACAGTTCATTGCAGCTCAACAAATACTTATTTATCACCTGCTCCGTTCTGAGCATTGAGCTCACAGAAAGATAGAGAATCAGAGCATAGATGGAACCAAGAGCCCAAAAGGACAGAGAGAAGTGGGAACATACGATGTCGGTTTAGTAGGA
>NW_006442484.1:11412758-11431729 GCF_000325575.1 Pteropus alecto
GATGTAAAAAGTGAGTGAAACTAAAAGAGAGGAAGAGGAGAGAGAGTGTGTGCTCCAGGCAGAAAGGAATGCCACTAACAAACACATGTCAGTGAACAGCAAGGTGTGTTTGTGGAGCAGTACATGGGATGGAGCATGGAGAGTGTGGATAGTGCTAGCGTAACAAGCAAGGCTGACAAGTCTCCTGAGGTTGCTACAAAGGAGTACCACAAATTGAATGGCTTAAAACAACAGAAATGTATTGACTCCCAGTTCTGGAGATTGAAGCCTGAAATCAAGGTATTAGTCGGGCCTTGCTTTCTAAAGACTATAGAGGAGAATCTGTTTCATGCCTTTCTCTTAGCTTCTGGTGTTACAGGCAACCCTTGGCATTTCTTGGCTCATAGCTGCATAACTCTAATCTCTACCTCTGTGGTCACATGGCATTCTTTTCCCTGCATGTCTCTATACTCACCTTCTCTTATAAGGACACCAGTCATGTTGGATTAAGGCCCACCCTAATGAACTCATCTTAACTTGATTACACCAACAAAGATTATTTCTAAATAAGGTTACATTCACAAATCCTGGGGGTTGGGACTTCAACATATCTTTGGGGGACACAATTCTACCCATAATATAGACTCTTCCACTTCCCATTCTTTATCTCATGAATGATTAGAGCTGTTTGTTCCCTGAAACTAGCTAGCCACTTTTGAGGGAAGGGAGAGACAAAGCAAAACAAAATGAAAAACAAAACATTTTCTGTGCAGATAATTGACTGAGGCTTCTCAGCTTACAAAACAACCCTAACTATAAACCATCCCATCTGCAATGTACTTACCCCTCCCTATGAAATCTGAGGCAAATCCACTCTGCCAAGACATTCTGATCTTCAGATCTGGGTGCTCTTCCTATTTCAACAGGCTGAATAAAATCAATCTCCTTCCTTGCTCTGTTTTTGCCTTTGATAATAAGTAGGGTGTCATGGTCAAATTCTCTCATGTATTTTGAGTAACTATGACAGCGAGTACTGATGGTAGATGCTTGGTAACACATGCTGTGGAGACTATCACGGTGCTCAGACCAGATGCCTCCATGGGACCAATGAACTCTTATCCTCCTTGCTGAGAACATGAGTTGCTGACAGCAGGGACACTGAGGCAAGTCTCTGGCTGGGAATTGCCTCTGCTGATTCACTGTTTGTACTCTACAGACTAGACAGATTGACAGGGTAATGTATTTATGGTTTCTCATTTCTAACTATAGGTATTTTCTTTCCCCCTCCTTCAGCAATTAGAAAAAGTGAGTCAGGCCTGGTGTTGCCTTTCTTGTGTGGTTTTGTGTTGAAGGGAGAGAAAGTTGAAAGAAATCCAGGAGATAACATTCCTTTCCCCCATCCTGACTTTTGTTTCCAAGACCCAGGACTCATTGAAGCAATTAGGCTGAATGGTCCCAGAGAAACGGAGTGGAGTTAGGCAGGGCAAATAATAGCAGCCATATCAAAAGCGACTGGTGCCCCTTTCCAAAAGAACCTAGAAAGTAGACAAGATTTTGCAGCTCCCTTACAGAGAGATACCAGAGTTGGCTCAGGGATACTGGATACCAGGGAGACAGACCATTAAGAGAGGTGGCTTTGGGAACAGTAGCCAAAGACAGCATGCCAATGTTTGACAGAGAAGCAATAAAGCCACCCACCATCAAATGGACTACATAAGTTTAAACAATGAGGATCTTAGTAATCATATGATGGGCTATAGACCATCCCCACTCCCCTGATTTTATGTACCTGCACAGAAATGAAGCAGCCTTCCAAACAGGACTGAGATCTAATTTCTCACCCTCCAGAGAGTTAAAGCTCAAAGTCAGAATAAACTTGATTTATAAAAACAAGTTGTTTCTTGCCCCCCCAGCCCAGCCAAGAGTGTGGATCAAATTTATAATTGCTGTAGAGGCCAACACAAGCCAGCCAGATGAGAGTGTATGAATAAGACAGCTACGGACTGCTGACTTGAGAAGCAGTGTGTCCCCAAGCTCGAGTTCATAATTAAAGCCCTCTGGAAGTCTACATTTTTGGAACCTGTGGTGAGTCACCTCTCCCAATGCCCTACAAACAAAAACTCTTCCTCTCTCCTCCTTGTTCCTCATTTGTTTTGTAAACAGGAAATTAAACTGCTATTTCTGGGTCCAAGTTGACTTAAGTCCATTTACACAATTATAGGCACAGTGAGTCTTTCCTGCCTCACGGGAAGTGGAAAGAAGGGAGAGAGTGTTCCCTCCTTCCAGAAATCCTCTTGGTTGAACCTCTGAGAACATTATGAGAAGACAGACTCTCGAATCCATCTGGCAACAACAAGCCAACTAGCATGTGACAGGGAGAAATGCTGGCTGGCTGCTGGAAAGGCTCAGGAAAGAAGGAAGGGAATGAGCCCCTTCCCAGGAAGCCTGTGTGAGCATTAGGATATTCTTTGTTTTAATTGGCTTTAACTCCTTTTGCTGCTTATTCTCTCAAAAATGTTGAAGTCCTATCTCAAGCCTTTCACGGTGAGTTCCTGTCATCCCCTCATATTTGTCACCTGCCATTCCCTCCCCTCTTGCCAGGTGAAGTCACTGAGACTCCCAAACACACCTCAGGCCCACTCTACCCCACGACTTCCCTCCTCCTATCTGTCTTCCTGAATTCCCCATTGGTTCCTCCACCTCCCATCTCTCTGTAATCAGCTTACTGGCCCTTGGGAGGTTCCAAGAGGAAAGGCTCTTTGATAGGGCTCAGTGTCATCTCACTTCCAAATCCCCCAGACAGCATCTTAGGACAACAGCTCTCATAGCTTTCCAAAATTTTTCAGTTATAATAAGAGTCTCATCTGAATCATTTAGACTCATTTTTCAGAACTGGAAAGTACTGCCCAGTATAAATCAAATGCAATTTCACATGCAATGTAAAGCCTTTTCCCTTCTCCCAGTTCAGGCCTCACCTATAGCTTAGAGGAAAAGCCTGATCTGTTTCTTCATTCCCTCTCCCTGTGCTCTATCTTTCTAAACCTGATCTCCTTTCTTCCTCAAAGGTTAGAGTTCTGGAGGAGGCATGAGAGAAGGGATACACTTACATAACTGTGATATTTCCCTTCACCAGCAACACCCTTGACTGGTGCTTCACATCGGGGCTCCATGTGGGTTTGGGAGTGATCCCAGGGAGACCCCCAAGCTGCATAACTCATGAACAAGAAGATGAACTCCTCACTGACTTCCTGTAACCTCCTTCCCCTCACCTCTGCCCCTTCATACACCCCACGGCTTTTTATGGCTGAGAGTCCTCCCCTGGCAGGCCATCCTCTTCAATCTACCTCTATATTCTTCTCCCATATTCACTCGTTCCATAGAAAACTGACCAATCCTTGGAAGGCCAAGTGCTAGAAACGCAGGCAGGCAATCCCACAGCCCTGACATCACAGGCTGTTCCTACGCCCTGTCACCTTCCAAATTTCCTCCTGTAGGACATAGATATTAGCCTTTATGCTCACAATGCCCTCTAACTTCCAGCACTTGTGCCAAGTTCTCCCTAGAATACTCCTACCATGCTCTGCGCTAGGAGCAACCCCAGAGCGGGTCTATAGCTTCGACTGTTCACAAGCATTAAACCCAGGAGTAGGCTGCCAGGATTCTTCTCTCTTATCTTAAGAAGGAGAGCCTGGGACAATCCAACACTTCTCCACATGGGAGGGAAAACACCTACCACTTTCACTAGGCAAACCGCCTACCATTAAAAAATATCAGCAAGGACCTCCTCTCCCATTATAATCTTCTGCTTTTATAAACTGATGAGAAGGTATGGAGGGGAACAGAAGTGGGCAGTGAGGATCACAGGATATTCTGGCCACCTCTAAATAAGCCCTGTCTAGGTCTGGCAGCTAGCTACTTGGCAAGTTCTTAAGACTGTGGAAGTAATTAAGTCATGTTGTTTTCAGCATTGAGGTTTCTGTAGAAAGTCTGAAACAGCGAGAAGTTTTGTATGTGATTCTGCTACATAGTGAAGTGTTCCCAAACCTTCAAAGCCCCAAGCCAGCCCCCAGCCCCTCCAAGAAGCTCTGATAATGCTAGCCCTCACCGAGAGCTCCTTTTCTGAAACTCTCAATGCACTTAATGTCAGAACAACAAATTCCGGTGAGTCAATATATTCTGTCTTATGTTGGTCTCTTGTTTCTCCATGTTGGTCTTAATCACACGGCAGACTATTTGAAGATAGAGACTGTGTTTTATACTTATTTTGTATCCCCTATGGCTTTTACCCCTTTGCTGCCAACATAAAGGTGCTCAATACATATTTGAAGTGAGTTGAATTGAATTTTCAATCAGACACATGCTGGTTGGAAAGAGACTCGATGTGGTTAGGGGTGCAGTGCACAGACCAGAAAGAGAGATTACACACAAAGTTTGTTTCTGATATTTAGGTGTTGTAAAATTGAAGAGGGACTTTGTAAAGATAACATATGCTGCTGTTCCTTGGGGTTAGATGATGCTGTTCATATGTCTCTGGGAATAACAACCTGGGCTCAGGATACAATGTATCGAATCCATTTGCATAGGCAGTCCCTAGGTGCTGAGACTGTGAGAAGGGAATGATGAAAGAAGCTAGAATATGGGCTCCTTTCTCACCTTAGCTTAAACCCCTTTTCACCCAGGAGTTTTGGTGGCTAGATAGTAATGGCAGAGCCTCAGATATGGTAGAAAATCCCTGTGGGACCGAGTACTGTGGGTTAGATGGACATGCCCCATTCTCCTCTCTCTGTCTCTCTGTTTCTGTCTCTGTCTCTGACTCTCTCTCTCTCTCACTCCCTCCTTTCCTCTCTCCTTCTCTCCCTCTCTCTCTATGGCCTTCCATCTCTGCTTCTGTCTACTGTGAGTTCTAGTCTTCTAAGGACCAGCTTCTTCAGATTAACCATAGTCTACACATACTCACAGCGCATGAAAAGGGAGTTACTTGTCAAAATGCAAGTAAACAATAGAGGCTAGTTCCTAGTTTCTCTCTTCCTTATCTTTGTACACCTTCTCCAATGAAAGATAATTTTTCCAAGAAAAAGGGTAATACTACTAAGCACCATAAGTGTACTATAATTCTTCTAACTGTAATGTGTCTATCTTGGATAAGAAAAAAGGAACCCAAGGTCTTGGACCCCACCAGCTAACAAATTCAGAAATACTTCATTAACACCCAAAATGACATGACTGCAGCCCCACAGGCTAAAGCAGGAAGTTCAGATTTAATGTATTCCACCGTCACTCTTTCTTTTATAGTTATGGAAATCCTAAGGTATGTGTTATCATTTGCTTCTCAAGCTGATGTAGCTAGCTTCTCAGGCATCCCACTTCCTCCCTTGAATCGGAAGTCAATACCAAGGCCCTCAATTGTGTTTCTTCTGCTTGCTTGCTCTTCCACCCTGCAAGGTGACAGCGGCTATGCTCTCCTGGTCTTTTAGGAGCAGGAGGTCCTCCTACTGCTGTCAATGAGGGTTCTTCCCCTTACCCTCCTCCCAAGCATCTCAGGGGCTCAAAATTACTTGGGAGTACTAATACTACAGTAGAACAGTGAAATTAATTAGTTCCATTAGTGGGTCATTCATAGCTGGCAGCCAAAAGAAGTAAAAGGCATCGAGAGCTTTCCTCAACACTCTTTGAGTCCAGTTAGCATCCTCTAACCCTGCAAGAATAACTCTAAGAGTCGAATTTTAACCATGAACAGTGGATATATTTAGGGTACATGAGTTGTATTTCTGCTTGGTTCTATGGTTAATGGCATTGTATTCTCAATGTAATAATTCTTTTTATGTGACAATGAGTTGGAGAAAGGGATGCTGAGCAAAGGAGTCCATATATTTCCCATAACTCGAATTACTACAGTGAATTGCTACATTACTCACCTTTGTAACTGGACATTAATCACGAAAACAAAAACTGCAGAGCCAGAGAGTTAGAGAGGATGTGTTATTTCAACCTACACCCTGTGCCAAGTACATGCAGCTGTGATGAGGTCTGCAAAGCTCTCCCTCCCACATGCTTTTAAACCATTAGTACAGTGGCTAGTGAGAGAAAGTCACAGAAGGGATTGAGACAGAGCTGGATCCTTAACTATCTGTGAAGATCTGCCTACAAAGGGCTTGCCAGAGCCTCCTCTGGGTCCTGGTGTTTGCCATTCAACTTGCTTGTACAGGCTCATACCTAATTTTGCTAAACTCTTGAGACCCTCAGATATTAAAAACATCCATATAAAGAAATATATATCTGAATAAAAGATCAATAAAAATTATTTTATATCACAGAAAGAGGTAAATTATTCTACTCAGCACAATACCCTCTAGGTCTATCCATGTTACTGCAGATGGTAAAACTTCCTTCTTTTTTATGGCCGAGTAACATTCCAGTGTATATATGTATCACCTCTTCTTCATCCATTCATCCACTAATGGCCAACCAGGTTGCCTCCATATCTTGGCTCTTGTACATAATGCTGCATTACACATGTCCCTTCGAAGAAGTGTTTTGGGTTTCTTCAGATAAATATCGAGGTGGGATTACTAGGTCCTTTTTGTCTCTTGTTATAGTCTTTGTTTTAAAGTCTATTTTGTCTAATATAGGTATTATTATCCCAGATTTCATTTGTTTGTTTTTATTTTTATAAAATATTTTTTCCATCCCTTTACTTTCAGTCTGTGTGTCTTTCATTCTAAAGTGAGTTTCAGCCATTCTACGTCTTTTGATTAGAGCATGTAATCTTCTTATATAGAAAGTAATTGTTGATAAATATTTAATTATTGCCATTTTGTTATTCATATTTTTTATCTTTTTCTTTTTATTAAAAAAGTCTTTAACATTTCTTGTAATACTGGTTTGGTGGTGATGAACTCCTTTAGCTTTTTCTTGTCTGGGAAGCTCTTTATCTGTCCTTCAATTCTAAATGATAGCTTTGCTGGGAAGAGTAATCTTGGTTGTAAGTCTTTGCTTTTCATCACTTTGAATATTTTATGCCAATCTCTTCTGGCTTGCAAAGTTTTCTTTTGAGAAATCAGTTTACAGTCTTATGGGATCTCCCTTGTAAGTAACTAATTTTCTCTTGCCACTTTTAAGATTCTCTCTTTGTGTCTAACCTTTGATAGTTTAATTATGATGTGTTTTGATGTGGGCCTCTTTGTGTTTATGGGATACAAAGTATAGCATAAAGAATACAGTCAATAATATTGTAATAACTTTGTGTGGTATCAAATGGATACTATATTTATCGGGGTGATCACTTTATAAATTATGTAAATGTCTAATCACTAAGTTATACGCCAGAAACTAATATAATATTGTATAACAACAGTAGTTGAAAAATAAAAACTTATTTTTAAAAAAGAGATAAATTATTAAGCTAAAAAGCAAGTTGCCAGGAGATATATAAACACAATCCCATTTGTCTATGTGTATGTTTTAACAAGATATATAGTATTCTATTTTCCACCAACTTATAGAAGACAGGGTCAAATTTAAATCTAAGTAGGCTTACAGAAAATAAAGATATAATATGTCTAGAACAATTGAGTTAAGGACTAGGATATCTCTCTAACCTGACTTCCTGGAGTGTTGCTCCATAGTTCTGGGGTCTTACATATGTTGGGGAAATGGAGTGAGGGCAGGGATGGAAGCTGATCATCGGTTACCCATCCACTGGCTTCACAAGCCATCAATGCTCCTGCTGTTATTGTCTCTTCAGCTCCAGAGGCTCATTATGCTATAGGCAAAGGACTCTTTGCCCTGAATCCCTGTCTGGATTTTTCCAAATCCCTACCTCTCTACTAGGGAACAGAGTCACCTCTCTGCTAGAGAACAGGGCCTGGTTTTCAGTGCTCTAGCACAAACAAATCTCTGCTCTCCCTCCTCCACATCCTCTTTGATTCAGAAGAAAATATCCCCCCACTGAAGAAATAAACTATTATATAAAGAAAGTGCAAAGTAAAAAGAGAAAATGTGTGGAGATAGCCCCTTCCAACTCTTTAGTTAAAGGCAAACAATGGCATTTTGCTTGTGTTTAACCTAGATTGTTTTTAAAAACTATTAAAATATAATAGATTTAACCCCCAAAATTGACTTTTAATACATATCTAAAAAACGTGTTAGTGTTTGAAAAAGATGCTTAAACAAAGGAAAATCTAGTTTAATATCAAACAAGTTTGAAGAGCCCCATATTGTAGCATTCTATAAAATAAACAAGTGAGAAGCCTTGTCTGGTTGTTGTTTTATTTTTTTTAAATTAGATATAATTACATACCATAAAATTCATTCACTTTATGTGCAATTTCAATGATTTTTAGTAAATTTACCAAAATTTTTGATCATTGCCATAACCAAACATGTTTTAGGACATTTTCATCTCCCTAGTAAGATTCTTTGGAACACTTGCAATCACTCTCAATTGCAACTCCCAGCCCCAGGCAACCCAAGAACTTCCCCCAGAAATACTTCTTTTCTTCTATTGCCTCTGTACTTTCCAGGTTCTATCAGAGGCTTAGGCTTTAAAAAACAAAAACCAGGAATTCTTTACAGGTTACTTCACATTCCAACTTGTCACTAATCTAAGATATTGAAAATCAACTGGGCCAATTGCTTGAATGGTGGAAGAAAGGAGAAAATAAGTAAAGAAAAAAATATTTAGAGCTTCCAGTCAAGATGGCGGAGTTGGTAAACGCTGTGCTTGACTCCTCTCGCAAACACATCTAAATTAAAGTAGCAGAACAACCATCATTGAGAATTGCCTGAAATCTAGCTGAACAGAAGTCCTAGAACTGGGGACACACAGAAGAGGCTCAAGACTGATAGGTGGGGTGAGATGCGGAATGGGCTGGTCGGACAACCATGCATGACAGTTGAGAATTGGGAGGAAATCTCACCTACAGAGGTACCCCCAGAGGAGCAAGGGGTCCCAACCCCACACCAGCTCCTAGCTCAGGATTCCAGTGCCAGGAAGAGAAGTCCCCACAACTTCTGACTGTGAAAACCAGCAGAGATTGTGGCTGAGTAAGACAGACGGCTGTCTTTATAGGGGCCTGCAGACTGACTTACTTGCTGACAAACTCACTCGCTCTGAGATCTAGCACTTGGGGCAGCAGCTCGAAAGGTGCTGGGGACATATGAAGAGGAAATGAGTCATCTGGCTTCAGGGTAAAGGCTAGAGGGGCAACTTTCTCCTGGACAGAATTGCTGGCAGAAGCCACTGTTCCTCTGTTGATACCTTTCCCTATATCTTGACATAAAGACACAGGCAGCCACCATATCTGAGTTTCCATCATCCCGGCTAACACAGTTTCCCCACTGTGGGGACTCCCAAAGACCCTGTCCCAATTTGTGGGCCCACCCAAGCCACTTCCAGTGTCTTTTCCATACAAACGGCCTGTCTTGTCTCACGCTACATGCTTTCTAAAATTGCTCAAAAGTTCACAAAACCTAAACATGCAGCATCTAGCCGTAGTGTGCCCCCATACCTTTTGCTGAGCATCCTTAAGTCCAGTATTAGCAGAAGCTGGCCTCAGTTTGTGGCTTGGTCTCTCGAGGCGTATCCAAGCCCTGCTTTCTAAAATTGCTCAAAAGTTCACAAAACATAAACATGCAGCATCTAGCCATAGTGTGCCCCATACCTTTTGCTGAGCATCCTTAAGTCCAATATTAGCAGAAGCTAGCCTCGGTTTGTGGCTTGGTCTCTCGAGGCGTATCCAAGCCCAGTGCAGATGGCGGCCATTTGTGAATTGCTCAGTGGCTCATGCCAGGTAGCCCTTCACAGGGCACAGACTAAAGCTAAATTTGGCCTGTGGTGGGCCCCTCTGAGGAGGACCAGACCTGCATGGCCAGTAGCCAGTTTCAGTATGAGCCAGAGCAGCACCAAGATCACATGCAAGGACAACACACCCAAAGGACAGACAAGGCAGGCACCAGAGTCCTGCCAAAGTGAATCCTACTTCATAGAGTCAGCCCCTGCACCACAGCATCTCTACTGTTGTTACAGCCAGTCCTCATAACCAATCAACCTGAGGGTCATTCCTTCCCATTGACATGCAAACAGCAACCAAGGCTCAACTACACAACCCATACAAGGAAACACCTGGACCACCTGGCTCAGGTGACCAGGGAATACTATGCCACTGGGCCTCACAGAATATTTACTACATAATGCCACTCTACTAAGACAGAGAGACATAACAACCCTACCTACTACACAGAAACAGATACAGGGAGGCAGCCATAATGGGAGACAAAGAAACATATCTCAAATGAAAGAACAGAACAAAGCTCCAGAAAAAAAACTAAACAAAATGGAGATGATCTACCAGATGCAGATTTCAGAACAACAGTTATAGATTGCTCAATGAACTTGGGGGAAGAATAGATGAACTCAATGAGAATTTTAACAAAAAGATATAAAAACTGAGGTAGAAAACAAAAAATGAAACATAACTGGAATAAAGAATACCTTAAGAGGAATCAACAGTAGATTAGATGAAGCAGAGGATTAAATCAGCGATTTGAAAGATAAGGTAGCAGAAAATGCCCAATAGAAACAGCATCAAGAAAAAAGAATCCAAAAAAAAACAAAAAAAAAATTGACGATAGTTTAAAGGAACTCTGGGACAGCATCAAGTGTACCAATATTCACATCATAGGGGTATCAGAAGGAAAAGAGAGAGAGCAAGGAATTAAAAACCTATTTGAAGAACTAATGACAGAAAACTTCCCTAACTTGACAAAAGAAATAGACATACAAACTCAAGAAGCACAGAGAGTCCCAGACAAGATGAACCCAAAGAGGCCCACACCAAGACACATTATAATTAAAATGCCAAAAGTTAGAGACAAAAAGAGAATCTTAAAAGCGGTAAGAGAAAAGTAGTTATTTACCTACAAGAGAGCTCCCATGAGCCTGTCAACTGATTTCTCAATAGAAACCTTTCAGGCAGGAAGGGATTGGCACAAAGTATTCAAAGTGATGAAAAGCAAGGACCTTCGACCAAAATTACTCTATCCAGCAAAGCTATCATTTAGAATTGAAGGACAGATAAAGGGCTTCCCAGACAAGAAAAAGCTAAAGGAGTTCATCACCACCAAGCCAGTATTACAGAAAATGTTAAAGAGATTTATTTAAGAAAAAGAAGAAAAAAGAAAAAAAGATCAAAAATATGAATAATGAAATGGCAGTAACTACATATCTATCAATGATTACTTTAAATGTAAATGAATTAAGTGTTCCAATTAAAAGAAAGTGTGGCTGAATGGATAAGACAAAGTACCCTTACATACTCTGGCTACGAGAAACTCACTTCAGATTGAAAGACATACAGAAACTGAAAGTAAAAGGATGGAAAAAAAAATTATGAAAATGGAAACAAACAAACAAAAAAGCTGAGGTAGCAATACTAATACTAAACAAAATAGACTTTAGAACAAAGGTTGTAATAAGAGACAAAGAAGGACCAAGTTATCCCACTTCTGAGTATTTATTCAAGGAAATCCAAAACACTATTTCTAAGGGACATGTGCATCTATATGTGTATTGAAGCATTATTTATTATAGTCAAGATATGGAGGATACCTTGGTGTCCATCAATGAATGAATGGATAAAGAAGAGGTGGCACAAAAATACAATAGAATATTACTCAGCCATAAAAAATAAGGGAATCTTACCATCTGCAACAACCTGGACGGACCTAGAGGGTATTTTGCTGAGTGGAATAAATCAGTCAGAGAAAGACAAATGCCATGTGATTTCATTTACATATGGAATCTAAAGAACTAAATAAAAAAACAAAACAGAAACAAACTCATAGATAAAGAGAGCATTTTGATGGTTGCCAGATAGAAACAGGGTTGGAAGGTGGGTGAAAAAGGGGAATTGATTAAGAAGTACAAATTGGTAGTTACAAAATAGTTATGAGAATGTAAAGTATAGCATAAGGAATTTAGTCAATAATATTGTAATAACTATGTATGGTGTCAGATGGGTACTAGATTTATCAGGGTCATCAGTTTGCAAGTTATATAAATATCTAATCACTATGTTGTACACCTGAAACTAATATAATGTCATATGCCAACTGCAATTAAATTTTTTTTAATTATTGAATTAAAAAGACATTTAAGTCAAGTAAGTTTAAGTAGAATAGAAAAAAAAATTATATTGTGGGTACCTATGAGGATGAAACTAGGGAAAAGATGAAAGGAAACTGACTTAATTTACGTGCTTCTTGGATTCATTTAGAATTTTAAAAATAAAGAATATAAAAAATGATGTTTTTGCTAAGAATGAAAAAATTTCCCTTCTCTTTTTCCATTGAAAGAATAAGGCAAGTGAATATTCTATTATTTTTTTAAAGTCTGACTGAGTATTTTCTAGGGAATAATTTCCCACAAAACGTAAAACAAAACAAAACAAACAGAACAAAAGAAAACCTATAAACACAATAGAAAATTATAGAATTTGGAAATTTTGAATTTTTAAAAAAGTCTTCAGAAATTATGGAAATTGCTAGATGTGTATTACAGCCATGAAAGAACGTGAATTTTGGAATGTCATTTGTTGTTAGGCTCCCTTTCATCAAAGCTTGCTGTTTCAAAAGCACTGATAGTAATGCTGATCACCACCATCGTTGTGTGGCAAACCCTGTGAATTTGTCATGCACCAGGTGCTGTTCAAAGCCCTTAATCTGTTAGTTTATTTAATCCTCCTCAAAACTGTAAGAGATAGGTATTATAATTATCATCATTTTACAGTTTAAAAAAAAACTATAATTAATCCCTAAAATTTGCTTGGCTGAGCTGGAGCTTCAGTACTGTTTGAGTGGACAGTCCCCTTTCCCCCTGTTTTTCCCATTACCTCACTGTCATGGTATGCATCTGCCCCTTTTCCATTCAAACTCCACAGTCCTTTGCCTGCCTCCATCCTAAAACCTGATTGTTATTTTCTAATTCGAAAAGAGGGAAAGATTGAGAAGGAGAAGGAGGTTGAGGTGAAAGAGAATTTGGAAATGAATGTTGTCTGGCGGCTACCCCTACATGGTCCTGGTTAGGCTGAAACTATATTTGTTGAAAGATGAAGCCCAGCTTCTGGAGGACCTAATGTAACAGGACTCCTTCTGGGGTTCTGGGCACTAGCTTAATGGAAAAGCTGTGGCCTAGCCTCAAGGAAAGCTTCTGTCTCATCACCCGCACACATAGCTCAGCCCTAAGAAGACTGCTGCTCCTTGAACACTGGGAAGGAGCACTGTTGGAAAGGTCATTAATGTTCTTATATAGGCATCCTCAGCAGCGTCTTTCATGACCCAGTGAAGGAAACTGATCAATAAGAATCAGTGCGGGAAAAGATAAGCCTAGTCAACTGCATCACAGAACTTTTGGACCTGCTGCTTTGTGGATACACTGTAAAAGTATCCTCTAGTTTACGTGGAAACAAATCCACCAATGTACAGAACAGGAGATCCTTCTTGAACAGAAGGAGAGCAATGTTGACATGGCTCCTCTTTACAGACTCATGAGGATGACATTTGTACCACAATTGCTCTCCTTACTTTCAGTTCCATTCTGTAAGTAGAATGTTGAAAACTGGAAGAGATGAACAAGCTAAGAGAATAATATCTAGTTAAGAGACTGCCAAAGGCACTTGGGACCTTCAACCTGAAAAAGAGAATACCTGGTAATTCTCTGCTAATATTTAAAAGGCCATCAGGTAGAAGATTAACTTCATTTTTTGTTAATTTCAGAGAAGAAATGGGGTCTTTGGAAGAGTTTATGAGGAGACAGTTTTCAGCTCAGGATAAAGAGAAAAATGTTCTGATAATTCCAGATGTCTATCGCTGGATGCATTGAAAGCATAAGAAAATAGCCCTGTCTGTGATGACCTATATGTGATTGCACATTCCCTGAGAGATTAATTGGATGACTGCTCCACTGTTTCCAATGCTGAGACTTAAAATCTGAACATATCAGAATCAGTATTTCCAATTCTTAAGGATTCTAACCCAAGGTTTTATTTTCCTATCTAAAGAAGATATTGATTACATTCAAAATTTCATTTATCCTTAAAAATGCCTTCACATAAATTAAGCATAACGAAGAATAGGATGTTATCGTGAAGAAAGCACTGAAACAGGCAATCAGTAATCCAGGTTCTGCTCCAGAGAGTTCCACATAGTTACTGTGTGAACTCGAGAAAATCACTTGGGTTTTCTGAATATCAGTTTCCTCATCTGTAAAATTGGTATCATTGTTTGGAAGAAAAACTTCTCGGGGCTAGATCAAACAAAGTCCAGGCTATTGGAGCACTCAGCACTGGCGCTTGGCAAGTCAAAGGACAGGCAACAATGCACCCTTGCTGTTCTTCCTTGTTCCTTTTTGCAGTCATTTCCACAC
Source organism: Pteropus alecto (assembly GCF_000325575.1). NCBI lineage: Eukaryota > Metazoa > Chordata > Mammalia > Chiroptera > Pteropodidae > Pteropus > Pteropus alecto. The sequence goes on from NW_006442484.1 coordinate 11,427,160, forward strand.
TTCAACTACATCATTTTTCTCAGAATCTTGTACTCTATTGCTGCCAGTTTTCTCCAGAGAAAAATAATCTGGAAAAAATACTAAAAGACTTTGGAATTTTTAATTGTGTTTATCCTTGCAGAAAAATTAAGGTTTTTAAAAACAATCATCCTTGAGAGAAAACAGTGTTGAACCTAGTGATTAGGATCATGAACTCCGTGGCACCCAAATACCGGGCTTTAGATTTGGAAGGGGAATTTCCTGACATATCTCGAAACATCCAGGTAGATGTTTTAAAAATAAAATAATAGAGAGCCCAGGGATTTTTTTTCCTTCTTCACCAAAAGACTCAGCTTCGAATTGAAGAGCGATTAGAGCAGCACCAGGCATGTCACCTAATAAATGCAGCTGCAGGAGCCAGCCTACAAAATGTGATTTTCCAGGCTGTTTGGCCAAAGCTGTTTTCATCTAAAATATAACTTACGTGAAATACGCTCTCTCTTAAAACAATAATCAATATTAGACTCCGTCGCCTTCCCATTCAAATCCTATAATACACTGAGATCTGCTTGCTGATGAAATGTGGAGCAGAAAGCCTTCTGAGCTTGTTTCAGCACTCACATGAACCAAGTACAAAGGCCTGGGTGAGAGAGAAAAAAAGACAGTCACTGGGAAAGCCACCCATGAGGCAGGTGGGGATTCGCTCTCTCCCTTCCCTCTTACCACCAACCCAAGTATGTGTATATGAGGGTGGCTATGAGCATAATAACCCATCAAAGTTATGCCATAAGAGGAATCACTAGCAGGTAAGATACATATATATATGGAACAGTAAGTTTAGTAAAACTACAAAGAAGCAAAAAAACTATGGGAAAATTGGCAAAAATATAAGCTAAACAATTTTAAATACATTTTCTCCCTTTCCACCAATGACAGTAACTTTAATGAGATCCACAGTGTTTCTTAGATCATTTACCAAGTAAAATTGGAGAATTTTCTTTAGTTAATAGAAGAGAATAATTTTTAATCAATATTTCAAAGCAGAGATATAAATAAGTATTCTTAAAAACACTTATTTTCTTCAACGGTTTAAACATTAATCTCTTAAAATTTATAATTTTATATTATTATCTTCGACATTTGTTATAGAGAAATATAAACACCTCAAAATATCATCAATTCTAAATTTGATCAGATCTAAATTCATGGAATCAACATCAGAAATCTATTTTAATAAATGTGGTTCCAAAAGACTTTACTGATATAATGAGATTAAGGTTATTTTTATATTTCACCAATATGAGGAGATTCATTACATATAAACTAAAGCTTATTTTGTCATTCATTCAATAAGCAAATACTTACTGAGCACCTTTCTATGTGATAAGGCCTTTTGGGAGCTTGCCTTTTACCTAGAGAAACAGACAAATAACAAGTTGGAGATTAAATATATAGTATATCAAGTGGCAATAAAGTCTATGGAGAATAGTAAAGGAAAGGGTGGAAAGTCACATTTTTAATAGGATGTTGCAGAAGGAAGACTTCGTTCATAAAGTGACAGTTAAGCAGAGGCCTGAAAGAAATGAAGGAGCAAGGTACATGAAAGGTTTCTGCTAGAACTATTCTTGAAAGTACAAAGGCCATGAGGCAAAGTGAGCTGATTTTGTTTAAGAAAGACACTGGCTGAGGAAAGGTACAGTGGATATTGGCATGCACTATCCAGAGTGTCAGCAGACAGCCTCTAGTAGTCAGGTTCTTCAAGGTGTGCCTCAGCTGTAGAGAGCCACCTTGTACCAGGTCACACCTTTCTCAGGGCAGCACTCATCCAATAGCTGATGACGCAGGTGTAAAGATGCAGCCATTTTGGCCTTGGGAGAGAAAACGCTGGCAGGCTACAGATGCTCACAAGCTCCTTGTATGATTGTCTGAAGCTTTGTTGGGCTAGTTCACAGTTTGACTTCTCTCTCTTTGCCCTCTCCTGCTTCAGCCCACTTCTTTCTACAGATGTGGAGCCCTAAAAAATATCCAGCCTACCAACTCTGTCTTCAATGTCTGCTTCTGGAAAACCCAGCCTGCCACAAAAATGAGCAAAAGAAAGAGAAGCTGGAGATAAGATCAGAAAGTTATCTGGGACTTAAACTTTGGTTTTTACTGAGTGAGATGGGGGCTCTGAAAGTTTAGAGCAGAGAGCTAGCTTTGTACGACTTTTCAAAAGGATCCCCTTAGCTGTTCTATTACAGATAGAATGGAGGAAGACAAGGGTAGAAGGGAGGGGACAACACAATCCAGAAGAGAGATTATGGTTTGAACCAGCCAGTTCAAACCACGTGATATGGAGGGGTATTGTTAGAAGTGGTGAGACTCTGGATATATTTTGAAGAAAGAATCTATGGCAGGGGTCTCCAACCAATATTGGTCTATGGCCTGTTAGTAACCAGGCCACATAGCAGGAGGTGAGCAGCAGCAAGCAAGCACAATTTCCTCTGTATTTGCAACTGCTCTCCAGTGCTAGCATCACCACCTCAGCTCCACCTCAGATCAGATATTAGATTATCACAGGAGCACTGGCCCCTGGTGCCAAAAAGGTTGGGAACCACTGGTCTATAGGGCTTACTGATGAATCAGATGTAGAGAGGAAAGAGAAAAAAGTCAAAGGTTACTCCTCTCTTTTGGACTGAGTGACTGGAGGAACAGAGTTGCAGGTTTGCAGAGAGGATTACGAGTGTAATTTTAGACTTATGACAACTGAGATGACTTTTGGACATCGGAATGGAGATTTGAAGAAGACAGTAGGATGTAAGAGTCTAGACTTCTGAAAGGAGTCCAAAATGGAGATATAAAAATACTAAACATATGAGTGGTATTTTAAGCCATTAGTTGGAAGGAGAGTGAGATCGGAAAGAGAAGAAAAGATCTAAGGACCAGACTCTAGGACATTCATAACATTTCATTGTCCACTTTTGGTCCCAGCACCTCTCTCATACTGTAATAACAGCCCTCTATGATAAGCAGGGATACTAACAGTAAAGACAGGTGGGTTAGGTAATCAATGGACCTTCATCTCAATTCTGACATACTTGTTCTCAGAAGCCTCATATTAGCTTCCCCTTGAGCTGTCAGCATAAAAAACAATGAATGATTTCTACATGGAATCAGCCTTTACTAGACATCTTGGACCTCCTAATGTCTAATATTGGCAGATCAACCAATTTCCCAAGCACATAATCAAATATGGTAGCTAATGAAATTAAAGAGGAAACATACCAAGACAAAAGGGATTGCAGGTCATCATCTCATTATTCATTAAATAAGGAAATTCAGGTTTACAGACGGTTGCACCTTACCTGATGCTGGGAAGCAAAGGGCAACATTATGAAGCAATATAGCTTTGACTCTGAGTCCAAGGTACTTTTCCTTAAAGCAGCATGCCCAGAATAAATCTCATAATGTTAATTCAAACAATTTTTATCAATCAAGTCACATTTTACTTTTGGTTGTCACTAGCAAAACAAATTTCATATCACTTGGAAATAATGTGACTTTAACTTCTAATGCATAAGCAATTAACACTAAGAAAAGTGACCATAGGGCTCTGAAAATACATTCTAATTGAAACAATATAAATCATGCATGCACATGTTAGGTTTTTAACAGAAATTTTTCTTTATTATTATTATTATATCTGCATGAGAAAGATAGGTAAAAGCCAAGTGTAAAGGCACATGCAAACAATAGTAATGGACTATCTTTAGATAAGTGCTTCTCAAACTTAATGTGCAGATGAATTACATGGACTCTTGTTAAAATTACAGATTCTGGTTCAATAGGATCTGGAATAGGGTCTATATTTCTGCATTTTTAACAAGTTTCCAGGTGTGCTGATGATGATGATCCACAAACCTCACCTCCAGTAGCAATGCTTTAGTTAATATTATCTGATAAAGGAGTACATTGACCATGTGGCAGAGGGAAAAAAAAAACCTCTAGAAACAGCTCACTGGGAGATCTTAGACATAGGTGCACATTCAGAAAGAGGGAAGACTTTCGAGTATAAACAGTGAATAATACCTGTTCAAGCCTGAGAAAACCAAAGTGAAAAATCATAACATCTTACAAAAGAGAAGATCAAGCAATGATTGAAAACCATAAACCATTCTGTTAAAACAGTCTCTACTCATGCAAAGATTTTTATATTGCCTTAAATTTTACAATCTAATCTAATTTGTACCTCCTATTTAAAGGTAATGTTTATACTAGTGTTTTAATAGATTGCTTCAATGCTTTTGTTTATTTTTTAAAGAATAATTAGGTGGGAATGTTTTTATATTTTCTTTGTTCAGTTGTTTCAGTAGCTCTCGATCCAAACTGCACATCATAATCTAGAGAGCTATAAAATTTCTGATTCCCAGGTCCCACCCCTAGAAAATATGATTTCATTACTCTGAGGATGGGCTATGGGCTTCTATAAATTTTAAAGCTCCCCAGGTGATTGTAAAGTGCAACTCTGGGTGGGAACTACTGGATTTAACCAAACCTAAGAGAATTTGTGGGCTCCTAGAAACTATAATCCAGGAAACATCATCCACATACT